>NC_052324.1:3297711-3607989 GCF_016432855.1 Salvelinus namaycush | reverse complement strand
GACGCTTGTGGAAGGCTACCCGAAACGTTTGACCCAAGTTAAACAATTTAAAGGCAATGCTTCCAAATACTAATTGAGTGTATGTAAACTTCTGACTCACTGGGAATGTGATGAAATAATTTAAATCTGAAATAAATAATTATCTTTACTATCATTCTGACATTTCACATTCTTAAAATAAAGTGGTGATCCTAACTGACCTAAGACAGGGAATTGTTACTAGGATTAAATGTCAGGAATTGTGATAAACTGAGTTTAAATGTATTTGGCTAAGGTGTATGTTAACTTCCGACTTCAACTATATATTGTATGACCCTAGCAATCAAGGCTTTCAAGCTATTGAGTTTTTTACAATTTTTAAATAAGATAAACAGGTGAGAACTTCAAAGATCTTTTCCCATTCACTTTTCCTATTGTAAACAAACGAGATAGATCAACGGTGCATGCAAGGTAATGTGGATGGAGAAGGAAATGCGTTGCTTTACATTGACCATCAGGATGTACCCTTTTCATGCATGCTAAATATTTGCACTTTTTGTCACTTGACTTTCAAAGATTTTGCAGAGTTATAGTTCATATAAGGAAATCAATCAATCAAATTATTAGGCCCTAATTTATGGATTTCACCTGAGTGGGAATACAGATATGCAGATATGTTGTTCTCAGATACCTTATAAACAAAAGTCAGGGTTGTGGATCAGAAAACAGTCAGTATCTGGTGTGACCACCATTTGCCTCATGCTACGTGACACATCTCCTTCACAGAGTTGATCAGGCTGTTGATTGTGGCCTGTGGAATGTTGTCCCACTCCACTTCAATGGCTGTGCGAAGTTGCTGGATATTGGCGGAAACTGGAACACGCTGGCGATCCAGAGCATCCCAAACATGCTCAATGGGTGACATGTTTGGTGAGTATGCAGGCCATGGAAGAACAGACATTTTCAGCTTATAGATTCTTATGACATAGCCAGCAGTCAGATTTTTGTAAAATTTCCAAAAAGACAAGGGTTGTAGCTTTAAAATGTCACTTTCTAGGAAAATATTATATTGTATAGTGACATATATTGTAAATTCTATAATATGTAAAATCTGTATCAGCATCACTATTCAGCCTACAGTGACAGTACCAGTAGTATAGTGATGGTAGGCTACCATCATTTTCTGGCACTCTCTCTGTTGAGATTTATGTATTGCTCACTTCATTGAGTGCATCATATTTTGACCATATTTAATAGTGAAACTGTAAGAAAATCTTATATTGTATAGTGACATATTGTAAGTTCTATAATATATCAAATCTGTATCTGCATCTCTAATCAGCCTACAGTGACAGTACCAGTAGTATAGTGATAGTACAGATACAAATAGTATATGGAAAATAGCCAGTAGTATAGGGATACTATAGTGACTATACTACGAGTATACAACACATTATGAATACCTGCTATTTCCATGACATAGCTTTCACCTGGTCAGTCTATGATCCCTTATTGATGTCACTTGTTAAATCCACTTCAATCAGTGTAGATGAAGGGGGGAGGAGACAGGTTAAACAATTATTTTTAAGCCTTGAGACAATTGAGACATGGATTGTGTATGTGTGCCATTCAGAGGGTGAATGGGCAAGACAAAATATTTAGTGCCTTTGAACAGGGTATGGTAGTAGATGCCAGGCGCATCGGTTTTTGTCAAGGACTACAACGCGGCTGGATTTTTCAAGCTCAACAGTTTCCCGTGTGTATCAAGAATAGTCCACCACTCAAAGGACATCCAGCCAATTTGACAACTGTGGGAAGCATTGGAGTCAGCATCCCTGTGGAACATTTGACACCTTCAACTCAATATTAGGATGTTGTTTCTAAAGTTTTGTATACTCAGTTTATAGGTAAGTGATAATGCCAGAGAACAAGGGTGTTGTTTGTCGAGGGCCGGCAAACCGTGCCAATATATCCTCCAAACCCCAGCTTCGAGGACTATCCTTCCACAAGCTGGTCATTTGTTCTATCGGTTCAGTTGCCAGAGACACGATCCAGTCGTTCAGTCTTTTTGTTTCGTATCTATAGACGTGTAGTTCCTTCTAAATATCCCGTTGCCATACTGCCTGGCAACATTCGTATCCCTTGCTTGCTAGCTAGCCAACTATGGCTAGCTTACAGTAACGTCAAAAAGTGCAGCCAGAATAACAGAAAAGTAGCTGCATTTTCTTTAAAAAGGTATTTTCGAGTGAGATTTATTTGGACACATCCGTAACGATGAGCAAATGAGGTGCGATTTCGCCTGCCATAGAAAATGGGCTATCTTGTCAGGACACTGTTCAGAGGAGCAAGCCAACAACCCAGCTTAACACAACCACTTCAAACTGGAAAGAAAGCAAACTAGCTGCAGTTTGTTTTGTTGATTCATGATTTCGACTGGCTGAGAAAAGCTGCCTGCCTGTCTCGTCCCGACAAGTTAATTACTATTTTATAGCTGGGGATCAAATTTGAATATTGAAACAATGTTGGAGAGACAGACACAAAGGTTTATACAAATCTCTGCTTTTGAAAACTAAAAGTTAGTCTAAAGTAACTGTCAGATAATGTGTAGATGCTTTTTATAGTGGAGATCAAGTTTATAGGTTGGCTGGCCTGATGAGACAGTGGATTGCGCAGTCAGATGGACCAAATAAATAGGCATTTTAACATCATCGATTTAGCCGGTGGTAACTTGTGGAATAGACACCAGCTGGAATGAGGTTTTAACCAGTCAGCATTCAGGATTAGAACCAGCCGTTGTATAATGTACTATATGTAGTAGAGTGGCAGTACCAGTAATACAGTGGGAGTATCTGTAGTATAGTGATATTGTAGACTGTACTACAATGGCAGTATCTGTAGTATAGTGACGGTATAACTTTAGTTATAAACTGGGTGGCTGGCTCGAGCCCTGAATGCTGATTAGCTGACAGCTGTGGTATATCAGATCGTATACCACGGGTATGACAAAACATTTATTTTTACTGCTCTAATTACGTTGGTAACCAGTTTATAATAGTGGTTATAATCTTCTCGTAGGCTCTATTTCCCTACATGGGAGCATTGCGAACCGTATGTCGGTAGTTTTGACCTGGTTACTATACATTGAACCACACAGCAGCATTTTGGCATGTTTTGTTATTTCTGTATAACATAAAATCTACTACAAAGTTGGCTCTTTTGCAATGGGGGTCAATAGCAAACAATGTTTGTTTTCCCCAATTTGTGGGTGTGGTTAAGGGGAATTCCTTATTATTACGTGAATATCGACTCAGAGTATTATCTGTAGTATAGTGGCAGCATCTATAGTATAGTGGCAGTGACAGTAGTACTATAGTAATAAATAAAAGCTGTAACTGTGCATCTCTAATCATCCCAGAGTGGCAGAAACAAGGCCGTGACTCATCACTGACAGAAGAGATAATTGCTGCCTCCTTGTCTTTTTCCCCCGCTTTTATTCCTCTTGCTCTACAGCCGAGTGATTACCCCTCGTTAAAATCAGAATAAAAAGTGTTAGCGCCGATTGTTAGTGCTCTCCTGCTTCTAACACGCTCAGTCATTTGCACTCAGCCTTTCACTAAATGAATGGCCTTTGAGGAATGTTATTCTAATTCCAATTAGCTCTCAAAGCTTGGAGGGGAGCCAAGGTAGGAAAACACACACACACAGACGCCCGCGCACACACACTCATACTGAATTGCACAAGTACACACACACAGCCAAGGCACAGACTCAGAACAGCAGCTAATGGCTCTGGCAAGTCTCTCAGGGAACTCAAGAGCAATTACGCTTTAAACTACACATTGTAAATCCCTCTCCGATTGGTGAATTCACACACTGCTCAATAACCAGTGTTTATCTGCCACCAATTACCCCTCATGGTCACCAGAGACCTTCACTATACAAATGAGCTACGCACGCACGCACACACACACACACACACAAAAAGAGGTAGTCTTAACAGCAGATTGCTGGATGTCTTCTATGTCCATGTTTGTATGACGAGAGGATTTAGTCACATGAAGCAGTCAGGCGCCAAAACTAATTTCCACCTTCAGAGTCTCTTATCTCTTCGCAGACAGCTCGCCTTCTGTGTGTGCGCATGTGAGTGACAGTGTGTGTATTAGAGAAAGTAAGTTGAGATTTGATGCGGGTGCTGTTTATGTATATACTTCTGTTCAAAAGTTTGGGGTCACTTAGAAATGTCCTTGTTTTTGAAAGAAAAGCAAAAAATATTGTCCATTAAAATAACATCAAATTGATCAGAAATACAGTGTAGACATTGTTAATGTTGTAAATGACTATTGTAGCTGGAAACGACAGATTTTTTATGGAATATCTACATAGGTATACAGAGGCCCATTATCAGCAGCCATCACTCCTGTGTTCCAATGGCACGTTGTGTTAGCTAATCCAAGTTGATCATTTTAAAAGGCTAATTGATCATTAGAAAACCCTTTTGCAATTATGTTAGCACAGCTGAAAACTGTTGTTCTAATTAAAAAAGCAATAAAACTGTCCTTCTTTAGACTAGTTGAGTATCTGGAGCATCAGCATTTGTGGGTTCGATTACAGGCTCAAAATGGCCAGAAACAAAGACCTTTCTTCTGAAACTCGTCAGTCTATTCTTGTTCTGAGAAATGAAGGCTATTCCGTGCTAGAAATTGCCAAGAAACTGAAGATCTGGTACAACACTGTGTACTACCCCCTTCACAGAACAGCGCAAACTGTCTCTAACCAGAATAGAAAGAGGAGTGGGAGGCCCCGGTGCACAACTGCGCAAGAGGACAAGGACATTAGTGTCTAGTTTGAGAAACAGACTCCTCACAAGTCCTCAACTGGCAGCTTCATTAAATAGCTCCCGCAAACACCAGTCTCAACGTCAACAGTGAAGAGGTGACTAGGGGATTTGGCCTTCTAGGCAGAGTTCCTCTGTCCAGTGTCTGTGTTTTTTGCCCATCCTAATCTTTTCTTTTTATTGGCCAGTCTGAGATGTCTTTTTCTTTGCCACACTCTAGAAGGCCAGCATCCCGGAGTCGCCTCTTCACAGTTGACGTTGAGACTGGTGTTTTGCGGGTACTATTTAATGAAGCTGCCAGTTGAGGACTTGTGAGGTGTCTGTTTCTCAAACAGCACAACAGTTTGTACCCTGTCTTTCCCTCTCTCTCACACACACAAGCCAAGGTCCCAGGATGTGCTGTCTCCCGCCACTTGGCTATGGTTGTCCGGGTGATGTATAATGGCTCCTACTGTCTGGTCATCTAGCTCAACACCATCACCATAGCGACTCCAACCGCAATCTTCCCAGCCAATCAAACGGTTGTGCTGACCTGTGTAGAGCAGTGGGCCAGCCTGTGTCCTGGCCTTTAACGCTACACTAATCAGAAACGTATTAGGATAATCCTACAGAGCTCAGCTATAGCACCACACAGACCAGACGGCAATAAACAGAATTATTGATAATAAAAACAGACACGCATAAGCAGCTTCATGATGTATGACAACATTATACTGTCAACATCCTATAGCTGAGCTCTGATTTAGTCATATTTTTTTGCCAGCATATTATGTTACAACAATCTTTGTCTGTGATGGGAGGTAGATTATCTACCTATCTTGCCCTGCTGTGTGTGTTTATGCGTGGGTTTATCATGTGTGTGTGTGTCAGAGACAGAGCATTAAGGTGACAGAGATGGTTTCAGTGTTTTGATCCAGTGTGCCACAGAGCAGTAGGAAGTAGGAGGGGATTGTGATGCTCTGGCATGTCTGTTAGCGAGGGGTTTACCAAGCTCTCCATGTGAAAATGTGAGTTATGCTAATGGATATTAAGTTAAGGCATTTTGTGGTGAAGTTGATCACTTTAGGGATTACAGTCATTAATGGAGCATGAAGGCCTAATCCTGGAATAGTGTGCCATCAGTGGACTAAATTACTCCAGAGGACTTAAATCATTCAGTGTGGTTGTTTGATCTGTGGCGAGAATAGGATGCCACTTCATTTATAGATAAATACAGCTCTCTGGTGGTTAAGATGGACAGTGTTTCATTCTCTCTTGAGCCAAACACAAATACACACAAAGCAATCTTGTTTTTCCATTTTACTTCATTAACATGAATGAATGAATGAATATGCTGATTAAAAACAAAAAAAAGTACAGTATTAATGAGTTTCCCAAAGCAGTTGGTTACTTTAGAAATTGCTTGATAACCATATGTTCTATTCTATCTATCCCTGCTCCAGGTTCACATGTATTTCAATGGCTCCTCCTGAATGTTCAATTTTCTCGCAATAGTCAACAGTAAAAAAAAAAAAAAAAAAAAAAAAAAAAAAAGGCAACAGTGCCCTCCAGTGGTTGACAGAGCACATTGTATTTGTCACATGCCAGTTGTGCAGTACAATAAATCCCAATTCAACTTTATATGGAAAGATATGAAACGTGATAGGGTTTAGAAAGAAAACACTTAATCTTACAATATGATTTTTCTTTCACTATTCAGCTTCAGCTAACCATCCTAAAATCTCATTAGAAATTAGGTGTTTTTGGTGTAACAGTAATGTTATAACAATTAATTTGTATTTTATATGTGATCTTGCAAGACATTGATTCTGCTTTGATCTAAATTTACTAAATGAGCACCATTGAACAGTGTTCAATGACTTCAACTCTGAGTAATGGCACTCAAGCTGCTCAATTTGGATTATAGTAGCATTTCCCGAACTCGGTCCTCCAGACCCCACGTTTTGGTTTTTGCCCTAACACTTCACAGCTGATCTCAAACCTAAACCTCCTGCACCCCTGCTCTCTGCCCATACTCATTTGGGCTGCTCAGTAATTGAAGGTGGATTACTGTCATCTGCTGGATCATAAAAATACTGCTGCTGTAATTCATTTCATTACCACTCTTACATTCGGTTTGTGTGAGCATTTGTTTATTTGCTTTCTGGAGCCACACTCACCCATCCACCCCCTTTCTCTCCCTCACCTGAGAGATCAATATCTCCTCCAGCTCATGGCTTCAGCCAATCAGACAATAGTCATGCTTTCTCTCCAGGTCCTGATTGGCTAGCCAGCCTGACCCACGTTTTACACGGGAGTAAATATTGCCTGCACCTCAACGGTGTTATTCCAGTCTGTAAATGTGGGTGAACATATGTGCATGGGATGCGTGACTACAAAGTAAGTTGTTTTTTCGCTGTTGTTATCTTTGCAGTATGTAGAGTAGCAGTATTCTATGTAATTCTCATTCCTGTTATTATTATGTTACTACTGATATTGTCTGCAATGATGAGTCCTTTCTCTTGTGTGTTTCTGTGCAATAGCCTACTATTTGTATAATATACAGTCCTTGCCATTATTCTTACTGTGCTATTGCCATGCTAGTCATTAATCTGGTGTTGCTATGTAATACATGGTTGTTAGGTCAATATTAGATACAGTCCTTTTTGTTCAATCCCATATCCCATTATATCGTACTTTGTAAATATCTATTCAGGCCAGTGATAAATATATCTCCTGTATAGTATATTAACTCTCTGTTTCTGTCCATTACAGAAACATACCCATGTACATCCCCATGTTCATATTCTCCTGTGTGTCACGTTCTGACCTTAGTTCTTTTGTTATTTCTTTCTTTTAGTATGGTCAGGGCGTGAGTTGGGTGGGTTATCTATGATCGTTTTTCTATGTTGGTTTTTGCGTTTGGCCTGGTATGATTCTCAATCAGAGGCAGGTGTCGTTAGTTGTCTCTGATTGAGAATCATACTTAGGTAGCCTTTTTCCACCTGTGTTTCGTGGGTGTTTATTTTCTGTCTTTGTGTATGTCACCAGACAGGACTGTTTCGTTTCGTGTCATTCTCGTTTATCGTTAGTTTTGTTGTTCGAGTATTTGTTTTCATTAAAAGGCATAATGAATACTTACCACGCTGCACCTTGGTCCTCCTCTCTTTCTCCCAACGACGATCGTTACACTGTGTTTGAATAAAGTTCCTGTGTGTGTTAACTCTTGGGCTGCTTCCCCTCTAACTGGGGGTGGTGTCAGTGAGTCACAAACCAGTAAAATACATAGAGCCGGGTCGCTCTCTTTCATCTTCTCAGTATCTATTTGCAGATCCAAAGGCATCAGGCAGTAGGTCCTCTGTTGTCCTGGTCAAATTAATTGTGGTTGAAAATTACCATGATGTTCTGATTCATAATCTATCTTGTGGCCATGGAACCTTTGGCCCAGCATAGCGCCCACCAAAATTCTAATGACACCATAGGAGAGCTTTTATACCTAATCCTTACTTTCAGCGTTGTACACTTTTGTAATTACTATATCCTATGGGAGCAGCTAGCACATTTTGGATACTGAAGTTGAAAATAGGTCTAAAAATATGACTGAGTTTCCAGACCAAGGGCACAAATGAGCGAGATTTACTACAAAAAATACCAGATATACCACATTGGTACACATTATTGAAATTAGGACAGGGATTGGTGTGTTTTACTTGGTTTTACCAAAACCAACTAAAATGGGCTTTATGCTTCAAGTTACCCTTTGAAATGTTGAATTTAGCAAAGTTTAGGATGAGGGGGATAAAGTCTTTGATGTTGTCTGGCAGCGTGGGATTGGTGCCCACAGCAAAGCAACTTCCCCTAATGTATCCTGGAGAGAAAGAGAGGGAGCATGTGGCAGTGGAGGGATTGTTCAAATTATGTTAAAGGCACGCAGTATTCTAACACACAGGTAACAATTAAATAGCCTGATGTGGACACCAATTCAGAGGCAAACTATTTCAAAGTGACTAGGAGTCATCTATAGGTAATACCACACAACAGGAGAAAGAGATGCCAAACAGGAAGTGTAAAGAATGGGCTTTCCTTGAAAGACGGGGACGGAGAGGAGGGTCTCAGCTGAGGTGTGTAAAGTTGTCCCTCAAACAGGCCTGTAGGTGCCAGCAACCAGCCTACATACTATCTGAGTGAGTGAACTGTGAGAAGAGAGTGAGATGAATAATGACTGTTGAGGATTCCATTTAAAAATAGCTTAATACTCTTCTAGAGTCAGATTGTCTTAGCACGGTAGGGTACAGCAGGGTTAGAGAGCTATGCAAACATACCGTCATGGGTCCAGGCTTTTTGCTTCTCATCAGCGTGTTGTAGCAGGAAGTAGTGTAGGACCTTGAGAGCTTCTGAAAAGGGCTGAGTGACTGGACTTTGTAAATGGTCCTGTGAATGAGAGAGAGGGAGAGAGAGTGTGGGGGGAATCAGTAACCAAGTAATATCAGACTTTCTCCGTATCATTGATCATCAGCTCCCCTGAAAGGTGGTAGGTATACATTCAGAAAAGTAGACCAATTGTCATGTAGTATCCTCACCATTATGCCTTTCCTACATCTGCCTTTCAGTAAGCAGGAAAGGAGGTTTGTGAATTATACCCACACCAATAAAATGGCTGATTTTAACTTACTGTAAGTAACTGGATAAAGTTCATAATGATCTGTTCAGATGCCGTACTGTGCCCTTCTCCTGCGGGCACATTCTGAAAACAAACAAACAAACAAACACACACATACTCAGCATTGACTGTAGCTTAACTAGATATTGTTGTATTGAATGTGTAACAAATAGCTACGCAAAGGGCCAGACAGTTAACCATTTATTGTAACTGCAGTTCATTATTAGCCTACTCTGTCAATAAGCACCAGCCAGAAAGAATATCTAGCTAAGTTAGCTACAGAAAGTAATGTAGAAATCTCACCTTTCTGCAGCAGGTTGAGCCAGGTAGGGCCTGCTAGCTAGTCAGGAGGAATGTTAGCCGGCTAATGCTAGCTAGCCAGGTAGTTCAAGCCAACTTTGTTCAGTTGATGTTGAGTTTGTTCTATTGGCATGCTAACTTCAAGATACATTAAGCATCCCGAGTGGCGCAGCGGTTTAAGGCACTGCATCTCAGTGCAAGAGGCACCACTACAGTACCTGGTTCAAATCCAGGCTGTATCACATCTGGCCGTGATTGCGAGTCCCATAGGGCGGCACACAATTGGCCCAGCGTCGTCCGGGGTAGGCCATCATTGTAAATAAGAATTTGTTCTTAACTGACTTGCCTAGTTAAATAAATGTTTAAAAAAGTATTACCTAACATTACTATAGGCTACTATGTGATTATGCATTAGCTTGCTAACTATTTCAATTGAGTGTGTGTTAATCAATCAAAACCCTACCCCAGCGGTTCCCAAACTAGGTCGTCTGATATGAAAATGGGTTTGCGAGAGAATTTGGATCCCCCCACCAAAAAGGCCTAAAAATATATACAGTTGAAGTCTGAAGTTTACATATACTTAGGTTGGAGTCTTAAAACTCCAGGGCTTTGTATTGTTAACAAACTATAGTTTTGGCAAGTCGGTTAGGACATCTACTTTGTGCATGACAAGTAATTTTTCCAACAATTGTTTACAGATTATTTCACTTATAATTCACTGTATCACAATTCCAGTGGGTCAGAAGTTTACATACACTAAGTTGACTGTGCCTTTAAACAGCTTGGAAAATTCCAGAAAATTATGTCATGGCTTTAGAAGCTTCTAATAGGCTAATTGACATCATTTAAGTGAATTGGAGATGTACATGTGGATGTATTTCAAGGCCTACCTTCAAACTCAGTTCCTCTTTGCTTGACATCATGGGAAAATCAAAAGAAATCAGCCAAGACCTCAGAAAAAAAATTGTAGACCTCCAAAAGTCTGGGTCATCCTTGGGAGCAATTTCCAAATGCCTGAAGGTACCACGTTTATCTGTACAAACAATAGTACGCAAGTATAAACACTATGGGACCATACCGCTCAGGAAGGAGACGCATTCTGTCTCCTAGAGATTAATGTACTTTGGGGCAAAAAGTGAAAATCAATCCCAGAACAACAGCAAAGGACCTTTTGAAGATGCTGGAGGAAACAGGTACAAAAGTGTTTATATACACAGTAAAACGAGTCCTATATCGACATAACCTTAAAGGCTGCTCAGCAAGGAAGAAGCCACTGCTCCAAAACCGTCATAAAAAAGCCAGACTACGGTTTGCAACTGCACATGGGCACAAAGATCGTATTTTTTGGGAGAAATGTCCTCTGGTCTGATGAAACAAAAATAGAACTGTTTGGCCATAATGACCATCGCTATGTTTGGAGGAAAAAGGGGGACGCTTGCAAGCCGAAGAACACCATCCCAACCGTGAAGCATGGGAATTGGCAGCATCATGTTGTGGGAGTGCTTTGCTGCAGGAGGGACTGGTGCACTTCACAAAATAGATGACATCATGAGGTAGGAAAATTATGTGGATATATTGAAGCAACATCTCAAGACATCAGTCAGGAAGTTAAAGCTTGGTCGCAAATGGCTCTTCCAAATGAACAATGACCCCAAGCATACTTTTAAAGTTGTGGCAAAATGGCTTAAGGACAACAAAGTCAAGGTATTGGAGTGGCCATCACAAAGCCCTGACCTCAATCCTATAGAAAATGTGTGGGCAGAACTGAAAAAGCGTGTGCAAGCAAGGAGGCCTACAAACCTGACTCAGTTACACCAGCTCTGTCAGGAGGAATGGGCCAAAATTCACCCAACTTATTGTGGGACGCTTGTGAAAGGCTACCTGAAACGTTTGACCCAAGTTAAACAATTTAAAGGCAATGCTTCCAAATACTAATTGAGTGTAAGTAAACTTCTGACCCACTGGGAATGTGATGAAATAAATAAAAGCTGAAATAAATCATTCACTATTATTCTGACATTTCACATTCTTAAAATAAAGTGGTGATCCTAACTGACCTAAGACAGGGAATTTATACTAGAATTAAATGTCAAGAATTGTGAAAAACTGAGTTTAACTGTATTTGGCTAAGGTGTATGTAAACTTCCGACTTCAACTGTATATGAGACTAATTATTACAGGTCTGATCAATTCATGCAAATGTAATCTCAGAGACATCTCTACATGATCTCAAAGAGGTGCTGAAGTGTAAAATAATCACAAAAGTGGAACAGATATGATTTGTTTCCATTAATTCATCATTCAATATACATTCATAATGTTCCAACACAAGTAATTTGTTGAGTATACCTAGTCCTTCTCAAGTGTGTTTGGGAAATGAGTTGCAAACACAATACCGGGCATAGCTGTCAAGGAAAACAACAGCCCAAAACATGCTC
Source organism: Salvelinus namaycush (assembly GCF_016432855.1). Taxonomy (NCBI): domain Eukaryota; kingdom Metazoa; phylum Chordata; class Actinopteri; order Salmoniformes; family Salmonidae; genus Salvelinus; species Salvelinus namaycush. The sequence continues at coordinate 3,595,799 of NC_052324.1, read as the reverse complement.
AAGTACAATTATAACTGTGTTGACAGGGGTTTCCAATAGGGGCACAACATGAAAGCATTGTACCATGTGTTACAGTATCTTGCAGCAAAGAAAAACCTGCACTTTCAAATTCGCTAATAAGTGCCCATTTGTCACCAGATTCCTTAGAGGTAAAGAAGAATTCAAATCTGTCCATACTTTATGTGCTACTGTACATTAGAAGAATAAAACAAAAATTGTTAGTTATTTTTCCTTTCCCATAATGCCTTGATGTGAGACGAGTTCTCTTAACTAACCTCCAGACTAGCTTCAATGCCATACAACTCTCCTTCCGTGGCATCCAACTGCTCTTAAATGCAAGTAAAACTAAATGCATAATCTTCAACCGGCCGCTGCCCACACCTGCCCGCCCGTCCAGCATCACTACTCTGGACGATTCTGACTTAGAATATGTGAACAATTACAAATACCTAATTAGACTGTAAACTCTCCTTCCAGACTCACATTAAGCATCTCCAATCTAAAATTAAATCTAGAATTGGCTTCCTATTTCGCAACAAAGCATCCTTCACTCATGCTGCCAATCATACCCTCATAAAACTGACTATCCTACCGATCCTTGACTTTGGCGATGTCATTTACAAAATAGTCTCCAACACTCTACTCAGCAAATTGGATGCAGTCTATCACAGTGCCATCCGTTTTGTTACCAAAGCCCCATATACTACCCACCACTGTGACCTGTATGCTCTCGTTGGCTGGCCCTCGCTTCATATTCGTCGCCAAACCGATTGGATCCAGGTCATCTATAAGTCTTTGCTAGGTAAAGCCCCGCCTTATCTCAGCTCACTGGTCACCATAGAAACACCCACCCGCCGCACGTGCTCCAGCAGGTATATTTCACTGGTCACCCCCAAAGCCTATTCCTCCTTTGACTGCCTTTCCTTCCAGTTCTCTGCTGCCAATGACTGGAACGAATTGCAAAACTCACTGAAGCTGGACACTCATATCTCCCTCACAAACTTTAAGAATCAGCTGTCAGAGCAGCTCACAGATCATTGCACCTGTACATTGCCCATCTGTAAATAGCCCATCCAACTACCTCATTCCCATATTGTTATTTATTATACTTTTTTGCTCCTTTGCACTCCAGTATCTTTACTTGCACATTCATCTTTTGCACATCTATCACTCCAGTGTTTAATTGCTAAATTGTAATTACTTCGCCACTACTGCCTATTTATTGCCTTACCACCCTAATCGTACCTCATTTGCGCACACTGTATATAGATTTTTTTTCTATTGTGTTATTGACTGTACGTTTGTTTATTCCATGTGTAACTCTGTGTTGTTGTTTGTGTCGAACTGCTTTGCTTTATCTTGGCCAGGTCGCATTTGTAAATGAGAACTTGTTCTCAACTAGTCTACCTGGTTAAATAAAGGTGAAATAAAGGTGAAATAAAATGTAAAAAATGTATCTTGATGATAATTGAGTGAGCGATCTCTATTGAATAATATCGGACTCAAAATGACAAGACCAGAGCCTGGAAGCCGATGGAGAAGAAAGATGAATAAAGAAATCGCTGGGCCATTTAATCGACCAAGAAGGACTACACATTTGGTGAGTGGCGTGGCATTACTCTGCTATATTTTAACATGGCAGACACCATTTTAATTTTACTCCCTGCAGCCTGCCCAACCACCCCATCAGGAAGGATCGACGCACCCGTCCCATCACGACAGAACGCACCCGCCCCATCAGGACAGAACGCACCCGCCCCGTCAGGACAGCATGACGGATGAACAATATTTAAGTAAGTTATACATTCTTATTCCACTTCCTATGTTTTATAGTAGTACCCTCTTGTACTAGAAACATATTTGCATAAACATCTAATTTGCTTTGTGTGTGTTATCTTGCCAAGTTTATTTGAGACCCATGTGTGCACTCACAGTGATGGTGCAACACAATGTTTTACCATTAATACATGTTGTCGAAACATACTATTAAACTGTTGTTTTATTATTTTCTGTTACCAGCACAAGAGAATGTTTCAACGATTGACTTTACCATTGAAAACGAAGAGCCTCAGATCAGCCAGCAGAGATACTCCTGATGTCCTAACAACTGTATGTGACAATACTGATCAGTATGATCCATCTGAATCTTTTGAGAAAGTGTTGCCTGATTCCATGGATTGGCCATATGATGATAACTTTATCTTCAGTGAGGGATTTGAAAAGGTGTCTAGTGAGTACGGTGCACAGTCAACATCCAACGACACAACAAAAACAGGCAAACCATTATTTGACAATGCATCCATAACCATTGGAGTGTGCCTTTTGGTAATCATGGCTTACGCAAACTGTCATAAAGTAACTGGCAATGCCCTTAGTGATTAGCTTAAATTAACAACATTGCTTTGTCCAGGTAGTCTCAACACAGACTGCTTGAGCAGTGTACAGAAGTTCAGAGACTTTCTTCCCCTGTTGTGATGCATAAGTATTGCAGCACATGTTTTGAGTCAGTAGTGTGTGAACAATGTCTGACCTGTGGGACCAGCATGACAGAAGAAGGATCAGCATCATCCTTCATGGATGTTCAAATTGATGCTCAAATAAGATCATTGTTTCTCAAGCCTGGTTTTCAGGAAAAGCTTAACTTTAGATTTTGTAGGAAGAAGAAAGATCCTGACATAGAAGATATATATGATGCAGAAGTTTACAGACAGCATGCAGATGGGGGTGGTCCTCTTAGTGATCCTAGAAACATCTCACTTACATGGAACACAGATAGGGTACCTATTTTTAACTTCTTATGGCTGCAGGGTCAGTATTGAGTGGCTTGGATGAAAGGTGCCCAGAGGTGCCCATAGTAAACTGCCTGCTCCTCAGTCCCAGTTGCTAATATATGCATATCATTATTCGTATTGGATAGAAAACACTCTGAAGTTTCTAAAACTGTTTGAATGATGTTTGTGAGTATAACAGAACTCATATGGCAGGCAAAAACCTGAGAAAATATCCAAACAGGAAGTGGGAATTCTGAGGCTGGTCGATTTTCAACCAAGACCCTATTGAATTCACTGTGAGATATGGATGAGTTTGCACTTCCTACGGCTTCCACTAGATGTCAACAGTCTGTAGAACCTTGTCTGATGCCTCTACTGTGAAGTGGGGCCGAAGGAGACAGGAAATAGTCAGGTCTATCATGACCTGACCATGCACGTTCACATGAGAGGGAGCTATGTTCCAGCGCACATCTTGAAGTCAATGTAATTCTCCGCTTGGAACGTTATTCAAGATTGATGTTAAAAACATTCTAAAGATTGATTCAATACATCGTTTGACATGTTTCTACTGACTGTTACGGAACTTTTGGACATTTCGTCTGCTTTTAGTGAACGCGCTTCCTGACGTTGGATTTGTTTACCAAACACGCTAACAAAAATAGCTATTTGGACATAAATGATGGACATTACCGAACAAAACAAACATTTCTTGTGGGAGTCCTGGGAGTGCATTCCGACGGAGATCAGCAAAGGTAAGTGAAGATTTATAATGATTTTTATGAGTTTTGTTGACTGCACAATTTGGCGGGTAACTGTATGGCTTGCTTTTGTGGCTGAACGCTGTTCTCAGATTATTTAATTTTGTGCTTTTGCCGTAAAGCTTTTTGAAATCTGACACAGCGGTTGCATTAAGAACAAGTGTATCTTTAATTCTATGTAAAACATGTATCTTTCATCAAAGTTTATGATGAGTATTTATGTTATTTGACGTGGCTCTCTGCAATTTCTCCGGATATTTTGGAGGCATTTCTGAACATGGCGTCAATGTAAACTGATGTTTTTGGATATAAATATTAACTTTATCCAACAAAACATATATGTATTGTGTAACATGAAGTCCTATGAGTGTCATCTGATGAAGATCATCAAAGGTTAGTGATTCATTTTATCTCTATTTCTGCTTTTTGTGACTCCTGTCTTTGGCTGGAAAAATGACTGTGTTTGTCTGTGATTTTGCGGTGACCTAACATAATCGTTTGTGGTGATTTCGCTGAAAAGCATATTTGAAATTGGACACTTTGGTGGGATTAACAACAAGATTACCTTTAAAATGGTATAAAATACATGTATATTTGAGGAATTTTAATTATGAGATTTCTGTTGTTTGAATTTGGCGCCCTGCACTTTCACTGGCTGTTGTCATATCATTCCGTTAACGGGATTGCAGCCATAAGAAGTTTTAAATCATCTACATTTTCAGTGTGGCTTTTTTATTTTATCATTAATAAATTGAGCTTTATTGAACGCACAGAAAGAGAACATTTGATTTTTGCCTGGCTTTGGTATGGGGACTCAAAACCATCTATGGTTACATTTCTTAGACCTTAAGTAACACACGGAGTAAACTTCAAGAGGATGGAATTCATGTGCAACCGGCAGAGGGCTCTGAAACATTTTTGTGCAAAGTGCTTACCATTGCTGGCACATGCGACTTGCCTGCTAAAGCAATACTACTAAATACAGTGCAGTTCAATGGGAACTTTGGATGTTCGAAATGTGAGCAGCCTGGAAAGACTGTGAAGACAGGGCAAAGGAGACATGTTCATGCATTTCCATTCCAAAAAATGGATCCAAAAGAGCCACCTCGCACAAGGTCAAAAGTTTGCTGATGATGCTAAAATGGCCTATGAGACAAAAACCACTGTGAAAGGTGTGAAGGGTCCCTGTTGGCTTAGCCAATTTAAAAGTTTTGACCTAATCCGTAGCACTGGCATAGACTACATGCACTCAGCTTTGTTAGGAGTGATGCGCCTTCTGATGCTTCTATGGTTTTCCACTGAGATTTCTCATCAGCCCTTCAGCATGTCAAAAGAAACAAAACAAATAGACAAGCCATTGCAAGATATCCGACCACCATCCTTGGCACAATATCCTCAATCAGTAGCATCTCACAGGATGTTTTTTAAGGCATCAGAATATCAGGCTCTTTTAATCTTTTAATTTTTTCCCCCCGTGGTGTTCTTGGAACGCTTTACTACAATCGCTCCCTCCTTTTAAGTGAAGCTATTTTCATTCTTCTGATGGACTCCATATCAATACAACAGATTGATCATGCAGAGAAACTGCTATGGAACTTTTTCTCTCAAATTAGTAATCTCTATGGTGAGCGTTACCAAACTGCAAATATTCACCTTCTTGTGCAACTAGCACACAGCGTCAAAGCCCTTGGCCCATTATGGACTCATTCATGTTTCCATTTTAAAGACAAAAATGGCTATTTGTTAAGGCTCATACATGGTATTCAAAATATACCCATGCAAATGGTCCATGCAGTCAAACTAGTGCAGTCTATCCCTGCTATTTCGCATATCATTAAGCCAGCAAATGCCATAGCTGACTTTTACGCACGGATGACCAATGACCATAGTTTTTGTGACAAAGTCACATCTTCTTCTTAATAGGGGGCGCCATTTCCACTTTGGGAAAAAAATCATGCCCAAATTAAACGGCCTCGTACTCTGTTCTAGATCATATGATATGCATATTATTATTACTATTGGATAGAAAACACTCTGAAGTTTCTAAAACTGTTTGAATTATATCTGTGAGTAAAACAGAACTCATTTGGCAGGCAAAGTTCCAAACAGGAAGTGAAAATTCTGAAATGGGTCTCTGTGACAGGCCTTGCCTATTCAATTGCCTTGTATTTATGGATCTGTATGCACTTCATACGCCTTCCACTAGATGTCAACAGGCTGTAGAACGTTGAATGAGGTGTCTAGCCTGATGTGGGACCGAATGAGAGCTTTTGGAGTGACAGGTCAGCCATATTGGCAGTATTTTGCTACGCAGTTGGGAACGCCATATCTTTGTCTGCAATGCGTTAGGTAGACACGAATAAATGCTCCGTCTGGGACGTTATTGGATACATATGAGAAAAACATACTAAAGATGGATTCTCAACTGAGTTTGACCAGTTTATTCGACTTTTATTATCAGTTTTTGAATTTTTCGTTCCATGCGCCAAACGTTGATGGACACTTGAGCTCCACCATGCTAGCCAAAGTTGCTAATTCGACAGAAGAAATGGACATTCTAAAACAAAACAACGATTTATTGTGGAACTACGACTCCTTGCACTGCATTCTGATGAAAGATCATCAAAGGTAAGAGAATATTTATGATGTTATTTCGTATTTTTGTGGAATATATTGACTCCAACATGACGGAGAATGGCTGAGCGCTGTCTCAGATTATTGCATGCTGTGCTTTGTACTAAAGTAATTTTTTTAAATCTAACACAGCGGTTGCATTAAGAACCAGTGTATCTTTCATTTGCTGTACAACATGTATTTTTCAGCAAAGTTTATGATGAGTTTTTTGGTTAGATTACGTGGCTGTGTAAAATTTCTCCGGACAATTTGGTGCATTTTGGCGCCATATTCACAATGTAAAACCAGGATTTGTAGCTATAAATATGCACATTTTCGAACAAAACATAAATGTATTGTATAACATGATGTTATAAGACTGTCATCTGATGAAGTTGTTCAAAGGTTAGTGATTAATTTTATCTCTATTTGTGGGTTTTGTGAAAGCTATCTTTGCGGTGGAAAAATGGCGGTGTGTTTTTGGATATTGTGGTGAGCTAACATAAATATATGTTGTGTTTTCGCTGTAAAACACTTTAAAAAATCGGAAATATTGGCTGGATTCACAAGATGTTTATCTTTCATTTGCTGTACAACATGTATTTTTCATAAATGTTTTATGATGAGTATTTATGTATTTCACGTTGCTCTCTAATTATTCTGGCTGTTTTGGTGCCATTTGTGACCATGGTTGCAATGTAAAACCAGGATTTATAGCTATAAATATGCACATTTTCGAACAAAACATAAATGTATTGTGTAACATGATGTCATAAGACTGTCATCTGATGAAGTTGTTCAAAGGTTAGTGATTCATTTTATCTCTATTTGTGGGTTTTGTGAAAGCTATCTTTGCGGTGAAAAAATTGCGTTTTGTGTTGGGCTATTGTGGTGAGCTAACATAAATATATGTTGTGTGTTCGCTGTAAAACATTTTAAAAATCGGACATGTTGGCTGGATTCACAAGATGTTTATCTTTCATTTGCTGTATTGGACTTGTGATTTCATGATATTTATATGCTATTATTTACTTGTGGCGCTATGCTAGTCAGCTTTTCTGATGAGGAGGATCCCGGATCCGGGAGGGTGATACTCATTCATGTTTCCATTTTAAAGACAAAAATGGCTATTTGTTAAGGCGCATACATGGTATTCAAAATATTCCCATGCAAATGGTCCATGCAGTCAAACTAGTGCAGTCTATCCCTGCTATTTCGCATATCATTAAGCCAGCAAATGCCATAGCTGACTTTTACGCACGGATGACCAATGACCATAGTTTTTGTGACAAAGTCACATAAGTCGAGAACAAACATAATTGGAGCATCAAGTGAACTTCAACTGGAGGCAAGGCACCTCTCTGCAATAGAAAAACATGCTGGTCGCCACATTAATTCACCGCATTCAGTGAAGGCATTTCACAGGGCACAAGTTAACACAGTGTCCAAAGGAGGGCCAGAAGTATACAGAATGGTGTCGTCTGCGTAGAGGTGGATCAGAGAATCACCAGCAGCAAGAGCGACATCATTGATGTTTACAGAGACAAGAGTCAGCCCGAGAATTGAACCCTGTGGCACCCCCATAGAGACTGCCAGAGGTCCGGACAACAGGCCCTCCGATTTGACACACTGAACTCTGTCTGAGAAGTAATTGGTGAACCAGGCGAGGCAGTCATTTGAGGAACCAAGGCTGTTGAGTCTGCCGATAAGAATGTGGTGATTGACAGAGTCAAAAGCCTTGGCCAGGTCGATGAATACGGCTGCACAGTATTGTCTTTTATCGATGGCGGTTCTGATATCGTTTAGGACCTTGAGCGTGGCTGAGGTGCACCCATGACCAGCTCGGAAACCAGATTGCATAGCAGAGAAGGTACAGTGGGATTCGAAAAGGTCGGTGATCTGTTTGTTAACTTGGCTTTCGAAGACCTTAAAAAGACAGGGTAGGATAGATATAGGTCTGTAACATTTTGGGTCTAGAGTGTCTCCCCTTTGAAGAGGGGGATGAACGCGGCAGCTTTCCAATCTTTGGGGATCTCAGACGATACGAAAGAGAGGTTGAACAGGCTAGTAATAGGGGTTGCAACAATTGCGGCGGATCATTTTAGAAAGAGAGGGTCCAGATTGTCTAGCTCAGCTGATTTGTAGGGGTCCAGATTTTGCAACTCTTTCAAAACATCAGCTATCTGGATTTGGGTTAAGGACAAATGGGGGAGGTTTGGGCAAGTTGCTGTGGGGGGTGCGGGCAGTTGACCGGAGTAAGAGTAGCCAGGTGGAAAGCATGGCCAGCCGTAGAAAAATGCTTATTGAAATTATTGTGGATTTATCGGTGGTGACAGTGTTTCCTAGCCTCAGTGCAGTGGGCAGCTGGGAGGAGGTGCTCTTATTCTCCATGGACTTTACAGTGTCCCAGAACTTTTTGGAGTTTGTGCTACAGGATGCAAATTTCTGTTTAAATAAGCTAGCCTTTGCTTTCCTAACTGCCTGTGTATATTGGTTCCTAACTTCCCTGAAAAGTTGCATATCGCGAGGGCTATTCAATGCTAATGCAGTACGCCACAGGATGTTTTTGTGCTGGTCAAGGGCAGTCAGGTCTGGAGTGAACCAAGGGCTATATCTGTTCCTGGTTCTAAATGTTTAAACTTTTAAAGAATATCCAGGCATCCTCTCCTGACAGAATGAGGTCAATATCCTTCCAGGATAGCAGGTCGATTAGAAAGGCCTGCTCGCTGAAGTGTTTTAGGGAGCGTTTGACAGTGATGAGGGGTGGTCGTTTGAACGCATACCCATTACGGACGCAGGCAATGAGGCAGTGATCGCTGAGATCCTGGTTGAAGACAGCAGAGGTGTATTTAGAGGGCAGGTTGGTCAGGATGATATCTATGAGGGTGCCTGTGTTTACGGATTTGGGGTTGTACCTGGTAGGTTCATTGATAATTTGTGTGCGATTGAGGGCATATAACTTAGATTGTAGGACGGCCGGGGTGTTAAGCATGTCCCAGTTTAGGTCACCTAACAGTACGAGCTCTGAAGAAAGATGGGGGGCAATCAATTCACATATGGTGTCCAGGGCACAGCTGGGGCAGAAGGTGGTCTATAACAAGCGGCAACGGTGAGAGACTTGTTTCTGGAAAGGTGGATTTTTAGAAGTAGAAGCTCGAATTGTTTGGGCACAGACAATACACAGTATGACAGAACACTGCAGGGTCTCTCTGCAGTAGATTGCAACTACGCCCCCTTTGACAGTTCTATCTTGTCGGAAAATGTTACAGTTAGGGATGGAAATGTCAGGATTTTTGGTGGCCTTCCTAAGCCAGGATTCAGACACGGCTAGGACATCCGGGTTAGGCCAAACACATCTTATAAAGATTCGAGATACAATACTAATATGCATTACCAAATAAAATTGTTAAGAGTTTTGTCCCTTATAAACAGTACACACACATGCTGAAATACTACGGGTGTTGTTGTGCATAAAAACATTATTTTGTTTTTGATATGCATAAGGCTACCATCTAGGCGAACGTTATATTGGAATGGAATATGCATGGGGCCTCGACTGAAGTATATTATGTGATAAACTTGCATTACAAATACAAACAGATAAAGCTATTTTACTTAGTTAGCTCTTGCAAACACTGATGCAACTTTTCCCCGTGAGTTTGTAAGAGCTCCCTGGCAAAACCATATAAAGTCTATTTTCTCCATGGCAACTAGCTAATCAACCCGGGCATATTTTGTTTTGCGTTTATTTCAAAGAACATATCATTTATTTCCTAATGTGATTGGACGCCAGTCAAAGACAGGCGGGAATGACAGTTGGAGATTGGATTGAGATCATTGCTTTGCTGATGCTGATGATGAGTGATCCACATGGGCACTCACTGGCAGATAGTTTGAAATTGATAAGTAAAGAAGTTTGAATTTGCTAAGTAAAGAAGGTAAGAATCATAATCAACTGAACAGACTGAACGATTAAATTATCGTACCCCAAGGTGAAATAATAATATCAGTTTCAGGGCTATATTTTCCAACATTAGCTAACGTAAACTCACTCACTTTTGTACATCGCCTTGGTCCATACAATTGACCTTATTTTAGCGCCCCAAAAACGTAATACTTCCAGATCAACTGTAATGTCAATACCATTATAAAGCACCATTTCTCCCCTTTCCAACAAAATGACATGACCTCCAAGCTGCCCGTTTCTGCATAATTCAAGAAGGCAATGAGCTCCGTCGGGTATTTATAAAGATGGCGGGTAGGGCAGCGAAACTACTGCTTGGTAGTGAGAAGAGGAGATGTGTGGGGAAACTGCTTTTTTTCACTCGATCTGTCCAACTTATCACCTTGTCGCCTCTAAAATGTAAATAAAACACTATAAAGAGTTTATATAATGTGTCATTACATAACTATTTGAAGGTGTGTGTCGAATTTGAATCGGGTTTTTAGGGCGGTGCTAAAGTGATCTTCAGAAGTAAACATTGTCTTTTGAGAGTCATGATCGCTTGCAGTGACGACGCAAAAAATGACTAGGTATCCCCCCTTACCTCCGTCAGTGTCCATTTCTTGTTTTTAAACGATGAGAGAAGTGCTACACCTGGTGGAGAGAGATTGTAAGACAGAAATAGTTGCTTTACGTGTGCTGTATGTTACGGCATGACACGTCACGATGTAACGGAGGGTCAGTTTTTTTCAACTTTTCTCCAATACTATAGAGCCATTACCATGTCGATCAACGCTTCAATAGAAACGTAGTTCACACCCCAGATTTTGAAGTCAACACAGTCGCTACAGTCCCATTAGTTTTCTTTGCAGCCTCATTTGAATGTCGCGGTTGCGCACATTTGTACGGAATGTGGTGAGTTTACGTTACTGCTAGCTAGCTACCAGGGGCCGGATTCAACAAAACCTTAAGCCAAGTTGCCATTCCTCAATAAAGTTATTGAAAATGTTCTTAATTTTTTTCATATGTTTCCTAATAAAAAAGTTTAAAAGAAATGGGATTCTTGAAGATAATGTTTTAGGATTTCTTCTTGGAAATGTACTTAACTTTAGGACTATGGAAAGCCGTTTGGGTCTTTGCGTGTCAAAAAAGATACACATCAAATAACACTATTTGACTCGTCAAATAAGCACTTAATTTGACGCGTCAAATAACACAATTCTTTTATAGAATGTTGTGTGTACTGGATTTGCACATGCAAGCCAAGCGCCACCATTACGATCACTGTCAAAGCTGTACAATACTGCGTTGGTAATAAGGCATTATTTGTTCGACCGAATGGGAAAACGTCTGTGAGAGCATTTTAAATTAGATTAGGATCAAACAAGCAAGATTAAAAATGTTTGCAAATATCTTTGATACAGATGTTATTAGAAACTTCTGGGGTAGATAGCTTTAGCTTGGTACCTAGTTAGCGCCAATCCAACCAGCCTGAAAACAATGATCAGTAGAAACTGCAGTCATTTTCAATATTCTTAACAATGATTTTGGAATCCATGTGAGTAAGTACTTAACCCTGTTGCCCAAAACTAATGTTATAATGATGAAGCCAGCTGGCTGCTATGACTTGACGGGACTGGGTTACACTTAGCTAGCTAGCTATAGCTACTGAAACAGATTATTTTGTTTTGCTATGTCTTCGAGGAAGAACATTGTTTGCGTCTATCAGCTAGCTAGCTTTTTACAAGTTAAATAAAGGTAAAAAATAAATAAAAATTACAACAAGCATGTCACTAATGTCAATGCCACATAATTAGATATTTAAGAAACATAAGAAATATATTTACAAAGTTCTTAAGAAAACTATGAAACATTTTGAGGAATTGCACACTGATGTTGCACACAACTCCTTAATTTTTTCCTTAAGAACTTCTTACAAAACAAAGTAAGTAAAGTTTTGTGAATCCGGCCCCAGCACTTATAATCTCTAACTTCTGTCCATATGACCCAATAATTTTTATCTGCTTGCTAAATTAACTGAATGTAGATAAAGCAATGATTGTAGTTATCATTATATCATGAGTGATTAATGGGTTTGAATTGTTATTTATTACAATTGGTCAAAGCAGGCCAATTGAAAACGCAAATTCTCTTGAAAACAAACATATTGAAATTACTAGTCACAGAATGGACATGAAAGCCTAAGAAGAATTGTCCTCCAAAGAGACAAAGGTTTGCCACAAAGAAGGTGCTGGATATATCTCCACAATTCTGCCGCTTCAGAGCGCAACTGGTCCTTGTTTGGGAACACACACACCAAAGCATGCAACAGGCTGACCAATACAAGGGTTGAAAAATTGGTGGCCATCCGGGCACATTTGAGGCATTTTGAGCCTGACAACAAGGAATCCTCAACAAGGTTGGAAAGTAACAGTGAAGATGAGGCCTCAGAGTCTGATGTTCAATAGGTGGACATTGAGGAGGTCCAGGGAGAAGACCTGGAAGCCTGAGAGGAAGACAACCAAAGCTTTAATTTCTATAATTTTACAGATGTTGAAAACGTTTTTTGGGAGACGTGATGGATCATTGGGGATCATTCAATATTCCATCTCTTTTGTTGTTCAGTGAAATCATACCATGTGAAGAGTCAAATCATTTAATTAAAGTTCAATTCGTAACTAAACAGTTTTTATATTCTATTGGAAGGATTTAATCCTTTGCAATTATGTCTACTTATAATAAGGTAAAAGGTGTATATTTCTGTCTCCATATGATATGGTAAATATATCCAACGCAAAAAACATCTACATTTAAATGGCATTAATATTAATTTGCATATATTTCCGTTAGTTCCTACGGAAAGATTCCACAAAATATGCAACCCTATACGGGACTATAAAAAGGCAGAAGTCTTCACGCTTTTTGATGTATTTCAGAACTGCAGTTTACTCTGCTTGGAGCAACAGTGAAGTGGGCAGGGCAGTACAGATTTCTTCTCTGAACATCAGACAGGATGGTATTGTCTCCCTCAATCAGTGCAATGGCTACTGCTATAGGTTTCAGGCTGCTTACCACTCTCTCCCAAAATACATCATCCAGGAGGATCCTCTTGATGGGGCTGTCCATATCGGCAGACTGTGAAATGGCCATTTCTTGGAGACTCCTCCATCTCCAGGAGACTGTCAAACATGATGACAACACCACCCAAACGAGTGTTGCTGGGCAGCTTCAATGTGGTGCTCTTATTCTTTTCACTTTGCTTGGTGAGGTAGATTGCTGCTATTACTTGATGACCCTTCACATACCTAACCATTTCATTGTCTCTCTTGTAGAGTGTATCCCTTGTTTTAGGTGCCAGGATGTCCTTGAGGAGCAGATTCAATGCATGAGCAGCACAGCCAATGGGTGGACTCCTCCACTTTAGACCAAGCAGCCTTCATGTTCGCAGCATTGTCTGTCACCAGTGCAAATACCTTCTGTGGTCCAAGGTCATTGATGACTGCCTTCAGCTCATCTGCAATGTAGAGACCGGTGTGTCTGTTGTCCCTTGTGTCTGTGCCCTTGTAGAATACTGGTTGAGGGGTAGAGAATGTAGTTAATTATTCCTTGCCCACGAACATTCCTCCACCCATCAGAGATGATTGCAATACAGTCTGTTTTCTCTATGATTTGCTTGAACTCTGTTGAACTCTGCATCCAGCAATTGAGTAGATAAAGCATGTCTGGTTGGAGGGTTATATGCTGGGCGAAGAACATTCAGAAATCTCTTCCAATATGAGCATCAGAGGTGAACCAGTTGCATACACAGCTCGAGCAAGACATTCATCAGCATTTCTCTGAAGACGTTCCTCCATTGAGTGAAAAAAACTTCTGATTCCAGGAAGACCATGAGCTGTTGCTATCGATAAGGTGTCTGATTCATCATTTTCACCTCAAATAGAAGTAGAGGGACTTTTGTCAGAGGTTGCTTGTTGTGAGCGCTGAGGGAACTTTATGCACTTGGCCAGATGATTCTGCATCCTTGTTGCATTCTTTACATATGATTTGGCACAGTATTTGCAAATGTATACAGCTTTTCCTTCTACATTAGCTGCAGTGAAATGTCTCCACACATCAGATAGTGCCATTAGCATTGTCCTGTAAAGATTACAAAAGTGTATTTTTTTTATTATTTTTTTCATAAACAGATAAATAGTTAAGCAGTTAGATTAAACAACTCATTTGTAAGATAAATGTTTTAAAATGAAACATGTACGGAAACAGGTGAATTAACACTCCTCAGCAGGCTCAAGCAAACTAAAACCTACATGGTAGCAAAAACTAACTAGCAGAAATTGTTAACAAGTTAGAAATGATTTAAACACACTTTGCTGTAGGCTACTATTTACTAGTAAACAAAAAATCATGTATGTCATATAAAATATATTCACCCCACCCAGTACTGTAATCAAAACATATCAGAAAGCATGTAGTCCTTGGCTCAGACAGTGTAGTAGCGTGGGCTCAATAGCATCTCATTGGTGTGCAAGATCTTGAGAATCAGCTGTACATGTGATGGAAGAATGCGCTGTGCATGCAGAGGGTTGCAATTCCATTGAATTGGGGATAGTTGAACCAAAATATGCCACAATATCTAGAATTGCCTAATTTGTATCTCACTAAAAAGGTTTACTGTTATAAGCTAACTTTTTTTAATGAATTTAAGCAAAATTCCCCAAATTCCTGGGCTTAACTTCCCGTGTAAAATTTCCGGAAGAATTCCAGAAATGTACCGGAAAGTTTCCGACCCTTTGCAACCCTATTCCCGTACCCCTTCAAACATTCAACCTCCAGCTGCGTACCCCCTCTAGCACCAGGGTCAGCACACTCTCAAATGTTTTTTTGCCATCATTGTAAGCCTGCCATACACACACTATACGATACATTTATTAAACATGAGAATGAGTGCGAGTTGTTGTCTCAACCGGCTAGTGGAAAGTGACAAAGAGCTCTTATAGGACCAGGGCACAAATAATAATAATAATTTTGCTCTTTATTTAACCATCTTACATATAAAACCTTATTTGTTCATCGAAAATTGTGAATAACTCACCACAGGTTAATGAGAAGGGTGTGCTTGAAAGGATGCTCATAACTCTGCAATGTTGAGTTGTATTGGAGAGTCTCAGTCTTAAATCATTTTCCACAGTCTGTGCCTGTATTTAGTTTTCATGCTAGTGAGGGCCGAGAATCAACTCTCACATAGGTACATGGTTGCAAATGGCATCAGTATCTTAACAGTGCGATTTGCCAAGGCAGGCTACTCTGAGCACAGCCCAATCCAGAAATCTGGCAGTGGCTTCTGATTAAATTCAATTTTCACAGAACCGCTTGTTGCAATTTCGATGATTCTCTCTTGTTCAGATATCGGTAAGTGGACTGGAGGCAGGGCATGAAAGGGATAACAAATCCAGTTGTTTGTCATCCGTTTCAGGAAAGTACCTGCATAATTGCGCACCCAACTCACTCAGGTGCTTCGCGATATGACATTTGACATTGTCCGTAAGCTTGAGTTCATTTGCACACCAAACAAATCATACAATGATGGAAAGACCTGTGTGTTGTCCTTGTTAATGCAGACAGAGAGGAGCTCCAACTTCTTAATCATAGCCTAAATTTTGTCCTGAACATTGAATATAATTGCAGAGAGCCCCTGTACTCCTAGATTCAGATCATTCAGGTGAGAAAAAAAGTGAGATGCATTAATATAATAAGCACTGTTGAATACATTTGTTGAACTGTATCAGTTTATTCTTATTTTTAACAGGTAATCATAATTAATATGGCAAATTAATGCTAACAAATGAAATTCTCAATTGTGTCTCATATCTCATTCATCAAGCTCATGTATAGCTTCTGTAGTAATTATAAGAGAAATACATGAGACATGGAGGAGACGTTGCACATACAATGTAGAGCACTCCTTCATACTTAGATATTTCTGAAATGATCACCTCAGACTAAGATCATTAGTCTAATAAAAGTCTCAAACTTGTGTCAGGAATATATAATTATTTCTCCTTTAAAATAAGAGGCAAGAATGAGCTCAATGTTACACAATGATGAGACCTCCTCTGCTGATCGTACTTCTCGAATAGTGCTAAAACGATCATCTCAAATCAACTTCATGTGTCCTATATACACTACCGTTCAAAAGTTTGGGGTCACTTAGAAATGTCATTTGTTTTTGAAAGCACATTTTTTTGTCCATTAAAATAATATCAAATTGATCAGAAATGCAGTGTAGACATTGTTAATGTTGTAAATGACTATTGTAGCTGGAAACGGCTGATTTTTAATGGAATATCTACCAATGGCATGTTGTGTTAGCTAATCCAAGTTTATCATTTTAAAAGGCTAATTGATCATTAGAAAACCCTTTTGCAATTATGTTGGCACAGCTGAAAATGGTTGTTCTGATTAAAGAAGCAATAAAACTGGCCTTCTTTAGACTAGTTGAGTATCTGGAGCATCAGCATTTGTGGGTTCGATTACAGGCTCAAAATGGCCAGAAACAAAGACCTTTCTTCTGAAACTCGTCAGTCTATTCGTGTTCTGAAAAATTAGGGCTATTCCATGCGAGAACTTGCCAAGAAACTGAAGATCTCATACAACGCTGTGTACTACTCCCTTCACAGATCAGCGCAAACTGGCTCTAACCAGAATAGAAAGACGAGTGGGAGGCCCCAGTGCACAACTGAGCAAGAGGACAAGTACATTAGTGTCTAGTTTGAGAAACAGACGCCTCACAGGTCCTCAACTGGCAGCTTCATTAAATAGCTCCCGCAAAACACCAGTCTCAACGTCAACAGTGAAGAGGCGACTCCGCGATGCTGGCTTTTTAGGCAGTGTTGCAAAGAAAAAGCCATATTGCAGACTGGCCAATAAAAATAAGAGATTAAGATGGGCAAAAGAACACTGACACTGGACAGAGGAACTCTGCCTAAAAGGCCAGCATCACGGAGTCACCTCTTCACTGTTGGCGTTGAGACTGGTGTTTTGTGGGTACTATTTAATGAAGCTGCCAGTTGAGGACTTGAAAGTGGCTAATATTGCATTGATTCGATCACAATTCCCACAGTAAAGTGTTTACTAACGGGGAAATTAAGTTTAATCTCGTGCTTCTCTGCACGTGCTGATATTTCTTTGCACCCACGCACTCCCGCAGCTTAGGAGGTGGCAGGTAGCCTAGTGGTTAGAGTGTTGGACCAGTAACCGAAAGGTTGCTAGATTGAATCACCGAGCTGACAAGGTAAAAATCTGTCGTTCTGCCCCTGAACAAGGCAGTTGACCCACTGTTCCTAGGCCGTCGTTGTAAATAAGAATTTGTTCTTAACTGACTTGCCTAATTAAATAAAGGTTAAATAAAAAATTAGAGGGAACATTGGTTATGAGGTGATTGGTGGATGTCATTGTTAACTGCAGGAAGTCCCCAGAGTGCTGTGCATAGAGGAGAGCCAAGGTAACCTACTTGATACAGAATGGATTCCTGAATCTTCTGTCTCTGTCTGCTGAGTAGAAAACAACTTCCCCACCACATATTAGTGACAGTGGACCTGCATGGAAAGAAGGATGGAGAGAGAGAGAGAAATAGTTGAGGTCATTCACATTTATTGTAACTTCAAAAACTGACAGAGTAAAAGTTATCACATCTTTATTACAATCAGATTGTATCTCAAAGAATGGTTAGCGGTTTACAATATTGGCTATTATTTGGTTCAGAGCCTGACCTCTTGGCTCCCCCTCTTCAATCACTAACCTCTTCCCCAGTGAGAGTCTTCCCTGTCTGTTCTCACCCTGCATTTCCCCCCTCTTCTGTCACACAGTTATGCTGGTCTTTCAAGTCATCCTCCTCTACTAAACCCCTCCTCGACTTAAGTACAAAGCTCTTAATTAAACCAAAGACTGTATAGAAAACAAAACCACCTTGGCTTTTGTTAAACCACATGGTTAAGCATTTGCTAATGTTAGTTAGCTAGCTGACGTTAACCTAGCATGCCTCAATAGCCTGCTATAATAACAGAAGAAACAAATAACTACTTACTTCAATATTGACATATTTGATTATCTTGCTAGTTGGTTCGATAGTTTTTCAGTAGAGAAACTATCGAACTTATTCACTTTTGTCAGACATCGTTCACCTTTCACCATCCCCTTTCATCTCGCTGTTAAAAAGAAAATCAGGATAGAGAGCAGTCAAGCCGTGATTGGTCCAAAAACCTAACCAATTGCATTTCAGTAGACTGCTACAGGCTATGTTCATTGGCTAGAATGTCCCCTTTATACAATTACAGTAAGTGGTTGCGAGAACAAAATGGATTTTGGAGAGCAAACTGGAAAATTGGTGTGAGAGGGAGAAAAGACATCTGTGTGTGGAGTCGGGATGCGTGCAGTCCTTTCTGAGTCTTGACAGACGGTCCTCTGCTCGCTCGACCCTATTTCTTCTCTCTCGACTCAAGTGTTTGCTCACTTTAGCCCGTTCAACTTTTGAATCGGAATTGACACCATAGTATTCCCCATCGCTTATCAGTGCAATTTTGATAGCCAACTAGCTGAAAAGGTTTGAGGATTTATTTAATGTTCCCTCGTTAGATTTTAGCTCATCTTGCTCTGGCTAGCATTAGTTGTTGATCTTGTTGTTGATGTGCATAACTGAGGGAGAGGCAGCTTACCTTTTCATGTTTGTTTGATCAATAGGTCTGTAAAGTTCCCAAATGTAATAGAACTCAGATGGTATTGACATATTTCCAGAAATCCATTCAGGTACATTTTGTGGCTTTTGGAGAATGCGTTCTAATGTTCTAAAATCGTAATATTGCTACTGCCTGTAAACACAGTCCAATTCAAAGTGAATGATGGCAGGCCCCTGTGGCAAATGGCTTATTTGCATAAAGGCCTAATGTAGCTCTGATTGGCGATGGCACACCCATCTGCCCTTACTTGATGAGAGAGATGGTTTTTTTTAGGTTTTATTTACTGTAGTGTCTTAATTGTCAAAACGCACGGCCGCTTTCCCACTCTACATTGCTATAGAATTTTCATAAATGCCTTGGGCTACTCTACATCATTCCCAAACATTCTACGAATTTATGAAAATGTGAAAATTACCATATACTGTATAAGTGCTCGCAGTGAGTCTTTCTTGGTAAGGCGCTAAGAGCTTTCCACACCTGGATTGTGCAACTTTTCCCATTTATTCTTTTTTTTTTTTTTTATCTAATGAGCTGTTGATCATTGCTAGACAATCATTTTCAGGCCTTGCCATAGATTGTCAAGTAGATTTAAGTCAAAACTGTAACTTAACCACTCAGGAACATTCACTGTCTTCTTGGTAAGCAACTCCTGGGTAGATATGGGTTTGTGTTTTGGGTTATTGTCCTGCTGAAAGGTGAATTAATCTCCCAGTTTTTGGTGGAAAGCAGACTGAACCACATTTTTTCTCTGGGATTTTGGCTGTGCTTAGCTCCATTTCATTTTTTTAAATCCTGTCCTTAACGAGTAAAAAACATACCCATAACATGATGCAGCCACCACTATGCTTGAAAATATGGAGTGTTACTCAGTAATGTGTTGTATTGGATTTGCCCTAAACATAACTTTTTCTCCTGAATACAAAGTGTTAATTTGACACATTCTTTGCAATATTACTTTAGTGCCTTGTTGCAAACATGATGCATGTTTCGTAATATTTGTAAACGCTATTATTGCATACGGAGTGAGTCCATGCTTAATTAAAAACATAATTCCACGTTGACATTATGGAGTAGTGTGTAGAGGCCAGTGAGAACAAATCTGAATTTAATACATTTTAAATTCAGGCTGTAACACAACTAAATGTGGAAAAAGTCGAGGGGTGTGAATACTTTCTGAAGGCACTGTATATATGCACTATTGCAACACTGAGACCTGAATATCACACACGTGTCTTATCGTTGCAAATAATTAATTTAATACAAGTAGTCAGCATGTTCATGACATGACCAAGAGGGCAGAGGACAAAGAAAGGAAAAGAAGAATACTAATTGATACAGGTCTTCCATAATGGATTCATTTAAGTGCTACATAGGAGACAACCAAAGAAAATAAAACATGGAGGCAGGATTAATTATAAATAATACAGGCAAGGTCATGTTTTGGTAGAGCCATAGCCCTTCTCTGCTGAATTCATTAGGGGAGAGATACTGTATTTACAGTGTTTCTCACATGGCACCCTATTCCATATAAAATGCACTATTTTTTAACAGGGCCATCGGCCTCTGGGGTCTCATTTATAACCGTTGCGTGAAATTTTACACTAGATATCTGCGTGCGCTATTTCTGAAAATACTGCGCATGTACAAAAACATTGAGATTCATAAACTTGGCGCACGTCACACACACACACACACGTTTCCCTTTATAAATCAGACTTGTCTTAAAACCGCGCGTTTACAAGCATTATAACTCCGCCGAATAACGCCCATTATTCACATTTTACGGTGACAATAATGCTATTATTTTTTGTTTACTTTGGAAGTATTGGAATTAGGCCAAGACAGTATATCTAAAAGGAAATATCAAAGGCAAATTTGATCAAATGTCTTTGGTGTTGGCATTTTTATATATTTTTGTGACATTTGCTGTATTTGACCGTTTCTGAAACACAAAAACAATTGCAAATTGTTGTGGACCTGTTAACAGATCGTTTGAATTCAATGTTTTGCATGTACTTTTTCACCAAACCTAAATATGCTGCACTGCCCGAGAATTCGAAACACAGTCTACTCTGATTTTTTTCCCAACTACAGTAGGTCTACTTAGTGGTAGCCTACACACTTGAATACAAAATATCAACTGTCTGTTCACCCGTTCAATTCTACTGTATGTTATAAACCGCACTCCCTTTCGGATGCAGAGCAAAAAACATTGAAATTATAATAGCCTATCTAATAGTCCCAATGAAATGAGAGATGTGCATGTTAATTTGTTGTATCGCCACTTCAGGAATATGAACTCATGGCCAGAAAAGGTGCAATGGTTATGATATATGTATTACGTTTTTAAATTAAAATATTGTCTAGGCTACTCCAGAAGTTTTACATTACAGTATTCAGACGTAGCCTTCAAACGTCAATGTAAAAGCTGAACCGTCTGTTCTACGGTTAAACTGTGCTTGGATCGGATCGCACAGGACAAAATACTGGTAGTTTATCGATTTACTGCTGTGAAGTGGGTCAAATTAAATGAGATGGGACGAATGGTATTTTATGCTAACTTGTTGTTGGCCAATAGGCTATTTCGTAAGTATGAAACCATCACATTCAGAAAAGGTGAAAAATTTATTCTACAATGATCAAGGAAATGAAATGAATAAGAAATATATAATTATTTTAGAATACAAAGAAAATAGATTTTCGCTCTTCTCACTAACAGCAAATTATTGCAACTTGTTATTATATTTTAGCTACAAGTTTTTCGTTATGAGTAGGTCATATTTCCCATTTGCACAGGGCTATTAGGGTATTTTTGCCTTATTGCAATACAATACTTCAACCACTAGAAACTGTACGAATGCATGGTCTAAAGTTTGCGGGAGAATAAAACACATTCTCACGTCAAGTGCAGTTTTTATAAATGCCAACTTTTCTGTGGAAACTGGTACATGCTAATTTTGGGGCATATTTTGTGAGTATGCAACTTTATAAAATGAGGCCCCTGGTCAAAAGTAGTGCACTACATACACCTTAGCCAAATACATTTAAACTCAGTTTTTAATAAATTCTGATATTTAGTCCTCGTAAAAATTCCGTATTAGGTCAGTTAGGATCACCACTTTATTTTAAGAATGTGAAATGTCAGAATAATAGTAGAGAGAATGATTTTTTCCAGCTTTTATTTATTTCATCACATTCCCAGTGGGTCAGAAGTTTACATACACTCAATTAGCATTTGGTAGCATTGCCTTTAAATTGTTTATCTTGGGTCAAATGTTTCGGGTAACCTTCCACAAGCTTCCCACAATAAATTGGGTGAATTTTGGCCCATTCCTCCTGACAGAGCTGGTGTAACTGAGTCAGGTTTGTAGGTCTCCTTGCTCGCACACGCTTTTTCAGTTCTGCCCACAAATGTTCTATAGGATTGAGGTCAGGACTTTGTGATGGCCACTCCAATACCTTGACTTTGTTGTCCTTAAGCCATTTTGCCACAACTTTGGAAGTATGCTTGGGGTCATTGTCCATTTGGAAGAGCCATTTGCGACCAAGCTTTAACTTCCTGACTGATGTCTTGAGATGTTGCTTCAATATATCCACATAATTTTCCTACCTCATGATGCCATCTATTTTGTGAAGTGCACCAGTCCCTCCTGCAGCAAAGCACCCCCACAACAAGATGCTGCCACCCCCGTGCTTCATGGTTGCGATGGTGTTCTCTGGCTTGCAAGCGTCCCCCTTTTTCCTCCAAACATAACAATGGTCATTATGGCCAAACAGTTCTATTTTTGTTTCATCAGACCAGAGGACATTTCTCCAAAAAGTACAATCTTTGTCCCCATGTGCAGTTGCAAACCGTAGTGTAGCTTTTTTATGGCGGTTTTGGAGCAGTGACTTCTTCCTTGCTGAGCGGCCTTTCAGGTTATGTTGATATAGGACTCGAGTTACTGTGGATACAGATAATTGTGTACCTGTTTCCTCCAGCATCTTCACAAAGTCCTTTGCTGTTGTTCTGGAATTGATTTGCACTTTTCGCACCAAAGTACGTTCATCTCCAGGAGTCAGAACGCGTCTACTTCCTGCGCGGTGTGACGGCTGCGTGGTCCCATGGTGTTTGTGGTGTTTATACTTTACTATTATTGTACTATTGATCTACAGCAGATATGTACAGTTGCAGACCAATATATTGGCACCCTTGCACTTTTAAATAATTCCCCATTTCTTCTCAAATAAGTTGAAATTGAAAAAAACTGTCTCCACACTATTGGATTTTCAACATTGCAGAACCAAATATATTTTTGTGAACTTTATTTCCTCAGTTAAAATTGTAAACTTAAGACAAATGGCATGGACAAAATTGGCACCCCGGAGCTCGTACTTGGTTGCACAGCCTTCGGCCAAGATAACTGCCAACAAATACTTCTTGTAGCCTTCAATGATCTTGCTGCATTTTTCTAATGGCAATTTGGCCCACTCTGCAGCAGCAAACTGCTATAATTCTTCAATGTTTGAAGGGTGCCCTCCGCCAACTGCTGTTTTCAGCTTTCACCATAGGTTATGGGTGGGATTTAGATCTGGACTCGTCACTGACCACTCAAGAAAAGTCCAGCGTTTCTTCTTGAACCATTCCAGGGTGCTTTTTGTGTGTGTTTGGGGTTGTCGTCCTGTTGGAAGACCCACAATCTTCAACAGTTTTTTGGCAATGGGTTGGACATTGCACTCCAAAACACATTGATAATCTGAAGATCTGCACACATTCAAGGCCCCCAGTACCAGGGGCAGCAAAGCAACCCCACAGTATTATCGAACCTCACCCGTAATTAATTGTGGGGAGTGTATTTTTTTCTTTGAATGCTTCATTTGGTCATTGGTAGACATAGGAAGACCCCACTGCTGAAGGAGACAAGAAAGCGTGATTTAACTTTTTAAAAACCCACCTAAACAAGCCAAAAATCCAGGGAAAAATGTTCTGAAGACAATACAGATCAGTGTTAACTGACACCCTCCCTACAATCAAACATGGGGAGGTCTGGTAATTCTGTTGGGTTGCTTTGTTGCATCTGGTACTGCGGGCCTTGAAAGTGCACAAGGCATCATGAAATCAGCAGATTGTTAGGTGTTTTGTAGTCCAATGTTCAACCCAGTGTCCAAGAACTGGGTCTCCATTGAAGGTTGTGCGTCTTCCAGCAGCACAACTCCAGAGATTTTTAAAAAAGCACCCAGGAATTGTGAACTGGACTGTTCTTGAATGGCGAGTGAAGTGGCCAGATCTGAATCATATCCAAAACCTATGGCAAGATCTGACAGCAGCATTTCACACTGTGAGATATTTTACAACATGTCACAATCAGAACACAAATCAGAATGATTGAGAAGTATTCACCTAATTTTCAAATGCTTTTAAAACAAAGAAGCAAAAACGTGGAAACTATGGATATAACTTCCTCCGCGCTCACGCAATATCATAATTCATATGCGCGCCACTAGAAATCCTTGCTTTAGCATGTTTCTGTTCGCAGATACATCCGGAAAAAATACACCTTAATGGCCTGCTAATGTTCCTGGAGCTTGTAGGCTAAACTGCAGAGAAAACCCCCATAACTGATCCAAATGGTTGCCCAGTTATGGGGCTGGATGCAGTTATTTTGAAATGAATATGCATTCAAAACACCAGGCTTTTGAGCGGTTATTCAAATGACAAAATGTTTTAACCATTATTTAACTAGGCAAATCAGTTAAGAACAAATTCTTATTTACAATGACGGCCTAAACCGGCCAAACCCGGACGACGCTGGGCCAATTGTGTGCCACCCTATGGGACTCCCAACCACGGCCGGTTGTTATACAGCCTGGATTCGAACCAGGGTGTCTGGAGTGACGCCTCTAGCACTGAGATAGACCGGTGCGCCACTCAGGAGCCCTACACTAGAGATTTGTACCCACTTAACAATAATAACATTCTTCATTACGTTGTGTTGTTGCAGCCTAGGTAGGATACATTTCTTGTCCCTAAAAAAACTGAAATAGGGTAGCTTTTCGAGCTGGTACCTGGGGACTGGGAGGGAGCGTACATAGTGTAAGGCTACCTATGACTTCGTTATCTAATAAACTTTTTCTGCTGTGTAAATTGACTGGATATATCCACTGCAGTATTAAGCCTCACAATGAGCTTATGAATTATGGGCTAATATGCTTCTAACTTGAATAGGCTCATATTTAGCTCGTATTTTCCTCCAGTAGGCTAATCTTAACACTGGGCTACATACATCCTGACAAAAGACATACATGAGTGGCCTGCTAATGTACCTTTCTGGACCTTCTAAACTTTTGAGAATAGACCCAAACGGTTGTATAGTCGGTCCTAGGCTGTAAGCCTAAGCAGTTATTTCGGCCTGAAACAAAACTGGACATTTGAGCGGTTTATCAAATTAGCCTACATCACTACAGTTCACAGCCTATGGACAATAATTGTGTACTCACTCAATTTTCACTGTTGTAGCCCAGGTATAATAATTGTCTTGTCTAAAAACGTAGGCCTAATCAATAGCGGCGCTTTGCATGCCCTGCGACCAGAGCACAGTCTGGATCTGCCATTTCATAATCTGTTAACTTTTTTTCTTGCACTTTGAATGGTAAATATTTAGCATATAGCCCTAATATTTAGCTAATGAATGGCCTAATATCTAGCTTCTTACTTCGGCTACACATCACTAGCCTCTCTTCCAGCTGTTCCCATGCACAACAGGTTATTGCAGGGGTAGGCAGCAGTTTGGGGGACAACATCAGCATTGATTCATATGCCTCCAAACACACACACACTTGCAGTCATTGCTTTGATCAAATATGAATTGAGGAAAACAGTAACAATAAGACAATATGCATTGACATTGCAACCAACCCTTGCTCAATACACTTGAATGTAAGAGGATGTATTTTCATGGCCAAACAGGGAGTCAACACATTCAGCACATCGATTAAGAAGAAAATCTAAATGATTTATTTCCTAATGTTATTCACCTCAGTGGAAGTGCCTGCAAGGGGCACAATGCGCAAATAAGGCTAAGACTTAAGTCCATTGGAAAGTTCAAATGTACAGTTGAAGTCTGAAGTTTACATACACTCAGGTTGGAGTCATTAAAACTTGTTTTTCAACCACTCCACAAATGTCTTGTTAATAACAAACTATAGTTTTGGCAAGTCGGTTAGGACATCTACTTTGTGCATGACAAGTAATGTTTCCAACAATGGTTTACAGATAGATCATTTCACTTATAATTCACTGCATCACAATTCCAGTGGGTCAGAAGTTTACATACACTAGTTGACTGTGCCTTTAAACAGCTGGGAAAACTCCAGAAAATGATGTCATGGCTTTAGAAGCTTCTGATAGGCTAATTGACATCATTTGAGTCAATTGGCAGTGTACCTGTGGATGTATTTTAAGGCCTACCTTCAAACTCAGTGCCTCGTTGCTTGACATCATGGGAGAATCAAAAGAAATCAGCCAAGACAGAAAAAAATTGTAGACCTCCAGAAGTCTGGTTCATCCTTGGGGGCAATTTCCAAACGCCTGAAGGTACCACGTTCATCTGTACAAACAATAGTACGCAAGCATAAACACCATGGGACCACGCAGTCGTCATACCGCTCAGGAAGGAGACGCGTTCTGTCTCCTAGAGATGAATGTACTATGGTGCAAAAAGTGAAAATCAATCCCAGAACAACAGCAAAGGACCTTGTGAAGATGCTGTAGGAAACGGGTACAAAAGTATCTATATCCACAGTAAAACGAGTCCTATACCGACAACCTGAAAGGCCGCTCAGCAAGGAAGAAGCCACTGCTCCAAAACCGCCATAAAAAAGCCAGACTACGGTTTGCAACTGCACATGGGGACAAAGATTGTACTTTTGGAGAAATGTCCTCTGGTCTGATGAAACAAAAATAGAACTGTTTGGCCATAATGACCATCGTTATGTTATGAGGAAAAAGGGGGAGGCTTGCAAGCCGAAGTACACCATCCCAACGGTGAAGCACGGGAATTGGCAGCATCATGTTGTGGGGGTGCTTTGCTGCAGGATGGACAGGTGCATTTCACAAAATAGATGGCATCATGAAGAAGTAAAATGATGTGGATATATTGAAGCAGCTTCTCAAAACATCAGTCATGAAGTTAAAGCTTCATCGCAAATGGGTCTTCCAAATGGACAATGACCCTAAGCATACTTCCAAAGTTGTGGCAAAATGGCCACAAGGACAACAAAGTCAAGGTATTGGAGTGGCCATCACAAAGCCCTGACCTCAATCCTATAGAACATTTGTGGGCAGAACTGAAAAAGCGTGTGCGAGCAAGGAGGCCTACAAACCTGACTCAGTTACTCCAGCTCTGTCAGGAGAAATGGGGCAAAATTCACCCAATTTATTGTGGGAAGCTTGTGGAAGGCTACCCGAAACGTTTGGCCCATGTTAAACAAAGTTTAAGACAATATGCATTGACATTAAAGGCAATGCTACCAAATACTAATTGAGTGTATGTAAACTTCTGACCCACTGGGAATGTGATGAAAGAAATAAAAGCTGAAATAAATCTCTACTATTATTCTGACATTTCACATTCTTAAAATAAAGTGGTGATCCTAACTGACCGAAGAGGGAATTTTTGCTAGGATTAAATGTCAGGAATTGTGGAAAAACTGAGTTTAAATGTATTTGGCTAAGGTGTATGTAAACTTTTGACTTCAACTGTATACAGTACCAGTCAAATGTTTGGACACACATACTCATTCAAGGGTTTTTCTTCATTTTTACCATTTTCTACAATGTAGAATCACAATGAAGACATAAAAACTATGAAATAACACATATAGTCATGTAGTAACCCCAACAAAAAAAAGTGTTAAACAAATCAAAATATATTTTATATTTGAGATTCTTCAAAGTAGCCACCATTTTCCTTGAGGACAGCTTTGCACAATCTTGGCATTCTCTCAACCAGCTTCAAAGTAATCTGGAATGCATTTTAATTAACACGTGTGCCTTGTTCAAAGTTAATTTGTGTTATTTCTTTCCATCTTAATGCGTTTGAGCCTATCAGTTGTGTTGTGACAAGGTTGGGGTGGTATACAGAAGCTAGCCCTATTTGGTAAAAGACCAAGTCCATATTATGGGAAGAACAGCTTAAATAAGTAAAGAGAAACGACAGTCCATCAGTACTTTAAGACATGAAGAACAGTCATTCAGGAACATTTCAAGCACTTTGAAAGTTTATTCAAGTGCAGTCGCAAAAACCATCAAGCGCTATGATGAAACTGGCTCTCATGAGGACCACCACAGGAAAGGAAGACCCAGAGTTATCCTCTGCAGCAGAGGATAAGTTCATTGGAGTTACCAGCCTTAGAAATTGCAGCCCAAATAAATGCTTCAGAGTTCAAGTAACAGACACATCTCAACATCAACTGTTCAGAGACTGCGTGAAGCAGGCCTTCATGGTCAAATTGCTGCAAAGAAACCACTACTAAAGGGCACCAATAAGAAGACTTGCTTGGGCAAGAAACACTAGCAATGGACATTAGACCGGTGGAAATCTGTCCTTTGGTCTGATAAGTCAAAATGTGATATGTTTGGTTCCAACCGCCGTATCTTTGTGAGACGTAGAGTAGATGAACGGATGATCTCCGCATAGGTAGTTCCCACCGTGAAGCATGGAGGTGTTGTGATGGTGCTTTGCTGGTGACACTGTCAGTGATTTATTTAGAATTCATGGCACACTTAACCAGCATGGCTACCACAGCATTCTGCAGCGATACGCCATCCCATCTGTTGTGCGCTTAGTGGGACTATCATTTGATTTTCAACAGGACAATGACCCAACACACCTCCAGGCTGTGTAAGGGCAATTTGACCAAGAAGGAGTGATGGATGGAGCGCTGCATCAGATGATGAAGCACTCCAGTGAAGGAAAAGCAGCCAACAAGTGCTCAGGATGTGGCTACTCCTTCAAGACTGTTGGAAAAACATCCCATGTGAAGCTGGTTGAGAGAATGCCAAGAGTGTGCAAAGTCATCAAGGCAAAGGGTGGCTACTTTGAATAATCTAAAATAACAAATATTTTGATTTGTTTTAACACTTTTTTGGTTACTACATGATTCCATATGTGTTATTTCATAGTTTTGATGTCTTCACTATTATTCTACAATCTTGAAAATAGTACAAATAAAGAAAAACCCTTGAATGAGCAGGTGTGTCCAAACTTTTGACTGGTACTGAACATTTGAAAATGTTTAAACATTTTAAGATATTATACCATACATACAAGTAACAAATAATCAAGTACTGTAGTAGAAAACCTACATTGCATTTTTTATCAGTCTTGTTTAGTGTTCTCTAAGCTCTTGACCCTGTGGTCTGAGAGTCCATGTTAGCCATAAATAAGACTTTACATACATAAATATACACTACTAGACCAAAAGTATGTGAACACCTGCTTGTCAAACATCTCATTCCAAAATCATCAGCATTAAAATTGAGTTGCTCCCCCCTTTGCTGCTATAACAGCCTCCACTCTTCTGGGAAGGCTTTCCACTAGATGTTGGAACATTGCTGTAGAGATTTGCTTCCATTAAACTACAAGAGCATTAGTGAGGTCCGGCACTGATGTTTGGCGATTAGGCCTGGCTCGCAGACGGTGTTGCAATTCATCCCAGAGGTGTTCGATGGGGTTGAGGTCAGGGCTCTGTGCAAGCCATTCAAGTTCTTCCACACCGATCTCGACAAACCATTTCGAAGCACAGAATCCTCTAGAATGTCATTGTATGCTGTAGCGTTAAGACTTCCCTTCAATGGAACTAAGGGGCCTAGCCCGAACCGTGAAAAACAGCCACAGACCATTATTCCGCCTCCACCAAACTTTACAGTTGGCACTATGCATTTTGGAAGGTAGCGCTCTCCTGGCATCCGCCAAACCCAGATTCACCCATCGGACTGC
Organism: Salvelinus namaycush; assembly: GCF_016432855.1. Lineage (NCBI taxonomy): Eukaryota > Metazoa > Chordata > Actinopteri > Salmoniformes > Salmonidae > Salvelinus > Salvelinus namaycush. The sequence continues at coordinate 3,566,003 of NC_052324.1, read as the reverse complement.
CAGATGGTGAAACATGATTCATGCCAGATGGTGAAGCATGATTCATCACTCCAGAGAACACATTTCCACTGCTCCAGTGTCGGCGAGCTTTAGACCACTCCAGCCAATCGCTTGGCATCGCACATGGTGATCTTAGGCTTGTGTATGGCTGCTCGGCCATGGAAACCCATTTCATGAAGCTCCCGACGGACGAACAGTTCTTGCGCTGACTTTGCTTCCAGAGGTAGTTTGGAACTTAGTAGTGAGTGTTGCAACTGAAGACAGGCTATTTGGACCAGCTCCATATTAATGCCCATGATTTTGTAATGGGATGTTCAACGAGCAGGTGTGCACATACTTTTGGGCATTGTGTATTTTAGAACATGTATGTATATAGAACCTATGTACAAATTATGCACATGCTTTAAATTACTATTGCACATTACGTAATAAAGTTGACTGTTGCTGATATCTAGATTGAAGCAGAGCAGCTTCAAGGTACAACAGCAGTAATCTCAGCGAACTACTGGAGCTAAACAGGAGACCCTCACACTTCCACTGAGGTCCCTCTCCCTCCCCCCTGGACCACTTACCACCCAGTGGGGGAACAACCCAAGTCTAAGCCTAGTTCTTCTGTCTGCTTTAGAGAACCATATTGTTCAACTGACAGAATGATCAAACATCAGGCTTCATGATCAAAAATAAGGGTTTCTTTGTGAAATAAATACAATTTGTAGCATTGTTAAAAAGGTAAAGGAATAAGAATCAAATGAAATAAAAACGAGTGAGATTAAAACATCACCATGGACATCCAGGACAAGCAGCTTGTAAAAATTGGAAATAATAACAGAAAATAATATTTTTGTGATTTTCCTCTTCTTTTTTACGAAAATATAAGGATTTTTTTATTCTTTGCAGTTGTTCATAAAAAAAATATATAGTGCCAACAAGGCCTCTTTTCAATATATCTACAGTACAATAGTCTTGCAAGTGAGTTCTTTTAAAAAATCCTAGTTTTAGCGTGTTAATTTACATAAAAATGCCTCTACAGTCATTGGCTTAAAAAAAAAGTTAGAATAAACAATACAAAAGGAGATATAAATAAATGCTACTGAGAGTCTTGTAAATGTGTCTTTTCCTCTATGGCCAGTTTCACTACTTCAGCCAACTTCAAGCGATCCACTTTGTCAGAGAAGGCCCGTCCTACAATGGAAACCAAAGAAAGAAATGTTGACTAGAACCAGATTATAGGGAAATTCCACTCTTTTTCAACATCATTTTCATCTCCAGCACCATCCAACAACAACACATTTCAAAACGTTGTTTTTCTATGTTTTGTAATCAAACAGATTGAAGATAAGTGTTTACCGATGACATCATCCGGAGACACTGATGCCATCATCTGCTGTGCATCATGTGATTTTAACCAAGAGCAGGTAAAGGTTACTAACTGAGGAATAAGAATTTTATGCTGAAAAAAGGTAGAACTTCCCTTTAATTATGGGATTTCCTCCACAGAAATTAGTGTTGATGTACAGTGCCTTCAGAAAGTATTCAGACCCCTAGATTTGTTCCACTTTGTTACATTACAGCCCAATTCAATAACTGATTTTTAAAAAAGCAATCTACACACAAAAATCCATAATGACAAAGTGAAAAGTTTTTAAATGTTTGCCCAGAAATACTTTATTTACTTAAGTATCATACCCTTTGCTATGAGACTTGAAATTGAGCTCAGGTGCATCCTGTTTCCATTGCTCATCCTTGAGATGTTTCAACAACTTCATTGGAGTTCACCTGTGGTAAATTCAATTGATTGGACATGATTTGGAAAGGCACACACCGGTCTATATAAAGGTCCCACAGTTGACAGTCCGTAGAGCTCCGAGACAGGATTGTGTTGAGGCACAGATCTGGGGAAGGGTACCAAAAAATATCTGCACCATTGAAGGTCCCCAAGAAAACAGTGTCCCCAAGAAAACAGTCATTCTTGAAAACAGAAGAAGTTTGGAACCACCAAGACTCTTCCTAGAACTGGCCCCCCGGCCAAACTGAGCAATCGAGGGCGAAGGGCCTTGGTCAGGGAGATGATCAAGAACCCGATGGTCACTCTGATACAGCTCCAGAATTCCTCTGGAGATTGGAGAACCTTCCAGAAGGACAACCATCTCTGCAGCACTCCACCAATCAGGCCTTTATGGTAGAGCGGCCAGGCGGAAGCTACTCCTCAGTAAAAAGGCACACGAGAGCCTGCTTGGAGTTTTCCAAAAGGAACTAAAGACCCTCAGACCATGAGAAACAACGATTCTCTGATCTGATGAAACCAAGATTGAAATCTTTGGCATGAACGCCAAGCGTCATGTCTGGAAGAAACCTGGCTCCATCCCTATGGTGAAGCATGGTGGTGGCAGCATCATCCTGTGGGGATGTTTTTCAGCGGCAGTGACTGGGAGACTAGTCCGGATCGAGAGAAAGAAGAAACGGAGGAAAGTAAAGATAGATCCTTGATGAAAACCTGCTACAGAGCGCACAGGACCTCAGACTGGGGCGAAGGTTCACCTTCCAACAGGACAATGACCCTGAGCACACAGCCAAGACAACGCAGGAGTGGCTTCGGGACAAGTTTCTGAATGTCCTTGAGTGGCCCAGCCAGAGCTCGGACTTGAACCCGATTGAACATCTCTGGAGAGACCTGAAAATAGCTGTGCAGCAACGCTCCCCATCCAACCTGACAGCGCTTGAGAGGATCGGCAGAGAAAAATGGGAGAAACTCCCCAAATACCGGTGTGCCAAGATTGTATCATCATACCCAAGAAGACTCAAGGCTGTAAACGGTGCCAAAGGTTCTTCAACAAAGTACTGAGTAAAGGGTCTGAATACTTAGGTAAACGTGATTTAAGTTTATGTTTTATACATTTGCAAACATGTCAAAAAAACTGTTTTTATGGTGTATTGTGTGTAGATTGATGAGGGGGGAAAAAACTATTTAATCAATTTTAGAATAAGGCAGTAACATAAATTGTGGAAAGTCAAGGGGTCTGAATACTGTATACAGTTGAAATCAGAAGTTTACATACACCTTAGCCAAATACATTTAAACTCAGTTTTTCACAATTCCTGACATTTAATTTTAGTAAACATTCCCTGTCTTAGGTCAATCACCACTTTATTTTAATAATGTGAAATGTCAGATTAATAGTAGAGAAAATGATTTAAATCAGCTTTTATTTATTTCATCACATTCCCAGTGGGTCAGAAGTTCACATACCAAATACTAATTGAGTGTAGCATTGTCTTTAAATTGTTTAACTTGGGTCAAACGTTTCGGGTAGCCTTCCACAAGCTTCCCACAATAAATTGGGTGAATTTTGGCCCATTCCTCCTGACAGAGCTGGTGTAACTGAGTCAGTTTTGTAGGCATGCATGCTCACACACGCTTTTTCAGTTCTGCCCACACATTATCTATAGGATTGAGGTCAGGGCTTTGTGATGGCCACCCCAATACCTTGACTTTGTTGTCCGTAAGCCATTTTGCCACAACTTTAGAAGTATCCTTGGGGTCATTGTCCATTTGGAAGAGCCATTTGCGACCAAGCTTTAACTTCCTGACTGATTTCTTCAATATATTCACATAATTTTCCTACCTCACAATGCCATCTATTTTGTGAAGAGCACCAGTCCCTCCTGCAGCAAAGCACCCCCACATGATGCTGCCACCCCCGTTCATCACGGTTGGGATGGTGTTCTTCGGCTTGCAAGCATCCCCTTTTTTCCTCCAAACATAATGATGGTCATTATGGCCAAACAGTTCTATTTTTGTTTCATCAGACCAGTGGACATTCATCCAAAAAGTGTGATCTTCGTCCCCATGTGCAGTTGCAAACCGTAGTCTGGCTTTTTATGGCGGTTTTGGAGCAGTGGCTTCTTTGCTGAGCGGCCTTTCAGGTTATGTCGATATATGACTCGTTTTACTGTTGATATAGATACTTTTGTACCTGTTTCCTCCAGCATCTTCACAAGGTCCTTTGCTGTTGTTCTGGGATTGATTTGCACTTTTCGCACCAAAGTACATTCATCTCTAGGAGACAGAACGCGTCTCCTTCCTGAGCTGTATGACGACTGCGTGGTCCCATGGTGTTTATACTTGCGTACTATTGCTGGTACAGATGAACGTGGTACCTTCAGGCATTTGGAAATTGCTCCCAAGGATGAACCAGACTTCTGGAGGTGTACAATTTTTTTTCTGAGGTCTTGCCTGATTTATTTTGATTTTGCGAAGAGGCACTGAGTTTGAAGGTAGGCCTTGAAATACATCCACAGGTACACCTCCAATTGACTCAAACAATGTCAATTAGCCTATCAGAAGCTTCTAAAGCCATGACATAATTTTCTGGAATTTTCCAAGCTGTTTAAAGACACAGTCAACTTAAGTGTATGTAAACTTCTGACCCACTGGAATTGTGATACAGTGAATTATAAGTGAAATAATATGTCTATAAACAAACGTTTGAAAAATTACTTAGGACATCTACTTTGTGCATGACACAACGGACTTGCCAAAACTATAGTCTGTTAACAAGAAATTTGTGGAGTGGTTGAAAAAAAACGTTAATGACACCAACCTAAGTGTATGTAAACTTCCGACATCAACTGTATAAGCTGACATTGCACACTGTATGCCGTATATAGTGCCGTGTTGTGCCTACCATCCCAGCTGAGGCCCTGCAGCCCGTCTCGCAGTAGTTTGCAGTCTCGGTTGAAACACCACGCATCATGCATCACCTCATTCAGTTTCTCGTCCTCATTCTCCCCTGCCACAAACACAGTTAAGTGTCAAGTGTCTGTGCTGTATACCAAGTAAATGCGTAAGTGCATACATGTCTGTTTTTCTGTGCTTGTCAATAGGAGATGTACACCTGTATTGGTTGACGTGAAGTGTGTGGTGCGTGCGTGTGTGTGTGCGAGACTGACCAGCCTGTGGGAGGATACACTGAGCGATGACGTCTCTGAGTTTCTCCAGGGCCACATTGGCGTCCTCGCCGCCGTTCTCTGGATCGTGGATGAAGAAGCCATCCCTCTGCTTGCTGCTGTACCACAAAACACACACAGTTAGGATATACATATACCAGACACCAACCGCACACACACATATTTGGTTTAGCAGTGCTGTTGAAAGTCACTCCTCACTATGGGCTCTACAGTCAGACAATGTGAAGCAGATCCTAACCAACTACAAAAGAGGCAGAGAGGCATGTAAGGCAGGCAGGCAGACAGACAGACAGACAGAGAGACTAACGGACCCTAGGAGTTTCCTCTTCCTCAGGATGGGGTTATTGACTGAGTTGAGTGGCTTGAGGCTGATGTTGAGGTCCTGTATTCTCATGTTAGCCAGCTGTTCAGCATGGGCCTGCTGGATCCCTGCTACCATTGCCTGGCAGAGGGAGAGAGAGTTGGCGGGAAACAGGAAGGGTCACAAGGCAAAGTGTTACACCATGAACATTGACGTTTTTAAGGCAAGCAGCAAAAGTTCGGTCCCCGGAATTTCACAGCCCTGTATTAAGTATGAGACTGGGTCTATGTAATGCTTTGAGACAGAGAGCTATATAAATGCTCTCCATCTCTGTCCATCCATCCAGGCCCACCTTGTCCATCATCATCTGTGCGGAGGGCAGCACGTTGTCCAGGGCCTCTGTGCAGTTGAGCCAGGGGTGTTCCAGTACACCCTCAATGGTCAGCCTCTCCTCAGGCTTCACCTTCAGCAACCTACAGAGGGAGAGTAATATTAGTGAACTAGAGTCTTCCTTCTCAATCCAAACAATACAGCACTGTTTGCGGTCCAAATTGGTTTTGCCTAAAACATCACTCATGAACCATGCCATCTGTTTAAAATGTGGAGACACCCACAATCCATGTTGGGGAGGTATTTGAGGACAATATCCTTGGCGCACACACACACACAGTAAGACCTGCTGTAGGGACGTACTTGCGGACAATGTCCTTGGCCATTTCAGAGATCTGGCTCCACTCGTCCTCGGGGAAGTCAAAGCTGGCCGTCATGATCTTTTTGCGCATATCCTTGGGGATGGTGCGGCTGTGGTGCTTGGAGTAGAAGGGAGGGTAGCCACACAGCATCACATAGATGATCACCCCAATGGACCACAGGTCACAGCTCTGTACGCACAGCAAGGGAAAGTGAATGAGCCAGGCCATAGGGATAGAGAGAAAGAGAGGGAGGGAGAGAGAGAGAGAATGGAGAAGAGTTAGCTCGACACAACCCTGTAAACAACACTGATGTCATATAGTGGAAATATGTTGCAGCATGTGAAGATGCTTGTGAGATGTTATTGTAAATCCTTAAAAAAAACGGAGATGCTGCCATTTGTGGGATAATGGTTTGTCGTGGCTGAGGTAGGGTAATTGCTCACCTTGTTATAGGTGTAAGGGGTGGGTGAGGTAGGTATTATTCCAGACTTTTCCTTCTGGTGTCGCCTTTGAGCCTCAAGTACCTAGGGTGAGAGGAGAAGACGACACTCATTGAAGCAGGATTTTTTTTTTTAAATGCTCCCCAACCTGGTGTCAGATCTGAGCAGAGCACCCATCCTTACCTGAGGTGCAACGTAGTAAGGAGTGAACTGTGGGGTCATCAAGTCCCCCTGGTCAATCTTTGCAAATCCAAAATCGCACAACTTCACCGGTGCATCCTTGAACATGAAAGGGAGAATGTCAGAACATATTTCCTAAAAAGGTGAAAGGACTCTTGCAACGTGCTTGTTGTAGCCTATTACAACACCATGTTTGTTGTAGCCTATTACTAGACAGCTGTAGTAAGAGCTGTGTGTGTGCGCGTGCACGTTTCCCCGTAAGCCCATCTATCCCCTCACCAGGGAGTTATCCTTGAAGAGCAGGTTCTCTGGTTTCAGGTCTCGATGTGCAATATTCAGTGAGTGACAGTGTTCCAGGGCCTGGCCGATCTGATGGGGGACAGAGGAAACTCAGACATAGGCTCAACTACACAACGTTCACAGGAAGTTATGTTATTAATGCACGGGTGCATTAGCAGCCTGGAAGGAGGAATTTGTCACGTTTGAATGTGCATAAATCTAATACACGCCATTTAGCAGACGCTTTTATCCAAAGTGACTTACAGTCATGCGTGCATACATTTTCCATATGGGTGGCCCCAATAGGAATCGACCCTTGGTGTTGCAAGCACTATGGTCTACCAACTGAGCCACAGAGGCATTTTAGGGTTACCTGTTTGGTGACCTGGCTAGCCATCTTCTCTGTAAAGTGTCTGTGCTGACTGATCCTGTGGAACAGCTCGCCTCCCTCCATCATCTCCATGACGATCAGTAACCTCGCTCTGCAGCCACATAGAAGTGGAAAATTGAGGCAATCAAGGCATTTTCCTCTACTCAAATCTGGGGTAAAGTTTTTGTTTCGTTGTTACATCTGTGAATGACATGGTTACCTATTGTTACATTTAAACAGATACACGAACACTAGGTGCAGGAGCATAACACGTGTAAATACACTATGTAGCAATTCGATAACACTCACATGTGTTTCAAATGAGCCCGTCAATAACATGTTATATGTGCTGGTACATTGGACTTGCTCCTTCCTCACCTTGGACTGGATTCGTGAGGAAACTGCACACTGTTGGCGTACACCTCCATAATTTGCACAATGTTGGGGTGTGTAGCACACATCATGTGGAGCCGCACCTGAATCATGGACAGAACAGGGAGTTAAAGGTAGACTCAGTAAGATGCCTGACGGACAAAGTAAACAGTAGTAGTGGGTCAATTTGGGAGGGGGGGCGGCATGTGACTGCATTGCTCGTTTCGACTTCACCTCACACAGCTGATCAACTGCAGTTATTGGAGGTGCTTTTGTATTATTAGTTGAAGAGTGAAGACAAGAAGACACACAATGATGAAAGACGAGACAAAGTGCATGCCCCCGAATGGAACACTATTCCCTATATAGTGCACTATTTTTAGCCCTAGAGCCCTGGTTAAAAGTAATGCACTACATAGGGAATAGGATGTCCTTTGGAACGTAGACAAAGACAACACAGGAGACTCAACGCTGACCAAACAGACACCTAGAGCGCAGACGACAAACAGACAAGGACGTACAAAAGACAATCAGAAAGGCAAAACAATGGTTCAAACCTCATTTCGGGCCTTGGGACGATCAATTAGGATTTTCAGGGCCAATCGTTCCTGAGTCGACTTCTTCACACAAACTCTTTAGAGGGGAAAATAAACATTTCAAGGAAAACATTTGACAATATAAAAATACTGAGGCAGTTTTTCATGGTGCACGGTAGTCCACTCTATTATTAAGTTAAATGTGCAATATGCAGAAAATCGCTCCGCCATTTCCTGTTGGTAAAATTGGAAGAGTTGCCTACTTTCAGTTTGTGACAAAACAAGCAGTCATTGTGTAGAGAATCATTTTACCATCTAAACTGCAGTAAGATATATTTTTCGCAATAAAAAAATATTGTATTTTCAGCTGGTGTACAAAACTGAAAGTTAAAGACGCAAAAACTTAATGGAAAGCATAGATATGGCGCACACTGAACAGATCTACTGCTTCTTAGACTTGCTTTCAATGAGAATTACAGATCTATAACTCACATTTGGTCAGGTCGCCCAAAAAGTTACATTTTGCAGATTTAAATAAAAGTAGGCCTAATACCAGTACTAGGCTAGTAGGCTACAATTTGTTCATAGAAACAAATAAAGACAGTCCCCAACAAGGACCAAAACATTCAATCAAAACCTCTGCTCCTAAACTCAGATTACACTACGAATAAAGCCTAGCCTATCCTGGAGGTACATTTTGCTTCAACCAAAGATCAGTAGGAGTGAAATACCAGAGACAGACATGTTACAGCAGGGGTGTCAAACTCATTCCACGGAGGGCCTAGTGTCTGCAGGTTTTTGGTTTTTCCTTTCAATAAAGCCCTAGACAACCAGGTGTGGGGAGTTCCTAACTAATTAGTGATGTTAATTCATCAATCAAGTACAAGGGAGGAGCGAAAACCCGCAGACACTTGGCCCCCCGTGGAATGAGTTTGACACCTGTGTGTTACAGGGTCCACCTGATAGTCCACCCGATAGAGGGACTAGGTCCCCACCTATTGGCCTTCAGGTGTACTGCACCTTATGTACTATGGTTGCATTCTGGGCCGTCCCGGCATTCCATGGTTTCCATGTTAACATGACTGAAGTATTCTCAAAGCTCTGAGTCCGAGCCATTATTATCTCACAAACATGGTGTCAGAAGTAACTGAACCCAAAATAAGTGTACATCACGTTGCTGGAGTCTGTAGTGCACTGCTGCTGTAAGTACTTTAGGATATCAAGGTTTTGGCATCAGCATTAGGAGCAAGCTAGTTAACTAGCCATGTGTTCCTCGTTAACTAGCTTGCATACAGTGTCAGCATGGCTACCAACATCCCACCGCCAAATGAAATGAAAACGACTGCCGATTTAGGCAATAACTGGGTTAATTTTAAGGCCGAGTTTGAAGACGATCTGCTAGCCTCTGGATTATACGACAAATCAGCTGAAGTGCAGACAGCAACACTGAGAAGAGTGATGGGCAGCGAGTCTCATCCCATCTACAAACACTTGTATATAACAGCAGATCAGGAAAAGGACATTGCAGCTATTCTAAATTGCCCTCGAGAGATACTTTAAACTGTATATTTTATTTATCTTTTCTTTTATTTATATTTTATTTATAATTTTCAGCACCTGCAGACAAGAGGGTGAGTCAATTGATGCTTTTGTGACCTGATTAAGAGAAAGCAGCCTCTGTGACTATGGACAATTAAAAGATGAGCTGATAAGGGACAGAGTGGTGTTTGGGATTGCTGATGAGGGTGCACGTCGTTGTCGCCGCCGCCTCCTCCTCTGAGAACGTGGTCTCACTCCAGCCTCTGCCATTGAGATCTGCCGGGCTGCAGTGTTGACAGATAGGAGAATGAAAGCAATGACGCAGGACAGATCAGGGGACAACAGCATCAACGGATGGCGGTCTACACTTAAGCAAGAAAAATAAAAAACATCAATTGAGTGCAGGAGGGGAAAGCCCTGGGACATGCAGATACTGCAGCAACAATCACAGGCGAGGACGGGAGCTATGCCCAGCCTATGGTAAGGCTTGACGTCTGTGTGAAATTGTAAATCAATTTGCTAAAATGTGCATGAAGAAACAAGCCTTGTGCCAACTAAACACAGTGGATACCGCAGCCCTGGAAGAGGAACTGGACATATCTATTCAACCAGGAGCAATGCATGCACAGGGGAAAAAAACGTATCGTCAACCTACAACTGCACAATGGAGTAAAGCAGTGTCAATTAGACTCAGGAGCAACCTGTGACATGATGAGCATAAAGGACAAGATTAACCTTATCTCCAGCAAAACCAAACTGAAGCTATATTCAGGTGAGACAATGAACTAAGTATGACTGTGGAGAACAGAGTGTGTGGTCAGGGGAGCACACAGAATTGACTGAGATTGTAGAGGCCTGAAGGCAGTGGACAAACATGAGAGGGATGGCCACCTAGCCACTGTCACAGAGCCCACCGACTGGATTAGCAACATGGTGATGGTCAAAAAACCAGACTTAATCTAAAATGGATTACATTTTTTTAAAGCCTTAATCTACACAAAATACCCCATAAAGACAAAGCAAAAACAGGTTTTTAGACTTTGTTTTACAAATGTATTACAAATAAAAACAGAAATACCTTATTTACATAGGTATTCAGACCCTTTGCTATGAGACTCGAAATTGAGCTCAGGTACATCCTGTTTCCACTGATCATTCTTGATATGTTTATACAAATTGATTGGAGTCCACCTGTGGTAAATTCAATTGATTGGACATGATTTGGAAAGGCACACACCTGTCTATATAAAATGGTCCCACAGTTAACAGTGCATGTCAGAACAAAAACCAAGCTATGAGGACTGTCCGTAGAGCTCTGAGACAGGATTGTGTCGAGGCACAGATCTGCGGAAGGGTACCAAAAAATGTATGCATCATTGAAGGTCGCCAAAAAAACTGTGGCCTCCTCCATTCTTAAATGGAAAAAGTTTGGAACCACCAAGACTCTTCCTAGAGCTGGTCGCCCAGTTCCTCTGGAGGGGAGAACCTTCCAGAATGACAACCATCTCTGCAGCACTCCACCAATCAGGACTTTATGATACACTCCTCCGTTCATCTTTCCCTCGATCCTGACTAGTCTACCAGTCCCTGCCACTGGAAAAACATCCCCACAGCTGCCACCACGCTTCACTGTAGGGATGGTGTCAGGTTTCATCAGGTCCTAGGACTCTCAGACCATGAGAAACAATACTCTGGTCTGATGAACCCAAGATTTAACTCCTTGGCCTGAATGCTAAGCATCACGTCTGGAGGAAAGATGATGGCAGCATCATGCTGTAGGTATGTTTTTCAGCGGCAGGGACTGGGTGACTAGTCAGGATCGAGGGAAAGATGAACGGAGCAAAGTACAGAGAGCTCCTTAATGAAAACCTGCTCCAGAGCGCTCAGGATTTCAGACTCGGGCGAAGGCTCACCTTCCAACAGAACAACGACCCTAAGCATACAGCCAAGACAAAGCAGGGGTGGCTTCGGGACAAGATTCTGAATGTCCTTGAGTGGCACAGCCAGAGCCCGGACTTGAAACCGATTGAACATCTCTGGAGAGACCTGAAAATAGCTGTGCAGCGACACTCCCCATCCAACCTGACAGAGCTTGAGAGGATCTGCAGAGAAGAATGGGAGAAACTCCCCAAATACCGGTGCCAAGCTTGTAGCATCATACCAAAGAAGACTCAAGGCCGTAATCGCTGCCAAGGTGCTTCAGCAAAGTACTGAGGAAAGAGTCGAAATACTTATGTAAATGTCATAGTTTATTTATTTGTAGACATTTGCAAAAATTTCTAAAAACCTGTTTTTGCTTTGTTATTATGTGGTATTTGTGTGTAGATTGATTGAAAACAACAGTTTTCATCTGTGCCAACATAATTGCAAAAGGGTTTTCTAATGATTAATTTGCCTTTTAAAATGATAAACTTGGATTTGCTAACACAACGTGCCATTGGAACACAGGAGTGATGGTTCCTGATAATGGGCCTGCCTATGTACGCCTCTGTAGATATTTCATTAATTTTTTTATTTTTATTTTTATAAATCTGCCGTTTCCAGCTACAATAGTCATTTACAACATTAACAATGTCTACACTGTATTTCTGATCAATTTGATGTTATTTTAATGGACAATTTATTTTTTATATATATATATATATATATTTTTTTTTAAATCAGCTTTTCTTCAAAGAACAAGGACATTTCCAAGTGACCCCAAACTTTTGAACGGTAGTGTATATACATACACTTATTTCAGCTCATGAAACATGGGACCAACCCTTTACCTGTTGCATTTATAATTTTGTTCAGTATACATATAAAGTGGATAAAACTGTATGTAAACATTGTAAAAATGACCAGTGTTCAATGTCTCTTCATACATGGCGCAGCAGTCTAAGTTGCCAGGCAGAGTACCCAAGCGGTGGTTGGCTAGTTCAACAGACTGATGGCCTGGAGATCAAAGCTGTTTTCTAGTTTCTCGGTCCCGGCGTTGATAGACCTGTACTGTCTCTGTCTGCTGAATGGTAGAATGGTGAACAGGCCGTGGCTCAGGTCCTTGATGATCTTCTTGGCCTTCCTATGACACCAGGTGCTGTAGATGTCCTGGAGGGCAGGCAGATTACCCCCGGTGATCCGTTGGGCAGACCGGAACACCCTCTGTAGAGTCATGTGGTTGGGGGCGGTATAGTTTGCGTACCGGGTGGCGATGCAGCCCTACAGAATGCTATTGATGGTGCATCTGTAGAAGTTTGCAGTATCGAATCGGAGTATATAGAATTGTGAGGATCACAATACATATCGTATTGGCACAATATTGTATCGTGAGGTCCCTGGCAATTCCCAGCCCTAGCACTGTAAACACACTGAGTGACACCACCTTTAACACTAGTCCCATCCAGTCTAAGAGCACTGGACTCCTCTGGAGGACCACTCTTCAACCTCATCTGCATTTAGGCCTAATATGCAATAATTTATGCATATCCTACATTGCACAAATTAGTTAGTATCCCTGGGCAAACTACGCAAAATAGGGCAAACTCTGATAGAACAATGCTCACCTAACAGGTCCACTGATCCCTGCCCCGAGCTTCTGTGTCCAGTTAATGTTGTACTCTTCCAAGATGGAGGTCTCCTAAGAGAGGGAGAGGAGGACAAACACAAGAGATAGATATTGGAAAATGTCACACACTAAACAAGTGTAGGCAGCAGCATCCCTATTCACAGTTAATATTGGCTAATCCCTCTTTTGCTAGGTCAAGCTCCTGTTGTGTTGACATTTGGACGGAATTGTAACGCATAACAATTACTCAAGGTTTTTCTTGGACCAGAGATGACCTATCCCTTACCTCTGGGCTCTGCTTCCACCATTTCTATCCTATGGCTAGCTAGGACATATTTGACAAACAGCAAGGGAAGAGTTGTTTTTAAAAGCCTAAATGCTTAGGGAAAACTCAATTGTCACTTGAAGCATTTCCTTTTCAGTCTAGTGGACCGTTCTGGCCCTTGAAGCTTTTGGTGTGCAGTCAGGCTCAAGCTGTGTTCCAATTCTCAGTGCTAGGCTATTCCAAAAACCCACCCTCCCTCCCTTCTCCCATCCTTAGCACATTCTAACCCAGCTGTGTGAGCAGGCGCCACTTGGATCGGATATTATGGCTGATATGGATGCCCAATGACACACTAAGAGTAGCGGAGAAGAGCAGGGGAGACTAGGCCAGGCAGCTGAGGGGTTGTCTGGGGATTATTAGAGGTCCACACTGGGAGGCTGGCTGGGTAACATTTAACAGACCTGGAGAGAGGAAAGCGGTACATAGCCTTAATACATTAAAGTGTCTCCAGCTAAAAGCATCTGGCAGGCTAATTAGTCTATAATACCCTAGCCCAAACTTAGGCACCTTTTTTAATTATTTAGAAAATGGATTCCAAGTAGAGGAAACATGTCCGCGCAAAGCCAGACCAAAACATTGATTTCATATTTTCTTGTTCACTGCTCAGCAATGCAAATGGCGCCTCTCGAATCAGAACCTTCTATAAATTATGGATATAGTTTTGGACATTGTACCTGCTAGCAGCATGTCCCGTCATTGGACCATGACTTATCGCACAAGCTGTCGCAATGGAGTGCCCTTAGAATAAATGAAATAATTCATAAAGCTGTCTAAATTTGGGCTAACAATTGTAACAAAAAGTAAAAGAAATCAGACCCCTCCCCTAGAAATCAGGCCAGATCCAGAGCTACCCCCGTGGGCCCTAGGACCAGTTATAGACTGGGGAATGACTGCCAGAACGGAAATCTACCAGCAGAGGGAGCCAAATGAACAAGACCTAAAAGAACTGGACATAAAACAAGAACCCCTCGACATGAAGACTGAGGGAGAGTGGTATGAGGAGACAAATGAACAGGTTCAAAAAGAGCTAGACATAAAACAAGAACCAATCAGCATGAAGGCTGAGGGAGAGTGGTATGAACCGCTCGACCAAACTGACGCCCCAGCGGAAGAAGATATATGGGCATCAGTGTTGAAAGACTTAACATTGGACTGAGTCCCACCGAAAAATTTTGAGCATGCTACAAGAGAAGTAGTAGTGGCAAAATGTGACAAATTGATTGCACTCCTAAGTGTCTTCCCCCAAACTGAGCGTCTAAAGAGAGGTATAAAAGAAGGAGAGGTCAGTGCCTAGGGTATGATCCTCAACACATATGATTTGGACATCATAGAGAATCATCAGACAAGGTAAATTACTTTTCACTATACTCTGCTTGTATTGACTACTTTGACATTAAGGCACAAGCAATATATTGACTGGTATATCTTAAGAATTGTGTTGTATCCTGGAAAGTCACTCCATTTAAAAGTAAAAGGACGCAGTTGTGTAGGAGAGAAATCTCCTGGAGAGCAACAAGTTCTATCTTTTGGAGTACCAGAGACAATTTCAATTTGAAGGATTGAAAAAGCCCAGATATAAGTAAGCCTCGTAGAGAGCCAAGGGTCATTAGAAAGGGGTCAATATCTAGGCAGTAGGCAGTGAAAAGTGTAACCATAAGAAATTTGGAGACAATAAGAGATTGATAGACACCAGTTTCGGGAAGGACCAAGGGAATAGAGCTTTAAGGTAAATATATTGTTATTTGCTTTGTTTAAGAGTAAGAAGAAGTGTTTAAGCTGATTTATATTTGCAATAGTATCTGGCATAGCATAACGCATTAAGGATTGATTGAGCATTATTGATGTATTAGGACTGTATAACCATTTAACTGTAATAACGTGTATAAGACAAAAAACAGAGTGACTTAATAAAAGCTTGAAACTTTGACAACTAGGCCAGAGAAACTATCTGGAGAGAAAACGCCTTTGACACTCTCACTGAACGAAAAGTGACCCTGGTTATAGGTTAAAGTGATAGCACTAAAGAATATTTCATTGTGGGGACAATAATATATCTTTGGAAAAGTCAAACATATAACAATACTAGTTTCCAAGTGACTACTAGCTGACGAGCATAATAACTAACAGAAGATTAGTTATTAGGTATTGGTATACAAGAGAGGAAGAGACGGGTTAAGGGAATATAGGAAGAATCTATAAACATAAAGTAATAAAGTACTCATCTATCCAAGGCCCCATACTAGACCGGGGAAATAAGGGAGTGACAACGTGAACGAAGGAACAAACCCAACTCACGCGAAGGGCCAGTACGAATAAATAGAAGGGTTGGTAGGGCCGCACGGCTAGGCCCTTGTTACACCGAGGTAACTAAAATCCTAAAGTACTCTGCCTAGCCAGAGGACGGGATAGAGGCTTTTGCTGCAGGCAACGGGCAAAAGTCAGCACTGTGACACAATACCCGTACTGCCTTGATCTTGAGGGTGCTTGATGCAGTAGTTAGCTACTCCTTATTCTGACCATGACATCACATTCCAGAGGTTTAATGTCACACTTAAATGTAATCTATTCCAGAAAAAGGACTGTAGTGTAAAAAGCACAAAAAACATTGTCCTGATATGTAGCAAATGAAAAACTGAACTAAACACATTGATAGATAGGTCATGGGTTGTGTAGGGCTCGGCGATATACTGTATTTTACTATATACACCGGTATTGATGCACATACTGGTTTGGGTTTTTACTTTACCTTCTATAACGGTATTTCAATGTTTGGTTTGTTAAATGTGATACGCAATGTCTGTTTTTGTAGTTTACTCCATTTGCTTCTTCAGTCATCGCTCTCCCTCTCCTGCATGCCCCTAACTACATCAAACCCTGCCCCAAACTATTTTTTTAAATGTAACTAGGCAAGTCAGTTAAGAACAAATTCTTATTTACAATGACGGCCTACCGGGGAACAGTGCCTTGTTCAGGGGCAGAACGACAGATTTTTACCTTGTCAGCTCGGGGATTCGATCCAGCAACTTTTCGGTTACTGGCCCAACGCTCTAAACACTAGGCTACCTGCTGTCCCGAGCTACACCAAACCCTGCCCCCAACACTCAAGGAGAGAGCAGTTGCTCGACCACTCTGCATGGTCAGATGGATGTATAATTGTTGGTGACATGCTGCTTTCCACAAGCATTCTACAATTAAACTATTTGTTTGTGTATCTTCCTGTCTGCAAACTACTGTTTGCAAGTTTGTCTTAGCAAGGTGTTGCTAAAATAATTTGTTTTAGCTGCTAATGCTAATCGCTAGTTAGCTAGCTTGCTAAATGTACTAAGAGTCAGAGCAAACGTAGTTAGTTATCTAATACCGCCTGGTACCAGTGCTGATGTAGGCCTAGATAAGCATGTTTGTGCAACAGTGTCTAATCAGATAGGAATAAGGATGAATACGTTGGCTAGCTAGCTACATGAAGTATGAAAACGTAATGTAACATCTAATTAGGGTCACCAAACTTTGGGTCCTATTCTGTCATTATCATCCAAGATGGCGTAGCAGTCAGACGTCTTTGTCCTCGTCTTGGCCCATCTTTTTACTTCGCATATATTTTTTATATTTTTCTTAACCTCAACATACTCTCCTGCAATCCGCCTCACCCAATGTGGTATGGATCTGCTATTTTCTTTACTTTTGAACCGGAACCCCCAACATAAGTTAGCCAGCTACTAGCTAGTAGTCAGCTAGCCACTGCTAGCAGTCATCAGCTAACCTTTAGCCCGGGCAACTCTTGCCAGTCTGCACAGCACGACTCAAACCAGAGCAAATCTGACTTTCTTTTCTCCATATCTCCGGATTCCTACCGCAAGCTCTGAACCTTTTCACCTAGATCATCGCAGCTAGCTAGATGCTATCCGAGTGGCCACTCCTGGCTAACGTCGCTGTCCAGAAGCAAGAACCAATTAGCCTGGCGCTAGCCTTTGCTAGGCCCATCTCCCGGCTAGCCGAAGAGGTCCATCAGCCACTCCTTGGGCTACAATACCTATTTTGACAATTGGCCTGGACCCCTTTCACTGCCGACACGGAACCCCGCCGATGCATCACATCTGGACTACCGACGTAATCTGCCCGAGGGGTTTTTTCAACTGGCACCTCCGTCGCGATGTCCCCTGAATGCCCATCTGCTAGCCGCGGCCCGCTAACTGTCTAGAGCATATCGGAATGTTAGCTGAAGAGGCCCATCGGACAAATTCATTGGCCACTATACCTATTTTGCCAATTAACCTGGACCCTTTTACCACACGGAGCCCTGCTAATCCATCACGACTACTCTGCCGACGTAACAGCTACAACAGACTTCTTCCGTCGCGACGTCCCTCTAAGGTCCTTCTGCTAGCTTGCTAGCCCCGGCCCGCTAGCTGTCTGATTCGCCGTGTCTCCAGCCCGCCGAGCTACTCACTGGACCCCTATGATCACTCAGCTACGCATGCCTCTCCCTAATGTCAATATGCCTTGTCCATTACTGTTTTGGTTAGTGATTATTGCCTTATTTCACTTTAGAGCCTCTAGCCCTGCTCAATACGCCTTAGCTAACCCTTTAGTTCCACACATTTTCCCCCTGCCATCCAAGACTGATATACCAAGTGGTGTCAGAGTTAGGCCCCAAAAAATGGTCAGACTGTTTTGTCTGCTACCGCACGGCAAGCGGCACCGGAGCGCCAAGTCTAGGTCCAAAAGGCTCCTTATCAGCTTCTACCCCCAAGCCATAAGACTGCTGAACAATTAATAAAATGGCCACCCGGACTATTTACATTGACTGACCCCCCTTGTTTTTAAACTGCTGCTACTCGCTGTTTATCTATGCATAGTCACTTTACCCCTACCTACATGTGCAAATGACCTTGACTAACCTGTACCCCCGTACATTGACTAGGTACAGGTACCCCATGTATATAGCCTTGTTATTGTTCTCTGTATTTTTAAATTACATATCTTGAAAACTTGATTGCTGATTTGACCCAAATATTTTGGGACCATGTCAACTATGGACTAATTAAATAAATACCAAAATATACTTTTGAGTGGAGTGTTCCTTTAAGTGGAAAACCAAACCAGGCAAGTTTCATGTGAGATGAAAGAAAAAGTAAACATGTCAGATGTGTCATTTGAAATGAGCATGAGTGTATGTTATGCATTAAACATTTCTTCTAAACAACAATAACATAAGAGGAACGAAATGTGTCTGCAATAGAAATAAACAACTGACATTAGTCTTTGAAGTACACTCTGACTCTTATCAGTCAAGTGACACTTATTCCAATGCATTATGTAGTGACGGGAGGATTTGATAGTTACATATCCGGATATTATTTCTGACGATAAATCGTATCATATCATTTTGACAATATCCTACTATTTTTGCGCTAGCTACCTGCACCAAAACGTCTGTATTTTTCCTTAATAGCTGGTTCTAAATGTTCTTTTTAAATATGGAGCCACTTTGTTTTCAACACTTATTTCCATCGTTCTCTCATGGCTCCCGTGTCCTTCTGCAGAAATATGTTTGGAACATCGAATCGCAATACATATAGCTAGAATCGCAATAGATATCTTATAACCACCTAAGTATCGTGATAACATCGTGAGGTCCCTGGCAATTCCCAGCCCTAGCCTTATGACAACATTAGCAGCACATCCAACATGAAAACAATTGTTCTGTATTCAAATTAATCAACATTACAGTACCTTGATGAATTTGTCCGCGTTGTTATCCTCCGACATGATGTTCCACTGTGGTAGAATAACTTTTAAGGATTTCTTTCACAGTTTACAATCAAAACAAAGGGGGTGACCTTAAACAGTATTGTTAATGTTAAATAGCTAACGTTTTCCCTGCCGGGAACAAGCTACTGGTGACAGGCCAACGCCATGGATGACGCTTGATGTTCGGTCAAAAAACCAGGTGAATGCGTTTACTTTGGTAACCCGACTTGAAGACACCCAGCCGGAGAGAGATGCCTCATGCCAGTTCGTCTCACAAACTACAGTGCCTCCAACCTCTTCCGATCGTCCTGACTTGGCTGTATCGACCATGTAGAGCGACAAAGTCCCAACTGGTTGTATGTAAAGTCGTAAGGTGAACGGGCTCTAATAGGCGAGCTCACCACTTTTGGTGGGGTGCTGAATGGGGGACAAAGAGTTGGTTATTTTTAGCCAGCATTGAGTGCTATGCTTGAGCTACTCTACTTGCCTAGCTACAGCAGTAGCAAGATAGCCACAGGACACGGACCGGTCTAATGAGCTGCTAACGTTAATTAGCGTGACCCTTCGTCTCGGGGTTCGTTACTGTTAAATGCAAGCAAACTGGCTAAGTGAAATGCGTTGTTGAGAGACCTCATGTGAACATGAAGCGGGGGGAGGTTCGCCGAGTACCAAAACTCGTCGACGCTAACTTAATTAGCTCGCTAAAAGAGCCTGGCTTGCTAGCAAACCGTCCCAACCATTATTTGCCAGCGAGTGTAAAAGTGAATAGCCATCCAGATTAGATATCACTTAGCTAAACGATAATAAAGATGAATCGTATAGTGACTTAAACCCTAGCTAGCTAGCTACGGTTCTTGTCAAAGGAAAAATTGTGTCTAACTAAACAATAACTGTCTATAACGAAAGCCTGATGAGAATTATACATATTTGAAGACATTACAATTCAAAATATTTCAGGATTGTCATCACGAAACATTTCAATATCAAAGTAAAATATATTAGTAGCATTGAGCTCGGTTCACTTATCACATTTTCGCCGTTTTTATGAAAACAGGCAGGAAAAAGACAGACATTTATTGGGCCTTGGGGTCCATCGCGTTCAATTCGAGAACAAAGAGGCCGTGCTCTATCTCTGGCGGTGTTTGAAAGGATCAAACCCGTAATGTATCAAGGGTAAATTGTGACTGTACCTGACCTACAAATAATAACGAGTAGTTATTTATGATGCAGTGTTCTTTGTAGATCAGTCCGTTGGCAGTCGCCTGCACTGTCGGCAGTAATGACGTCAAACAAGACCAGATGTTGAGTATTGGGCACATTCGTTCCCCAGGCGTTTCTGACGCATACCAGATCGTACAACGCATGAATATGTATTTTACGCATGAAGAAGTTGAAGGAAAACATCAACTCAAATTGTTCCTTTTGTGATAACCACCCAGAAACAGTGTTGCATCTTTTTTGGCATTGTATTTATGTAAGAAAACTGTGGCAAGACATCAGTAGATTTATAATTGAACACATTTATGAAGATCTTACACTATTGTGGAGAGATGTACTTCTTGGATTCTTTACCTACGATAGAAATAAACTGAAATCACAAATGTAAATTTACAAACAAAACAACACATTTTCTTACCTTACAAAAAGACATTTAACTGTATTTTAAGACCCCCTACCCCAATTGTCCTTTGTATATTATTAATATATACACTTCTGTTCCCACATGTACTTCCTGTATTGATTTGTTGTTAATAAAAAAAAAAGATAAGGTATTTTACGCATCAGCTAACTACATCATATTGTAATGAAACAGGCAGAGCAGGTCTCGAACCCTCGACCTTCTAGCCCGAAGTCCAGTGCGCTATTGACTGTGCCCCAAAAGCATGCTCAAGCGGCAGAGTCGATATCCGCGTTTATAAACCCAGGTTCGTTACAATATGTTATAGCATTCTGTCAGTAAATTACCCAGTCGATAATGTGCTATGCAACCTATGGGCGCATTCCTCTGCCCAGGCGTTGCTAATGCATGCAAGATCGTACAACGCCTGGATAGGTATTTTACTTATCAGCTAACCACATATGTTACAGCAATCTGTCAGTCGATGACGTGGTACTCAACCATTGGTTGATGAATGCAACGTCTTTATTTTATTTAACCTTTATTTAACTAGGCAAGTCAGTTAAGAACAAATATATTATTTACGATGACGGCCTACCTAAAGGCAAAAGGCCTCCTGCGGGAACAGGGCCTGGGAAAAAAACAATATAAATATAGGACAAAACACACATCACAACAAGAGAGACACAACACTACATAAAGAGAGACCTAAGACAACAACATAACAAGGCAGCAACACATGACAACACAGCATGGTAGCAGCACCAAAACATGGCACAAACAAAAAAGTAAACAGCACAAAAGTCAAGAATGTAGAGACAACAATACATCACACAAAGCAGCCACAACTGTCAGTAAGAGTGTCCATGATTGAGTCTTTGACCTAGAGCTGGGCGATATGGCCAAAATATATCACGTTTTTGACGGTTTGACAGTATTTTATGTTTTTGAATAATACAAGTTCTAAATTACCCTAGGGTGGCAACAAATACATTATAAGTGATTTCAATTGGGCTTTATACATTCTGATTGAACAGAATAAAACAATATCAATCATCAATCAAATCAAGTTTATTTTATATAGCCCTTCGTACATCAGCTAATATCTCGAAGTGCTGTACAGAAACCCAGCCTAAAACCCCAAACAGCAAGCAATGCAGGTGTAGAAGCTCGGTGGCTAGGAAAAACTCCCTAGAAAGGCCAAAACCTAGGAAGAAACCTAGAGAGGAACCAGGCTATGAGGGGTGGCCAGTCCTCTTCTGGCTGTGCCGGGTGGAGATTATAACAGAACATGGCCAAGATGTTCAAATGTTCATAAATGACCAGCATGGTCAAATAATAATAATCACAGTAGTTATCGAGGGTGTAGCAAGTCAGCACCTCAGGAGTAAATGTCAGTTGGCTTTTCATAGCCGATCATTAAGAGTATCTCTACCGCTCCTGCGGTCTCTAGAGAGTTGAAAACAGCAGGTCTGGGACAGGTAGCTTTACTACACTTTTGTTATCATCTCCAAATTGTGCCACGTAGAGCTGAATGGTAAATATGGGCAAACAATCTAGGCCTACTTTATTGGTGAACTGTTTGAATCATGGAAATAGAAAGATTATTATAATTCAATAGCTGGAATATAGTGGGCAGCACTTTGAATATATTGTTGTTTGAAATGACAACAAATTAATAAGCCAGGGAGGAATTATGGGGTCAGTGGTTCAGCCTAATAGTTTGGTTCTAGGCAGTCTTGTATCTATTCCAATTCAAGCCAACCCCACGGTATTTTCTAATAGCTACCTGCTGAGCATGGCATGTTCTTATAAGAGACTGTCTGATCTGAAATCCCACAGCTGCAGCTTTGGGGGAAATTATTTTTTATTTTATCTGGCTTCTGTACCAACATGGACATTCTGGTTATAACTGAATCTTGGTTAAAGGAGTCTATGCCGGACTCTGGTGTGTCTGACTGATTATAATGTTTTTAGTCTGACAAAGTTGGCAGAGGAGGGGGTGTCACCATATACATAAAGAACCATTTAAATATTTCTGTATCCATTACCACCTCTGAGCTAAATCGAACTCAGCTGATAACTAAACCAACTCGCTCCAACTTTAAACACCCTAACAAATCTACTCTTTTAGATAGTATTCTAACAAATGCCCCTCATAATTGTACAGCCAATGGGATATTTGCTAGTGAGTTCAGTGACCATTGTCCCGTTTCCTGCATAAGAGGTGTTTGGATACCTAAATCTCGCTCATGCAGTATTACAAATATACTTTTTTTTATTTTAATGAGCAATATTTTGTTTTCTGAGCTGGGGTTGAGTGACTGGTGGATTGTGCCAACCATCACTGACTCCGATCAGGCCCTTAATTGTTTCCCAATTTAATTCTGTTGCAGATAAACATGTGCTGTACAAAAATATAAGGGTAAAAAACAGATCTAATCCTTGGTTCACGCATGAAATTACAGGAAATAAATGTAGCGTGGGTTAAGACTGACTGATTCTACGTCTGATTGCCAGTCCTTCAGACAATGATAAATAGATGTCTATCTCTGGTTAGAAAAGCAAAATCAACATATTTCTTGAATTGTGTATCTGAGAATGGTGGTAATCCAGCTAACTAAAGCAAAGTGGTCAAATCTTTTAAACAAAACTGCACCCCCTCGTTGCTGCTTTTAATAACCATTTGGCTTCAGCTGACCAAAAATGTGTGGTGCTTTTAATAACCAAATCCAATATCCAAACAATTGTTCTATATTCAAATGAATCACCCTTACCTTGATTAATTTGTCTGTGTTGTTATCCTCCAACATGATGTTCTACTATGGTCGAAATTTGTGGTGCTTTTAATTACCATTTTGCTTCAGCTGGCCACAAATTTGTGATGCTTTATGATCAAAATCGCAGTATATCATGGGTAAATTGTGACTGACTGATCTACAAATAATAATGAGTCGTTATTTATGATGCAAGGTGATTTGTAGATCAGTCAGTCGGCAGTAACCTGCAGTCGTTTTGATGCTATCGAACACGGCCACTCTTCTAACCTGCAATGTTAATTCTCCTATCCTGCTGCGTAAGTTCTCCTAACCTCCCACAGAAAAGTAATTTCCGTATCGAAGTAATTTACGCATGGAAAGGGTTTCCCGTCTACAATAGTGCCCTTCAAATAGCCGCGGGAAGTAGAGGTGATGAGGATGCTGTAGGAAATGCAATAAATAAATAAATATTAAAATAAAAAAAGTAGTGCAGAGAAAACCTTGTTGAATACCTGCTCCAGAGTGCTCAGGACCTAAGACTGGGGCGAAGGTTCACCTTCCAACAGGACAATGACCCTAGCACACAGCCAAGACAACGTAAGAGTGGCTTCCGGACAAGTCTCTGAAATTCCTTGAGGGGCCCAGCCAGAGCCCAGACTTGAACCCGATCTAACATCTCCGAAGAGACCTGAAGAGCTGTGCAGCGACACTTCCCATCCAACCTGATAGCTTGAGAGGATCTGCAGAGAAGAATGGGAGAAACTCCCCAAATGTGACCTGTTTCAGGAAACTAGGCTTATGTTGCAAGTCACGACTTCACAGGAGAGCCATTTGAACGTAAACCATTTTTTTAAATCAAAATGCGTTTTTTTGGCAAAAATGCCTTCTTGAACATGTGCATTTTCATGTACCTTAATAACAAACTTTTATGCCATCTGTAAATGCGAATAAAGTTGTTAAATTACGAGCCTAGTTGGTATAGCAAAAGAAAAGGCAGGAACCTTCCCACTAGCCATGATTGGCTGAGATAATGAGTGGGGTGGACCTGCCGAGAGATGAGTTTCAGATTGGTCTGCGGTGTAGCATCTTGTGTCTATAAAATGAGCTGCTCGTTATGCATAGATAATCCTTTATACTATTTTTTTTCATAAGATATAACATTAGCCATGGAGAACTGAAAATATGTTGCTATTGCTCTCAATAACATTGCTGTCCTGATTTTATCAGGCGCTATCGACAAAGGTCAGTGGGAAAAAGTTGTGATGGACTACTTTCTGGAGGACGATAGTGCCAAGCTGACTCTCTCTGACTCTGAAAATGAATCAGACGATGATGAAATCCCTGATTTAGGTAAAAAGATATTTGGTTAACTTTAGCTAATGTTAATGTGACGTGTTAGCAGTTGATGTTATTATTCAATAACACAGACCCCAAAGCAAATCAGGGGGAGGAAAATAGGTTTATTCAACATGAACAAATCATGCGGGGCGGTAGATGGTAGATGTTCATAGTCCCCTGTCCTTGGTGATTCTCTCCTCAGTGATGCTCTCCACAGAACAAAGGGACAGGATGTAGTTTTATAACCCAGCCCTAGCCTGGGGTTGACAATTAAAATTCCTTGTCTCTAACCCATTGATATTACAGAAAAACAACTATTTCTATTGATCGTTAGTACTCTATTGACTTTTTGTCCTCTTGACCTCTCGTACTCTGCTTTGTGTATTTATCTTCGAAATATTCTTACACTCCCCCTAGACCATTTAAAAAATGTATATACTTAAAATGTATTTTTAGAAAACAATAAAAAACATGTAAAAATAGACATATAAAACATTAGCAGTAAGCATAGAATCATTCACATGTCCCAGTGTTTTGCCGGCCCGGGTTGCGCAATCGATTTGCTGATAGAATTTAGGGAGCCTTGTTTTCAGATTAGCCTTGTTAAAATCCCCAGCTACAATAAATGCAGCCTCAGGATATGTGGTTTCCAGCTTAAATAGAGTTGAATGAAGTTCTTTCAGGGCCGTCGATGTGTCTGCTTGGGGCGGAATATACGAGACTGGGATTATGATCGAAGAGAATTCTCTTGGTAGATAATGCAGTCGGCATTTGATTGTGAGGAATTCTAAGCCAGGTGAACAAAAGGACTTGAGTTCCTGTATGTTGTTATGATCACACCACGTCTCGTTAATCACAAGGCATACACCGCCGCCCTTCTTCTTACCAGAGAGATGCTTGTTTCTTTCAGCACGATGCGTGAAGAAACCAGGTGGCTGTACCGACTCCGAAAGCATGTCTCGAGTGAGCCATGTTTCCGTGAAACAAAGAACGTTACAGTCTCTGATGTCTCTCTGGTATGCAACCCTTGCTCGGATCTCGTCCACCTTGTTGTCAACAGACTGGACATTGGCGAGTAGTATGCTCGGGAGCGGTGCGCGATGTGCCTGTCTACGGAGCCTGACCAGAAGACCGCTCCGTCTGCCCCTTCTATGGCGCCGTTGTTTTGGGTCGCCGGCTGGGATTCGATCCATTGTCCTGGGTGGTGGACCAAACAGAGAATCCTCTTCGGAAAAGTCGTATTCCTGGTCATAATGTTGGTGAGTTGACGTTGCTCTTATATCCAATAGTTCCTCCCGACTGTATGTAATAAAACCTAAGATTTCCTGGGGTATCAATGTAAGAAATAAGACATAAAAAAAACGAAATACTGCATAGTTTCCTAGGAACGCGAAGCATGGCGGCCATCTCTGTCGGCGCCGGAAGTCCAGTTGTTATATATATATATCTCTATGTTTCTATATTTATTTAACCCCAATATATATACACTGCTCAAAAAAATAAAGGGAACACTTAAACAACACAATGTAACTCCAAGTCAATCACACTTCTGTGAAATCAAACTGTCCACTTAGGAAGCAACACTGATTGACAATAAATTTCACATGCTGTTGTGCAAATGGAATAGACAACAGGTGGAAATTATAGGCAATTAGCAAGACACCCCCAATAAAGGAGTGGTTCTGCAGGTGGTGACCACAGACCACTTCTCAGTTCCTATGCTTCCTGGCTGATGTTTTGGTCACTTTTGAATGCTGGCGGTGCTTTCACTCTAGTGGTAGCATGAGACGGAGTCTACAACCCGCACAAGTGGCTCAGGTAGTGCAGCTCATCCAGGATGGCACATCAATGCGAGCTGTGGCAAGAAGGTTTGCTGTGTCTGTCAGCGTAGGAGGGCAACAACCCAGCAGCAGGACCGCTACCTCCGCCTTTGTGCAAGGAGGAGCACTGCCAGAGCCCTGCAAAATGACCTCCAGCAGGCCACAAATGTGCATGTGTCTGCTCAAACGGTCAGAAACAGACTCCATGAGGGTGGTATGAGGGCCCGACGTCCACAGGTGGGGGTTGTGCTTACAGCCCAACACCGTGCAGGACGTTTGGCATTTGCCAGAGAACACCAAGATTGGCAAATTCGCCACTGGCGCCCTGTGCTCTTCACAGATGAAAGCAGGTTCACACTGAGCACATGTGACAGACGTGACAGAGTCTGGAGACGCCGTGGAGAACGTTCTGCTGCCTGCAACATCCTCCAGCATGACCGGTTGGCGGTGGGTCAGTCATGGTGTGGGGTGGCATTTCTTTGGGGGGCCGCACAGCCCTCCATGTGCTCGCCAGAGGTAGCCTGACTGCCATTAGGTACCGAGATGAGATCCTCAGACCCCCTGTGAGACCATATGCTGGTGCGGTTGGCCCTGGGTTCCTCCTAATGCAAGACAATGTTAGACCTCATGTGGCTGGAGTGTGTCAGCAGTTCCTGCAAGAGGAAGGCATTGATGCTATGGACTGGCCCGCCCGTTCCCCAGACCTGAATCCAATTGAGCACATCTGGGACATCATGTCTCGCTCCATCCACCAACGCCACGTTGCACCACAGACTGTCCAGGAGTTGGCGGATGCTTTAGTCCAGGTCTGGGAGGAGATCCCTCAGGAGACCATCCGCCACCTCATCAGGAGCATGCCCAGGCATTGTAGGGAGGTCATACAGGCACGTGGAGGCCACACACACTACTGAGCCTCATTTTGACTTGTTTTAAGGACATTACATCAAAGTTGGATCAGCCTGTAGTGTGGTTTTCCACTTTAATTTTGAGTGTGACTCCAAATCCAGACCTCCATGGGTTGATAAATTTGATTTCCATTGATAATTTTTGTGTGATTTTGTTATCAGTACATTCAACTATGTAAAGAAAAAAGTATTTAATAAGAATATTTCATTCATTCAGATCTAGGATGTGTTATTTTAGTGTTCCCTTTATTTTTTTGAGCAGTGTATATATATATATATATATATATATATATGTGTGTGTATATACAGTTGAAGTCGGAAGTTTACATACACCTTAGCCAAATACGCTTAAACTCAGTTTTTCACAATTCCTGACATTTGATCCTAGTAAAAATTCCCTGTCTTAGGTCAGTTAGGATCACCACTTTATTTTAAGAATGTGAAATGTCAGAATAATAGTAGAGAGAAGGATTTATTTCAGCTTTTATTTCATTCATCACATTCCTAGTGGGTCAGAAGTGTACATACACTCAATTAGTGTTTGGTAGCATTGCCCTAAAATTGTTTAACTTGGGTCAATCGTTTCGGGTAGCCTTCCACAAGCTTCCCACAACAAGTTGGGTGAATTTTGGCCCATTCCTCCTGACAGAGCTGGTGTAACTGAGTCAGGTTTGTAGGCCTCCTTGCTCGCACACGCTTTTTCAGTTCTGCTCACATATTTTCTATGGGATTGAGGTCAGGGCTTTGTGATTGCCACTCCAATACCTTGACTTTGTTGTCCTTAAGCCATTTTGCCACAACTTTGGAAGTATGCTTGGGGTCATTGTCCATTTGGATGAGCCATTTGCGACCAAGCTTTAACTTCCTGACTGATGTCTTGAGATGTTGCTTCAATATATCCACATAATGTTCCTACCTCTTGATGCCATCTATTTTGTGAAGTGCACAAGTCCCTCCTGCAGCAAAGCACCCCCACAATGTGATGCTGCCTCCCCTGTGCTTCACGGTTGGGATTGTGTTCTTCGGCTTGCAAGCCTCCCCCTTTTTCCTCCAAACATAACGATGGTCATTATGGGCAAACCATTCTATTTTTGTTTCATCAGACCAGAGGACATTTCTCCAAAAAGTATGATCTTTGTCTCCATGTGCAGTTGCAAACCGTAATCTGGCTTTTTATGGCGGTTTTGGAGCAGTGGCTTCTTCCTTGCTGAGCAGCTTTTCAGGTTGTCGATATAGGACAGGTTTTACTGTGGATATGGATACTTTTGTACCTGTTTCCTCCAGCATCTTCACAAGGTCCTTTGCTGTTGTTCTGGGATTGATTTGCACTTTTCGCACCAAAGTACATTCATCTCTAGGAGACAGAACGCGTCTCCTTCATGAGCGGTATGACGGCTGCGTGGTCCCATGGTGTTTATACTTGCATACTATTGTTTGTACAGATGAATGTGGTATCTTCAGGTGTTTGGAAATTGCTCCCATGGATGAACCGATCTTGTTGAGGTCTCCAATTTTTTTCTGAGGTCTTGGCTGATTTCTTTTGATTTTCCCATGATGGCAAGCAAAGAGGAACTGAGTTTGAAGGTAGGCCTTGAAATACATCCACAGGTACATTTCCAATTCACTCAAATTATGTCAATTAGCCTATCAGAAGCTTCTAACGACATGACATCATTTTCTGGAATTTTTCAAGCTGTTTAAAGGCACAGTAAACTTAGTATATGTAAAATTTCTGACCCACTGGAATTGTGATACAGTGAAATAATCTGTCTGTAAACAATTGTTGGAAAGATTGCTTGTATCACGCACAAAGTAGATGTCCTAACCGACTTGCCAAAACTATATTTTGTCAATAAGACATTTGTGGAGTGGTTGAAAAATGAGTTTTGATGACTCCAACCAAAGTGTATGAAAACTTCTGACTTCAACTGTAGATGTAGGTAGAGTTATTAAAGTGACTATGCATAGATGATAACAACAGAGTAGCAGCTGTGTAAAAGAGGGGAGGGGGGCATAGACGTTTGTGTCTAACATATCCAAAATGTCCCAGATAATATACAAATCATGTGAAATAGTGACATTTTCCATCAGTGCAGCAAGCTAGCGGACTCTCAAGTACGGTTGAAAGTCTATTTGATCTGTGGGTATACGACGACACAGTGTCCGTAAGGTTGAATTCTCCCTAACCATAATTTTTATCTTCCCCTGGCCGTTCACTGTTTGTGAGTGCTATACTACATAATGTTGCCCATGCGCATAGCGCCATGTTGGAGGAAATTGCTGTGAACGAGAAGCGCTGATACAAATCTGTGTTTTGTTATCCAACTTATCTGATGTTTATCTACGTTTATTTTGAAATTCAAATGATTTTAATGTTATTTTAAATGATCGAACAAAGAAGCACGGACGATCAACACAATTCGAGCGCAAATGCAAGAGCAGAAATACCGCGTTTGCAGGGTATGTGGATGAGGCCGAGACGGGAGGCTAGCGTAGTTTGGGAAGCTTGTGCAGCCTGCCAGCTAGCCAGCGAAATAGCCTTAACGATGGGCTCAAACTGCTTTTGATTAATATCAGGCAAAATAACAGTGGATAGTTAGCTAACGTTAGCTATGTTATCAAGACCATTTTGACTGAGAAGAACAGCTAATTTCTGTTGACATCTTCGTTTTGAGAAGCCAAAGCCAGCACGTTAGCTAACTGGTTGTAGCAACAATAGCATCTTGTGACCGACTACCAGATGTTTTATTATTGTGCATTGGGTTACTTTAGTTATCGTAACTAGCTACTGTTAAAATAACTGACTAAACTCCACTCCTTTGCAGTTCATCAGAAGCGTCCTTCACCGTGGAGTTTAGTCTGCTAATTTAGCTGTAATGTTAGACGTGTTTTGACCCAAGTCGGCCACAATAGTAGTTTTGACCTAAATCGGCCACAATAGTAGTTTTGACCTATGTGATGCTAGACACAATAAGGATTAGTCACTGGAATTTGTGGTTCGCCTTCAAAATACGTCCCCTCTATTTGAAAGTGATGCAAGTGGATACAAATAGTGGAATCGTTACATATTTGATCTAGATAATGCTAAACAAGTTTGGAATGTTGCCATATAAATTGAACCAAATATATATATTTTTAAACGAATGTTGAAGTCACACTGGCTGTATTAGAGATCAGAATTCCCTTACAAAAAATACTGCACTTAGAGTATGAGTATACTTAGAGTATGTTGCAAATACTGCATCCTAAATATCAAAAAAATAATACTGCAGTCATTTTCATGTGTAACTTTAGTTACAGTTCAGTATAAATGCAATTACTGCGTCCAAAATACCGCTGTTACTGCGCTTTTACTGCAGTTTCAAAACTGCCGTCTTTTTTGTAAGGGTTGAATTGGGGGCATACGTATATTTCACTGTACAGTACATTTTAATGACCAAAGACATGATATTTCTACCTTTGATTCTGTGGCATAGAGAAAGTTGACATATCAGAAGGGAGGTGATATAAATAATAATCTGAGCAAAAGAGAATGTTTTGGGATTTTCACCCTCCAGACATAATTTCCTAAAGGTCTAAATGATGAATGTTATGTGAACATGAATTAATGCCCCCATTTCTGATTACTCTGATGTATTTCTTGCGCTGTAACCATTGGTTTATGAGAACTTGCTTGCTGGGCCGATGTCCTCATTGTGGTTTTACAGACGTGTTTAATAAGTTTTATGTACACACCTTTTATTAGAATATTTATGAAATGCACATTGTTATTTTTGGTAACACTTTTTTCCCCCTCGACTCCAACCTCATTGGAATAGATGTGTGTGTGTGTGTGTGGAGCTATGTCTACATAAGGGTGCACATTTTAAACTCACAAAAGCTCTGACGAAGGCCTTGAGTCCGATAGTATCACTGCTCTTTAATAAGCTTTACCTATCGAGAGCAGTGTGTGGGTTTCTTCTTTTTTCTTATGAGATGCACTGAACAAAAATATAAATGCAACATGCAAGAATTTAAAAGATGTTACTGAGTTACATTTCATATAAGGAAATCAGTCAATTTAAATAAATTCAATAGGCCCTGGGAATACAGATACGCATCTGTCGGTCACAAATACCTCTTTTTTTTAAAGTAGGTGTGGATAAAAAAAAAAAAAGTCAGTATCTGGTGTGACCACTCTTCAATGGCTGCTCGAAGTTGCTGGATATTGGCGGGAACTGGAACACGCTGTCGTACACGTCAATCCAGACCATCCCAAACATGCTCAATGAGTGATATGTCTGAGTATGCAGGCAATGGAAGAACTGGGACATTTTCAGCTTCTAGGAATAGTGCACAGATCCTTGCGACATGGGGCCGTGCATTATCATGCTGAAACATGAGATGATGGCGGCAGATGAATGGCATGACAATGGGCCTCAAACTAGTCACTGTTCATTCAAATTGCCATCGATTTAATATGCAATTGTGTTCGTTGTTCTTAGCTAATGTCTGCCAATATCATAACCCCACCACCACCATGGGGCACTCTTGTTCACAACGTTGGCATCAGCAAACTTCTCACCCACATGACTCGATACACGCTGTCTGCCTTCTGCTCGGTACAGTTGATACCGGGATTAATCCGTCAAGAGCACATTTCTCCAGGGTGCCAGTGGCCATCTGAGGTTAGCATTTGCCCACTGAAGTAAGTTACGACGTCAAGCTGCAGTTAGGTCAAGCCCCTGGTGAGGATGCTGAGCACGCAGATGAGCTTCCCTGAGACGGTTTCTGACAGTTTGTGCAGAAATTCTTCAGTTGTGCAAACCCACAGTTTCATCAGCTGTCCGGGTGGCTGGTCTCAGACAATCCCGCAGGTGAAGAAGCCGGATTTGGAGGTCATGGGCTGGCGTGGTTACACGTGGTCTGCGGTTGTAAGGCCTATTGGATGTACTGCCAAATTCTCTAAAACGATGTAGGTGGCATATGGTAGAGAAATTAACATTCAATTCTCTGGCAACAGCTCTGGTGGACATTCCTGAATTCAGCATGCCAATTGCACGCTCCCTCAATTGGAGACATCTGTGGCATTGTGTTGTCACAAAACTGCACATTTTATACTGGCTTTTTATTGTCCCCAGCACAAGGTGCACCTGTGTAATGATCATTCTGTTTAATCTGCTTCTTGATATGCCACACCTGTCAGGTGGATGGATTATCTTGGCAAAGGAGAAAAGCTCACTAACAGGGATGTAGCCAAATTTGTGAATTTCTGTGATCTTTTATTTCAGCTCATGTAAAGTGTTGGTCCCGTGTTTCATGTTGCGTTTATATTTTTGTTCAGTGTATGTACAGTGCCATAATAACCCACTCTTGTCCTCTTTTTCCCTTAATCCTAGCCCTTGAAGCGGTGGGTTTTGGGGGCACAGCACGTGTGACAATCCATTTAATTTTGTTCTGGGATGCCTTGGACTTCAACTTCGACAACTGGACAACCAGAGTGACAGTGCCTGGAGGGGAAACAAACACCCTCTCATATCGAAATCTTTCTTATGCGTTGCTCCACACTATAAACACGACAAAAAAGCAACATTTATAGTTGGGACAAATTATTTATTTCCTATACTGAGTAGTATACTCTATTGGTCCTCAGGATGTCTATCACCAACATGCCTACGAGTAACGACGCTTGCCTGAGCATTGTACACAGCTTGATGTGTCATAGGCAAGGGGCAGAGAGTGAGACCTTTGCCAAGCGAGCAATAGAAAGTCTAGTGAAAAAGCTGAAGGAGAAGAAGGATGAACTGGACTCCCTTATCACAGCCATCACCACCAATGGAGCTCACCCCAGCAAGTGTGTCACCATCCAGCGGACTCTGGATGGCCGCCTGCAGGTAAGGAGTACACCGCTGTTTGGGGATCAAGGGTGTATTCACTAGTGCACACCGTAGCAAAACATGTAACAGAATGTTTTGCAACCAAAACAATCCTTTGTCATTGTTCAAGTTAGTCCCTCCCGATTTCGGCCGGTTTGCTTCTTTGGTTCCTGGTGAACCTAGTGAATACACCCCTGGGATAAGCGGCAAAGGTAAAAATGGTGAGATGAGATGGCATTATGACTGGGGATCTTGTAAAGGTGAAAAGTATAGGGTATGGGACCTATTAGCACTTTTGGGTGAAGAAGAAAGTATTTAGTTAAATCAATGGGTTTAATCTTGTGTTCTCAGGTAGCAGGGCGTAAAGGGTTCCCCCACGTGATCTACACTCGGTTGTGGAGATGGCCCGATCTGCATAAAAATGAACTGAAGCATGTCAAATACTGCCAGTTTGCATTCGACCTGAAGTGTGACAATGTCTGCGTGAACCCCTACCACTATGACCGGGTGGTGTCTCCGGGTATTGGTGAGTGCACTGATGCCTCTGGTGTTAGTTTATTTTTTTACTGTTTAACTCTTTTGAGTGATCTTTTTCATTTTATTTCACAGACCTATCAAGCTTGACTCTTACCAGCACAGGTAAGTTACCTCCGTTTTGATAGTTGTATACTTTTTTAACGGAATTATCTTCTGTTAATGTATGTTTTGTTTGTTGTTGACTTGTATCATGACTGCTGCTCTATGTGCTCTCAGCTACCAGCCTGGGACTGATGGTTAAAGATGAGTACGACTTTGACGGCCAGCCCCAGCTGCCCACCATGGACGGGGGTCACTCCCTCCAAACCATCCAGCATCCTCCCTCCAGCCGAGTTGGGCCCCCCTCGGAGCCCTTCAGCACCGCTGGCCTGCTGCCCCTCGCTGATGCCCGCACCACCTCCGCCTTCCCCAGCATCTCTGTTGGATCAGGAAGTGAGGGCCTACTCCACCACCCTATCCACTTTATCTCCCCTAATTTTATGGCTTTTTGTATCCTCCTCACCCAAATCATTAGAGGTCATAGGCAAGGTGTGGGTGGTTTATTTGGCTACAGCTTATCTGCTTGTTGACAGAAGAGGACAACACCCCTAAATTAGTCATCTCACAGTAATGTCAAACTCATTCTGCAATGAGGTTCCTCATAATAGGTTCCTTTTAGGTAAAGGAACCTATTATGTTGCCCACCTGTGGTCACTTTCTCTTTTCCCGCTCATTGGCTATTTACACCCTGACTTTCCCCGACCCTCTTTGAAATGTAGCGCAGCTCATTTACTAGCTGTATGGACAGTATCGGAGTGTGGCTCTCCCTACAATTCTCATCTGTAAGAATCCACCTGTGCCCTTACAGATGCCACCTCTACCTGGACGAGAAACAGCAGCTTCATGCCCAACATGCCTCACCATCAGAATGGGCACCTGCAACACCACCCACCCATGCCTCATCCAGGGCACTACTGTGAGTCCATGCCACCATCAGGATTACTCTCTGTAGTAGTAGAACATGCATTTCACTTTTAGAACATACAATGCCCGCAACTCAGAACTGGGTTGATGGAGTTACGTTCCAAGATTTAACATTGCTGCTTTCATGTCACCTTCGTAGGGCCTGTGCACAACGAGCATGGCTTCCAGCCCCCCATATCCAACCATCCAGGTAAGTGAAGCACAACACCTATATTCACCCGACAATGTGTTCAGAGTGCCATGAGTGAGTCTGGAGAGGACTGAGTTTGGGGTGTTGTTGCTGCGGTCTGTTGCAGCGCCCGATTACTGGTGCTCCACCGCTTACTTTGAGATGGACGTGCAGGTGGGCGAGACCTTCAAGGTGCCCTCCACTTGCCCTGTCGTGACCGTGGACGGCTACGTGGACCCGTCGGGTGGAGACCGCTTCTGTCTGGGCCAGCTGAGCAACGTGCACCGGACAGACGCCATTGAAAGAGCCAGGTACGGCGTCCCAGCCTCCTACCCCCCCTTACCGTTTAACTATGATGAGCTTCTAGCTCTGAATGGAGGTGAATACTTGACATTGCCAGAAGAGTATTTGGTCACCCCACTGATAATAACTGCTGTTCTTTTCACTTCAAGGCTTCACATCGGGAAGGGGATCCAGCTGGAGTGCAAAGGTGAAGGGGACGTGTGGGTCCGTTGCCATAGCGACCACGCAGTGTTTGTGCAGAGCTACTACCTGGACAGGGAAGCCGGCCGCGCCCCCGGCGACGCTGTGCACAAGATCTACCCCAGCGCCTACATCAAGGGAGGTCCCAACTCCTCCGTTTGCTTAGCTTTACCAATGTGTTCATTGTGTTGTTATCCACCCCCTAGTGTCCAAGCTGTTAATTGCATGTAGCTGGTAGTAAATGTACACTACATGACCAAAAGTATGTGCTCGATTATATCATTCCAAAATCATTGGTATTAATATGTAGTTGGTCCCCCTTTGCTGCTATAACAGCCTCCACCTTTCTGGGAAGGCTTTCCACTAATGCTGCGTGGACTTGCTTCCTTCCATTCAGCCACGAGCATTAGTGAGGTCAGGCACTGATGTTGGGTGATTATGTCTGGCTTCCAGTCGGCGTTCCAATTCATCCCAAAGGTGTTAGATGGGGTTGAGGTCAGGGCTCTGCAGGCCAGTCAAGTTCTTCACACCGATCTCAACAAACCATTTCTGTATGGACCTCGCTTTGTGCACAGGGGCATTGTCATGCTGAAACAGGAAAGGCCTTCCCCAAACTGTTGCCACAAAGTTGAAGCACAGAATCATCTAGAATGTTATTGTATGCTGTAGCATTAAGATTTCCCTTCACTGGAACTAAGGGGCCTAGGTCGAACCATGAGAACCAGCCCCATACCATTATTCATCCTCCACCAAACTTTACTGTTGGCACTATGCATTAGGGCAGGTAGTGTTCTCCTGTCATCCACCAAACCCATATTCATCCGTCGGACTGCCAGATGGTGATGCATAATTCATCACTCCAGAGAAAGCTTTTTCACTGCTTCTGAGTCCAATGGCGGCGAGCTTTACACCACTCCAGCCGACACTTGGCATTGCTCATGGTGATTTTAGGCTTGTGTGCGACTGCTCAGCCATGGAAACCCATTTCATGAAGCTCCCGACTAACAGTTATTGTGCTGATATTGCTTCCAGAGGCAGTTTGAAACTCGGTCGGGAGTGTTGCAACCGAGGACAGACGATTTTTACACGCTACGCGCTTCAGCACTCAGCGGTCACGTTCATTGAGCTTGTGTGGCCTACCACTTCGACGGCTGAGCGGTTGTGGTTCAGAGATGTTTCCACTTCACAATAACAGTACTCCCAGTTAACTGGGCAGCTCTACCATGGCAGAATTTTGACCAACTGACTTGTTGGAAAGGTGGCAATGTTTGTCTATGGCCATGTTCTCGATTTTATACACCTGTCGGCAACGGGTGTGGCTGAAATGGTCTAATCCACTAATTTGAAGGGGTGTCCACATACACTATATATATGTTGGTTTTTGTTTGTTCCCCTTCCCAGGTGTTTGACCTGCATCAGTGCCACAGGCAAATGCAGCAGCAGGCGGCGACGGCGCAGGCGGCAGCCGCAGCTCAGGCTGCCTCTATTGCTGGGAACATCTCTGGGCCGGGCTCCGTGGGAGGCATCGCTCCCGCCATCAGTAAGCAGCACACCACTTCCCTCCTTTGAGCAACACTCACATACTCCCACAGACAGGACACTTGGCTGCTACTGACTCGCACACAACTTCAAACCTGATGCATCACTCACACCACTTTTCTAATAGATATATACAATGCTCACATAGCCCATTCTAAAGTAATTGACCAATTATCACATCAAATTGCAGCATCGGTCAGTCATTGACGATCCGTAGGAATCCATACCAGTTCTGTAGTTCAGATACCTCATCAGTGTGGATGTATACTGTTTTTGAGACGGAGGAGGAGGGGAGGTATATCAATGTAATGGAACCCAACTCGGGCTCACTCTCTCCTCACCCAGGCCTTTCGGCAGCAGCCGGCATCGGCGTGGACGACCTGAGGAGACTGTGCATCCTGCGCATGAGCTTTGTCAAGGGCTGGGGTCCCGACTACCCCCGGACGAGCATCAAGGAGACCCCCTGCTGGATTGAGATCCACCTACACCGCGCCCTCCAGCTACTGGACGAGGTGCTGCACACCATGCCCATCGCTGACCACCAACCCTTGGACTGAACCACCAGACTGACCCCTCCCCTGTGACACTTCAGTATGAGAGAACTTGGAATGAGGCGGGGTAGGGGACAGGAAAGACGCCCTGTTTAGCTATACAAGTAAACAAAGACTTGTTTCTCTCTATGGGTCGTTCCTCTTTTCTTTGTACGTCCAGGACAGAGGCTCTGATGAAGAAAGGGGGCTACTCTTTTCAATCGCCCTGGTGCCCTTCACCAGTGATCCCATCTGGGTAACCTATGCAGTGTTTTCCACAAGCACATGGAGTATTCAGCCAAATAGAAAAAGTAGCCAGCCAGGCTTCCCTGTTGTTGTTTTTTGCAGAACATGCTCTATTTTGGTGGTCTCTGATACATTCTAATGCCTTGATTCCATACAAAATACACAGCAAAATGATTGCATACTTTGAGGTTACCGCCCAGATTGGAAAAGTGTTTACAATTTAAATGACTGAATTTAAGTATTGTTAGTTGTTTAGGGTATCGATCATATGATCAGGACTATTTTCTAAGTAAGAACATAAAACCTCTTAACATTTAACCTGCCTTCTCTTGAGATTAAAGTATTTTACTGCAAGATATGAATTGCCACAATTGTTTGTTCTTCAGATTATATTTTATTAAAACAGAAAAATGAAGTAAATAGCCCAATTTATTTATAAATTAAAGGTTAAATGTCAAATTAAACAAATGTGTTGAGCACTTTTGTCAAATGACAAAATAGGTCTCTAAAATGAACAAAACGCTCAATTAAATTCTGGATCCATAGGTGTTAAGAGGCGAGAGAGACTGACAAGATAAGTTACTGAAAGAATTTCAACAAGTGTTCAACTATCTTTGTGAACTGCAGTATGTAATTTATAGTAAAACTCTAATAGTTAACCTAATGTCAGTTTGTGACAAGATAAGCTAGTATAGTTTAGATAATCATTGTACCATCTAAACCGCTGTGAAATATAATTTCCATAGCCATAAATATTATTTCAGCTGTTCGAATACAAAACTTAATGGGAAGCATCTTCCACTTCTTAGACCTTTTTTAAATGTAAAAAAAAAAGTGTCCTCCCCCTCGGAGGACACCTTTTTTAAGTTTTACAGATTTTCTGCTACATTCACAGTGCTCTCATACTTGACTTTTTCCACATTTTGTTACGTAATCTAAAATGGATTAAATAAAAAAAATGTGCACACAATACCCCATAATGACAAAGCAAAAACAGATTTAGACATTTACCAAATGCATCAAAAAAACAAAATACATTTACATAAGAATTCAGACCCTTCGCTATGAGACTTGAAATTGAGCTCAGGTGTATCTTGTTTCCATTGATCATCCTTGAAGTTTGAAAGGCACACACCTGTCTATATAAGGTCCCACAGTTGACAGTGCATGTCAGTGCAAAAACCAAGCCATGAGGTCAAAGGAATTGTAGAGCTCAGAGAGAATTGTGTAGAGTGGCAATCTGAGATCTACTATTCAGATTTTCTTTTCACATTAACCTAACACAAACAGTTTTGTAGGAATGAGGTTTGGGCAGTAGGCCTAATACATTATCACAGCATACTGGCTATATGATTGGCCTGCCAATATTGTTAATCAGACCATAATATATTTCAAAACTCGAGCTTTGATAACAAAATAGATCAGTTGGTTTAGCACTTGTGAGGGAGGCACTGTGGAGCATGAATTGAAATAATTGGCTTTTTTATTTTACTGGACTGATGGAACCTGCATCGGATGGTCAACGAGGTCAAATCACGACGTCAGTGATCTTCAGGTCTCAAAGTCTGAGCTTTTCGAAGTTTCTGACTTGGAATTCGGAGTTGGATGACCGTTCTGAACGATTTTCCCCAACCGCCTCTCGCTCCCTCCTTCCTTTCCTCCGGTGAGACTGACCAGAGGGGGGACACAGTCTTCCACCTGATGGCGAAACTCGAGTCGCACCGAATCTGCCTCATTTACAAATCCATGTTGTTCCTATGACCAGAGAAAGTAAAATTCCTTAAAATTAAAATCGACAAGCTAATAATAATAAAAAGCAGGGCTATCGATACTTGACTAAAGTAAACTCACTCACTTTTGTACATCGCCTTGGTCCGTACAATTTACCTTATTTTAGCGCCCCAGAAACGTAATACTTTCAGATCAACTGTAATGTCAATATCATTTTAAAGCACAATTTCTCCCCTTTCCAACTAAATAAATGACATGCCCTCCACGCTGCCCGTTTCTGCATGATTCAAGAAGGCAATGAGCTCCAACGGGTCTTTTTAAAAATGGCGGGTGGGGAAGCGAAACTAATGTGAGAAGGAGAGATGTCGTGTGGGAAAACTGCTTTTTTTCACTCAATCTGTCCAGCTTATCACCTTATCGCCTCTAAAATGTAAATAAAACACTATAAAGAGTTTATATAATGTCATTACATACCTATTTGAAGGTTTGTGTCGAATTTGAATCGGGTTTTTAAGACGGTACTAAAGTGATCTTCAGAAGTAAACATTGTCTTTTGAGAGTCATTATCGCTTGCAATGACGACGCAAAAAAAGACTAGGTATCCCCCCTTACCTCCGTCAGTGTCCATTTCTTGTTTTTAAACGATGAGAGAAGTGCTACACCTGGTGGAGAGAGATTGTACGACATTAATAGTTGCTTTACGTGTGCTGTATGTTACAACATGACACGTCACGATGTAACTGAGGGTCAGTTTTTGCAACTTTTCTCCAATACTATAGAGCCATTACCATGTCGATCAACGCTTGAAAAGAAACGTAGTTCACACCCCAGATTTTGACGTCAACACAGTCGCTACAGTCCCATTTAGTTTTCTTTGCAGCCTTGTTTGAATGTCGCGGTTGCGCACATTTGTACGGAATGGGGAGAGTTTACATTACTCATTCATTGCAGCTGCAGCCCGAGCGAAGTACGGAGAAGCAGGAGAAGCGCCTTTTGTAAGTGTTGAATAAAAACAGTGACAGTGCTGACTAAACTTAAACATGAACTCACTCATAAAATCACCAGCTCTTTTCTATATTTGTTGACAGTCTCTCTGTGGTCATGGTTTTAAAAGTTATTAAATCTTACATAGACTAGTAGCCTATTAATTAAACTTGGCTGTGGCCAGGGTAATGGAAGCTCTGTATCCACGGTGATTTGAGCGCAGGACTTTTGAATCAAGTGCAGCTACCGGCAACAGCTCAACACGATTTAAAAAAAAAATAGGAGCATAAGCCTTTGTCGTTCGTTGGCTTTTCTACAGAAATATTTGGTGATCGACTAGGAATGCCTTGAAGATCGGTTGGCGACCACTGGTGTAGAGGCACAGATCTGGGGAAGGGTACCAAAAAATGTCTGCAGCATTGAAGGCACCCAAGAACACAGTGGCCTCCATCATTCTTAAATGGAAGTAGTTTGTAACCAGAAAGACTCTTCCTAGAGCTGGCCGCCCTGCCAAACTGAGCAATCGGGGGAGAAGGGCCTTGGTCAGGGAGGTGACGGTGGTCACTGACAGTGCTCTAGTGTTCCTCTGAGGAAATGGGAAAACCTTCCAGAAAGACAACCATCCCTGCAGCACTCCACCAATCACACCTTTATGGTAGAGTGGCCAGATGGAAGCCACTCCTCAGTAAAAGGCACATGACAGCCCGCGTAGAGTTTGCCAAAAGGCACCTAAAGACTCTCAGACCACGAGTAATAACATTCTCTGGTCTGATGAAACCAAGACTCAAGTCTTCGGCCTGAATTCCAAGCGTCACTTCTGGAGGAAACCTGGCACCATCCCTACGGTGAAGCATGGTGGTGGCAGCATCATGCTGTGGGGATGTTTTTCAGAGGCAGTGACTGTGAGACTAGTCAGGATCTAGGCAAAGATGTTCGGAGCAAAGTACAGAGATCCTTGATGAAAACCTGCTCCAGAGCGCTCAGGACCTCAGACTGGGGCGAAGGTTCACCTTCCAACAGGACAATGAACCTAAGCACACAGCCAAGACAACGCAGGTGTGGCTTCGGGACAAGTCCTTGAGTGGCCCAGCCAGAGCCTGGACTTGAACCTGATCTAATATCTCTGTGGAGACCTGAAAATAGCGGTGCAGCAACGCTCCCCATCCAACCTGACAGAGCTTGAGAGAATCTGCAGAGAAGAATGGGAGAAACTCCCCAAATACAGGTGTGCCAAGCTTTTTGCGTCATACCCAAGAAGACTCAAGGCTGTATAAATAAAGTATCTCTACAGATGGGTGTCCCACCTGCGGGACGGTTGAGCTAATGCGATTAGCATGAGGTTGTAATTAACAACAAAAAAATCCCAGGACATAGACCTGAGATTAACAAGAATTTAAGCTTTCTGCCAATCAAACTGCACTGTCCAATTTACAGTAGCTTTTACAGTGAAATAATACCATGCTATTGTTTGAGTGCACAGTTATGTATGAACTTAAAGTTATTAATAAACCAATTAGGCACATTTGGGCAGTCTTGATAAAATGTTGAACAGAAATGCAATGGTTCATTGGAGCAGTCTAAAACTTTGCACATACACTGCTGCCATCTAGTGGCCAAAATCTAAATTGCGCCTGGGCAGGAATAAATTTGGCCTCTTGGTAAAAATAAAATATTAACGTTTTTTTTCTTTGTATTATCTTTTACCAGATTGAATGTGTTATTCTCCTACATTATTTTCAGATTTCCACACTTCAAAGTGTTTCCTTTCAAATGGTATCAAGCATATGCATATCCTTGCTTCAGGTCCTAAGCTACAGGCAGTTAGATTTGGGTATGTCATTTTAGGCGGGGGGGGGAAAAGGGGCGGATCCTTACTAACAAAGTACTGAGTTAAGGGTCTGAATACTTATGTAAATGTGATATTTCTGTTTTTTAGTCAATTCTTTGAATCTGGCAGTCCGACAAACCTCCAGCAGGCCACAAATGTGCATGTCTCCTGCCCTCCATGTGCTCGCCAGAGGTAGCCTGACTGCCATTAGGTACCGAGATGAGATCCTCAGACCCCTTGTGAGACCATATGCTGACACATGCACATTTGTGGCCTGCTGGAGGTCATTTTGCAGGGCTCTGGCAGTGCTCCTTGCACAAAGGCGGAGGTAGCGGTCCTGCTGCTGGGTTGTTGCCCTCCTACGGCCTCCTCCACGTCTCCTGATGTACTGGCCTGTCTCCTGGTAGCGCCTCCATGCTCTGGACACTACGCTGACAGACACAGCAAACCTTCTTGCCACAGCTCGCATTGATGTGCCATCCTGGATGAGCTGCACTACCTGAGCCACTTGTTTGGGTTGTAGACTCCGTCTCATGCTACCACTAGAGTGAAAGCACCGCCAGCATTCAAAAGTGACCAAAACATCAGCCAGGAAGCATAGGAACTGAGAAGTGGTCTGTGGTCACCACCTGCAGAACCACTCCTTTATTGGGGGTGTCTTGCTAATTGCCTATAATTTCCACCTTTTGTCTATTCCATTTGCACAACAGCATGTGAAATTTATTGTCAATCAGTGTTGCTTCCTAAGTGGACAGTTTTATTTCATAGAAGTGTGATTGACTTGGAGTTACATTGTGTTTAAGTGTTCCCTTTATTTTTTTTTGCAGTGTATATGCATCCATTGTAGGTCCTAGGATACAACAATGAATAATGTTGAACTAACAAATACAATCAAGTGATACCTTACAATTTACAACATTGAACACCATGTGAAACAGCTGTGAAAACAAACCTGCCAATATTTAAGATTTAAATATACAAACTTTGATATTTTTTTGTTTAAGTGTATCTAATTTAATTTCACAGATTTTATTGTATACTCACATGGCAATCAGACTGAAACACTGAACTCTGGTGTGTGGAATAGAGAGGAGGTGAGTGCTGTGTGGGTGGCAGGTCTCAGAAGGGGCACTTAAAAGAGGGAGACTGCGATGTCCCGGCACTGCTGCTCTCTTTGTGTTTGCAGTGCTAGTGTTTTTAGTTCATCTGTGTATCTCATTATGTGCCCAGTATGATAGAGCAAGGAATCTTTCTTAGCAGATAATGACAACAGTAGCTGTAGATGATGTAATGAAAAGTTGGAGGGTGGTTGGTAATGGAGGACATCGGGTGGATCCACATCTGGGTGTTGGGCAGAACCCCTAGGTCCTGCGAAACAGGAGCAGAGTTAAAGGGAACCGGGTAGGAGACACACAGGTTACAGGTAGATTGGGTATGTAAAAATACAGTTACTTAATTTAAATGTTTAATTACACATGTAATAATGTTAATGTCAGACAGGGGAAAAAAGGATACCTGTCAAATGTTTTATGTCAGTGGGGTTGATAAGGGAGGTACGGGATGGTTCCTAGAAATGATGAGGTGAATTGTGAGAGAAACTCTGGGGTGGTGTCATACACGTTAACAGTACCCACCTGGCAGCAGTTCTTTGCCCGGATGTCGAAGAACTTGGTCCCCTTCTTGATTCTCCTCCGGTAGCTCTCCTGTGTATGTTTCATATTATTACAAATACATATCTCTTGGCGGGCCAGAAAATAAATGAACAGCGCATAATCATTTTTACCTGGTCAAAAATCTCCACGTCGTTCTCAGCCTGTGCCTGAACGTGGTCCTCAAAGACGTTCTGATCTGGTTCCACAACTTCCACAACATCAGGGGGAGTTTTAGTGATCT
Organism: Salvelinus namaycush; assembly: GCF_016432855.1. Lineage (NCBI taxonomy): Eukaryota > Metazoa > Chordata > Actinopteri > Salmoniformes > Salmonidae > Salvelinus > Salvelinus namaycush. The sequence continues at coordinate 3,521,508 of NC_052324.1, read as the reverse complement.
GAAAGTACGTTATACAAAAATAGCAATAGGCAAACAACAACACCAAGTCAATCACAAATTTGAAATAGAGTATATGCAATAATTTGATACACAAATGCATTGTTTACCTTAGTCAATAGCTGCGGCTCCAATCCGTACAGCAGGCGATAGGGCGAGTACTCTGGAGTTCTGGATGCTGCTGTTGTGTGCAAAGAGAATAACCTTCAGGTTGTCCTCCCACCGTTCCTAGTTGTTGAAGATGGCCATCATCGCCTTGGAGGTGGCCTCACCAGTTTTGTCCTTGATGGGTATCATACAAAACAAAAATACATTTTTGGTTCCAGGCACCCTTTTAAATAGGTTACAGAGGGGAAGTAATAGTTAAGCACGCTCTCTACCTTTACTAACCTTAATGGGTATTGCCTGCACCCACTTGGTAAAGTAATCTATCGCCGTCAGACACCAGCTGTTGCCATTGCTGGATTTTGTGAAGGGTTCGATTAGGTCCACCCCTAACATTTAAAGAGAAGATGGAGAGAATATTACTTAATTCTTACCCATACTGTATGACCTTATCTGTCATACAGTATGCAGATTTTCATATTTGTAAGGATTCTGACACACATTCTATTATATTGAACTCTGCTGTGGTCAAGTAAAGCAACCATTACAAAACAACTTATCAGGGCAAAATTTGAATTGTGATAGGTACCGTTCATGTGCCATGGTGAAACAACTTTGATAGGCTTCAACTCCGGCGCCACAGTCTTCACCCTCTCACACTTCTGGCAGGCCAGACAGGTACTGACCGTTAAGCACAAAGTGACAAATTGAAACACTGTGCTCTGATATGACATTAATTGAAATCATAATAATTTCAGATACAATAGAATGTGATTAATAAAGAAAAGAAGGTTGATTTTAGGTAGGTTGATTTTTGCCAATTTTTCGCTTCACTATGAAATGGCCAGCATGCATCTCGGTGAGCAAGGCCTCCTTCTCCTCAACAACTCCTGTGCGGCTGGTCATCCTTCCCCCCGTAGGTACAGTTGAAGACGGAAGTTTACATACACTTAGGTTGGAGTCATTAAAACTCATTTTTCAACCACTCCACAAATTTCTTATTAACAAACTATAGTTTTGGCAGGTCGGTTAGGAAATCTTTGTGCATGACACAAGTAATTTTTCCAACAATTGTTTACAGACAGATTATTTCACTTATAATTCACTGTATCACAATTCCAGTGAGTCAGAAGTTTACATACACTAAGTTGACTGCCTTTAAACAGCTTGGAAAATTCCAGTAAATGTCATCATGGCTTTAGAAGCTTTTGATAGGCTAATTGACATCCTTTGAGTCAATTGGAGGTGTACCTGTGGATGTATTTCAAGGCCTACCTTCAAACTCAATGCCTCTTTGCTTGACATCATGGGAAAATCAAAAGAAATCAGCTAAGACCTCGAGAAAAAAAAATTGTAGACCTCTTCAAGCCTTGGGAGCAATTTCCAAACGCCTGAAGGTACCACGTTCATCTGTACAAACAATAGTACGCAAGTATAAACACCATGGGACCACACAGCCGTCATACCGCTCAGGAAGGAGACGCGTTCTGTCTCCTAGAAATGAACGTACTTTGGTGCGAAAAGTGTAAATCAATCCCAGAACAACAGCAAAGGACCTTGTGAAGATTCTGGAGGAAACAGGTACAAAAGTATCTATATCCACAGTAAAACAAGTCCTATATCGATATAACCTGAAATGCCACTCAGCAAGGAAGAAGCCATTGCTCCAAAACCACCATAAAAAGCCAAACTACGGTTTGCAACTGCACATGGGGACAAAGATCGTACTTTTTGGAAAAATATCTGCTGGTCTGATGAAACAAAAATAGAACAGTTTGGCCATAATGACCATCATTATACTTGGAGGATAAAGGGGGAGTCTTGCAAGCCGAAGAACACCATCCCAACCGTGAAGCACGGGAGTGGCAGCATCATGTTATGAGGGTGCTTTGCTGCAGGAGGGACTTGTGCACTTCACAAAATAGATGGCATCATGAGGCAGGACAATTATGTGGATATATTGAAACAGCATCTCAAAACATCAGTTGGGAAGTTAAAGCTTGGTCACAAATGGGTCTTCCAAATGGACGATGACCCCAAGCATACTTCCAAAGTTGTGGCAAAATGGCCACAAGGACAACAAAGTCAAGGTATTGGAGTGGCCATCACAAAGCCCTGACCTCAATCCTATTGAAAATTTGTGGGCAGAACTGAAAAAGTGTGCGCGAGCAAGGAGGCCTACAAACCTGACTCAGTTACACCAGCTCTGTCAGGAGGAGTGGGCCAAAATTCACCAAACCTATTGTGGGAAGCGAGTGGAAGGCAACCCGAAAAGTATGTAAACTTCTGACCCACTGGGAATGTGATGAAAGAAATAAAAGCTGAAATAAATCTCTACGATTATTCTGACATTTCACATTCTTAAAATAAAGTGGTGATCCTAACTGACCTAAGACAGTTAATTTTTACTATGATTAAATGTCAGGAATTGTGAAAAACTGAGTTTAAATGTATTTGGCTAAGGTGTATGTAATCTTCCGACTTGAACTGTACTTCTCTGTTGATATCACATACATTATCAAGCATTTCACACATATTATCCAGATACTGACTGTTAGCACTTGGTGGTCTATAGCAGCTTCCCACAAGAATGGGGTTTAGGTGAGGCAGATGAACCTTTAGTCATATTACTTCAACACATTTAACATTAGATCGTCTCTAAGCTTTACAGGAATGTGGTTCTGAATGTAGACCGCAACACCGCCTCCGTTGGCATCTCTGTCTTTTCGGTAGATGTTATAACCATGTATTGCTACCACTGTATCATCAAAGGTATTATCTAAGTGAGTTTCAGAAATATTCAGAATATGAATGTCATCTGTTACAAGCAAGTTATTGACTTCCTGGACCTTGTTTCTTAGGCTACATATGCTAATATGGGCTATTTTTAGCACTTTTCTGATTTGCTTGATTGTTTTTAATGCTTTACTGGGAAGCTTATCAGACGTAGACTTACTCATGTTATTTACATTGGAGCTGATAGTGCAGAGTGAGCTGCATAAAGTGGTCTTCCTACTATTGCACACCGCCTCAGTGCTAACAGTGTAACTCTGGTTTATATGCTCATGATTACTGCTTACAATAGCTGTAGGATAAACAGATGTATTCGGTGCAATTAGAGGTACATAAATTAAATTACTTACATTGTGTTTGCCAATGCCCTTAAGATCATGTACATTTGTTGCAGCATTTTGACAACTCATTGTCACAATGGTAGGAATGAACTGAGCTGGTCTTGGATCATTTACCAGTCATTGTTTCAACACAGCCTTGAAATGTGTGGACAGGAGCCAAGATAATTTGGATGGACTTCGTCATTCCTGTAGAGTATCTTCTGTTTCCAGAAAGTGTCAAAGTTATCAATAAAAGTGACTCCAGCAGAGCTACAGTAGTCTTTTAGTCAGACGAGTTGCGGTTTTGTCTCACCAGGAGTGATTGTCGGATTTGCGTTTATCGTCGAAGGAATGAGAGTTACACCGAGGCCTGGACTCTGGAGCGGGATCGATTTGGAGGTGGAGGGTCTGTCATCGTCTGGGGCGGTGTGTCACAGCATCATCGGACTGAGCTTGTTGTCATTGCAGGCAATCTCAATGCTGTGCGTTACAGGGAAGACATCCTCCCTCATGTGGTACCCTTCCTGCAGGCTCATCCTGACATGACCCTTCAGCATGACAATGCCACCAGCCATACTGCTCGTTCTGTGTGATTTCCTGCAAGACAGGAATGTCAAGTGTTCTGCCATGGCCAGCGAAGAGCCCAGATCTCAATCCCATTGAGCACGCCTGGGACCTGTTGGATCGGAGGGTGAGGGCTAGGGCCATTCCCCACAGAAATGTCCAGGAACTTGCAGATGCCTTGGTGGAAGAGTGGGGTAACATCTCACAGCAAGAACTGGCAAATCTGGTGCAGTCCATGAGGAGGAGATGCACTGCAGTACTTAATGCAGCTGGTGGCCACACCAGATACTGACTGATTTTGACCCCCCCCCCCACTTTGTTCAGAGACACATTATTCCATTTCTGTTAGTCACATGTCTGTGGAACTTGTTCAGTTTATGTCTCAGTTTGTTGAATCTTGTTCTGTTCATACAAATACTGTATTTACACATGTTAAGTTTGCTGAAAGTAAACACAGTTGACAGTGAGAGGATGTTTCTTTTTTTGCTGAGTTTATTTTCAAAAATGTGTCCTGTCTCAAACATACAGTCAATAACACAATAGAAAAGTCTATATACAGTGTGTGCAAACGAGATAAGGGAGGCAATAAATAGGCCATAGTGGCGAAATAATTATAATTTAGCAATTAAACACTGGAGTGATAGATGTGCAGAAGATGAATGTGCAAGTAGAGATACTGGGGTGCAAAGGAGAAACAACAAAAAAAGAACAGTATGGAGATGAGGTAGTTGGATGGGCTATTTACAGATGGGCTATGTACAGGTGCAGTGATCTGTGAACTGCTCGGACAGCTGGTGCTTAAAGTTAGAGAGGGAGATATGAGTCTCCAGCTTCAGTGATTTTTGCAATTCGTTCCAGTCATTGGCAGCAGAGAACTGGAAGGAAAGGTGGACAAAAGAGGAATATGCTTTGGGGGTGACCAGTGAAATATACCTGCTGGAGCGGGTGCTACGGGTGGGTGCTGCTATGGTGACCAGTGAGCTGAGATAAGGCGGGGCTTTATAGATGGCCTGGAGCCAGTGGGTTTGGCGATGAATATGAAGCGAGGGCCAGCCAACGAGAGCAAACAGGTCGCAGTGGTGGGTAGTATATGGGGCTTTGGTGACAAAACGGATGGCACTGTGATAGACTGCATCCAATTTGCTGAGTAGAGTGTTGGAGGCTATTTTGTAAATGACATCGCCGAAGTCAAGCATCCTTCACTCATGCTGCCAAACATACCCTCGTAAAACTGACTATCCTCAAATAAAATAAAATTTGATTTGAGGATAGTCAGTTTTACGAGGTTATGTTTGGCAGCATGAGTGAAGGATGCTTTGTTGCGAAATAGGAAGCCGACATGCTGTGCGGATGCAGAGAGAACAGTCTATGATTAGGGTGGCTGGAGTCTGACAATTTTTAGGGCCTTCCTCTGGTATAGAGGTCCTGGATGGCATGAAGCTTGACCCAGTGATGTACTACCTTCTGTAGTGCCTTGTGGTCGGAGGACAAGCAGTTGCCATAACAGGCAGTGATGCAACCAGTCAGGATGGTCTCGATGGTGCAGCTGTAGAACCTTTTGAGGATCTGAGGACCCATGCCTAAGCTTTCTTATTGTCCAACAAGCTTTCTCTACCCTTAACCTTTTTCTGAACACCGCCAAAACAAAGGTCATGTGGTTTTGAAAGAAGAATGCCCCTCTTCCCACAGGTGTTATTACTACCTCTGAGGGTTTAGAGCTTGAGGTAGTCACCTCATACAAGTACATGGGACTATGGCTAGACGGTAAACCGTCCTCTATTGCAATCGCTCATCTTTCACCCCAGCTGCCAAAATAACCCTGATTCAGATGACCATCCTACCCATGCTAGATTATGGAGAAGTAATTTATAGATCGCCAGGTAAGGGTGCTCTCGAGTGGCTAGATGTTCTTTACCATTCGACCATCCGATTTGTCACCAATGCTTATAGGAAACATCACTGCACTCTACACTCCTTTGTAAACTGGCCGTCTCTATATACCCGTCGCAAGACCCACTGGTTTATGCTTATTTATAAAACTCACTTATGCCTCACTCCCCCCTATCTGAGATATCTACTGCAGCCCTCATCCTCCACATACAACACCCGGTCTGCCAGTCACATTCTGTTAAAGGTCTCCAAAGCACACACACCTCTGGGTCGCTCCTCTTTTCAGTTCGCTGCAGCTAGCGACTGGAATGAGCTGCAACAAACACTCAAACTGGACAGTTTTATCTCAATCTCTTCATTCAAAGACTCAATCATGAACACTCTTACTGACAGTTGTGGCTGCTTTGTGTGATGTATTGTTGTCTCTACCTTCTTGCCCTTTGTGCTGTTGTCGGTGCCCAGTAATGTTTGTACCATGTTTTGTGCTGCTACCATATTGTGCTTCTACCATAATGTTGTCATATTGTTTTGATACCATGCTGTGTTGTCATGTGTTGCTGCCTTGCTATGTTGTTGTCTAAGGTCTCTCTTAATTATGTGTTGTCTCTCTTGTTGTGATGTGTGTTATGTCCTATATTTACATTGTATTTATTTTTTATCCCAGGCCCCCATCCCCACAGGAGTCCTTTTGCCTTTTGGTAGGCCATCATTGTAAATAATAATTTGTTCTTAACTGACTGACTAAATGTTAAATAAAATGTTTTAAAAATGCCAAATGTTAATCCAGCAATTTGCACTTGTGTTGATGTTTCTATGACAATCAATTAAAAAGTTATTGTAAAAAAAGTATTTAAATGCATTTTTATATGATATGATTATTTCTATCAAATCAACACTTGACTTTATCTCTCCGGTCCCTAACAAAAACATTTGCTTGTGAAAGATCCTTCGAGGTAATCAGAGAGGAATGAAAATTGTTGTCAACCTTTTAATAGGCTAACAGCGAATGTCTGTTGAACGTCTGCTGAATGTTTGATATAAAACCTACTTTATCTTGGTTCTGTACCACCCCATAGTTGCACACGCATCGGTTTTGTTGCTGAACAACCAACACATAAATAGCAACAATGCTATTGTTGCTATTTAATTCTTTAAAGAATTTTGGCTGGAGATTTTCCATTGATCTTGCTTTTTAGTCCAGGACTAGACTCAATCTGTGTCTCCCCATAATGTTTAAATGAGTGGAATGGGTTGATGTCTTACATGAAAAAACACATTTACATTACCAAATACATTAATGGGGTAAACCTACTCTAAGAGTATGTATTAGGCTGTTTGAGAGAAGGTTTGACAACCCATCATCTGTTGTTGAAGTACAGTAGATCAATAAAGCTACAGTACTCTAGCAGAGGTCAAGCTGCTTATGCTGAAAAGCCTCATTAGTACATAGGTCAAACTAGCTTTTGAAGTTGTATTTTTTTCGGCTTCAGACAAAAGCTAAAATGTCACTTTAAAATTATTTATTTGTATTAATAAGTTGATACATTAGATAGGATCCATCTGCTAACTTTCCCTAATCAGGCACGACTCCAACACCATCATTAAGTTTGCAGACGACACAACAGTGCGTGATCACCGACAACGACGAGACAGACTATAGGGAGGAGGTCAGAGACCTGGCTGGGTGGTGCCAGAATAACAACCTATCCCTCAACGTAATCAAGACAAAGGAGATGATTGTGGACTACAGGAAAAGGAGTACCGACGGGGCTGTAGTGGAGCAAGTTGAGAGCTTGGTGTCCACATCACCAACAAACTAGAATAGTCCAAACACACCAAGACAGTCGTGAAGAGGGCACGACAAAACCTATTCCCCCTCAGGAGACTGAAAAGATTTGGCATGGGTCCTCAGATCCTCAAAAGGTTCTACAGCTGCAACATTGAGAGCATCCTGACTGGTTGCATCACTGCCTGAATTAGAGGCTTGGAAATAAATTCAATTTCAGTATTGGGTCAGTATTTCAGTCCCATTGATTTTAGGGCTTTTCTTTTATTGAAATGGAATAAAATGTTATATTAAGAAAATATATTGATCATGAAGGAAGGGGTTTTAACATCTTACGGATCCACCCATTTTTTTAATATTCGCCTAAAATGACATTCCAAAATCTAACTGCCTGTAGCTCAGGCCCTGAAGCAAGGATATGCATATTCTTAGTACCATTAGAAAGGAAACACGTTGATGTTTGTGGAAATGTGAAAGGAATGTAGGAGAATATAACACAATAGATCTGGGAAAAAAACCAACCGGTCTTTTGTATTATTTTTGTACCATCATCTTTGAAATGCTGCTTTGGCAGCAGCTAATGGGGATCCATAATAAATACAAATACAAATAGACTATTCTCTCTGCTATCGCATGGCAAGCGGTACCGGAGCGCCAAGTCTAGGACCAAAAGGCTTCTCAACAGCTTTTACCCCCAAGCCATAAGACTCCTGAACAGGTAATCAAATGGCTACCCGGACTATTTGCATTGTGTCCACTGCCTAGAGCCATATATGCACTCTCATGTAGATGGGAAAGAGTAGAACGTCTTGAAATGCCTGCAGTATCTATGGTGTTGTTATTAATTATACCCAGCGGGCAAAACTGGTTGCAACAACATCATTATGACGTCTTTTAATGAAATCACGGTCAAGTTGAATACTAGTTGCATTAGAACGTTTTTGTATCGCTGTTTAACAACCAGAAACATGTATATTTATCTTGTTGTAACCTGGTTATCTGACCAAATGAAAACATGATGTAATCCCCACGATGTCTTGATCTCATCATGAGAAAGACATCTTTACCTGCTTGTAACAGTGACCAGTTGGTTATAAAGTCTGCCCATAGGTTATTTTGCTTCAGGTGGGATGTACAAGTGAAAACAGGAAGAACTGACAAATTCACTGACTCCCAAACAGATGTGGTTCGAAAGGAAACATTTTCAATTTATTGGATTCTGAAAAAAACACTGTGCTCTTAAAGAAGTTACATCAGAATGTGCATACTTCAGTGGTTCTTCCTGTGTAATCTCCTCTCCAACTTCAGTATATCCCGCTCTTTCTGTCTCTTTTCCACTCTGGCCAGAGTTTGTTGCACATTCTTGCAAGGCACCTCTGTTTTAGATCTATGGAAAAGGGAGAGAGAAACAAAAGACGGCAACATGTTCATATCATGTATAGCTAACTAACATCTAATTTTGAAAATCAACTCTTATAGAATATTTTGCTCTAAAATATGAACACTTGTACTATAAGTCAGTTCTGGCACCTTTTTTATTTATCTTAAGCACTACTGAATGTGTCAGAATTAGAGGCTTGGAAATTCCACTTCAGTATTGGGTCAGTATTTCAGTCCCATTGATGTTCGGGCCTTTCTTTTATTGAAATGGTATAAAATGCTATATTCAGAAAATATATTGATCATGAAGGAAGGAGTTTTAATCCTCTTAAGGATCCGCCCCTTTCCCCCCCCAATTTTTGCCTAAAATGACATCCCCAAATCTAACTGCCTGTAGCTCAGTCCCTGAAGCAAGGATATGTATATTCTTAGTTTCATTTGAAATGAAACACTGAAGTTTGTGGAAATGTGAAAGGAATGTAGGAGAATAACACAATAGATCTGGAAAAAGATAATACAAAGAAAAAAACAACCGTTCTTTTGTATTTTTTTGTACCATCTTCTTTGAAATGCTAGAGAAAGGCCATAATGTATTATTCCAACCCAGGTGCAATTTAGATTTTGGCGACTAGATGGCAGCAGTGTATGTGCAAAGTTTTAGACTGATCCAATGAACCATTGCATTTCTGTTCAAAATGTTGTGCCAAGACTGCCCAAATGTGCCTAATTTGTTTATTAACAACTTTTCATGTTCAAAATTGTGCACTCTCCTCAAACAATCGCATGGTATTATTTCACTGTAATAGCTACTGTAAATTGGACAGTGCTGTTTGATTAACAAGAATTTAAGCTTTCTGCCAATATCAGATATGTCTATGTCCTGGGAAATGTTCTTGTCACTTACAACCGCATGCTAATCGCATTAGCATACGTTAGCTCAACCGTCTCGTGGAAGGGACACCGATCCCATAACAGTGCTATTTGTGAGTTCCTAGGTCAAGCCATGTGGTAACACGCATCTTAATTAACATTGTTGGTAAGGGCAGGTAACACCACATCTGCCACACTGATCCTCATCACCGGGGCCCCCCAGGGGTGCGTGCTTAGTCCTCTTCTGTACTCCCTGTTCACCCACAACTGCGTTGCCAAGCACGACTCCAACATTAAGTTTGCTGACGACACAACAGTGGTAGGCCTGATCACTGACAACGATGAGACAGCCTATAGCAGGCCTGGGCAAATATTTTCCATGGAGGGCCACATTAGAATATATTTTTGCCTTCGCGGGCCAGAATCATATTACAGGATTATACCACATGTGTATGATTGTGTTGACAGATATCTACTGTAAATCACATCCAGATTTGCTACTTATTTTACTTTTTTAACATGCACAGAAATAAACCACATCCATGTTCTCTGTTTGGTAGGTATTTTCATTATTAAACATGCAATGTATTACACATAGGGAAAAGTACACTGTGCATGCAGCACCACGGACAGAACTCTTGTTCATGGGTATGCACAAAACACAAGAAAGAGAGAGCTCAACATTACAATTAAACTACACAATCAGTGTGAGGAGTGAAGTCTCTGATGGGCATTGACTAGAGCAGTGAAGTCAGGTATATTTTCTGACGTCACTAAGCGCAGAATTGCTGAGAGGTGAGAGTCAGATGATTTGTGCCTTGACTTGTTATATTTCTTTACTGGAAATGTCTGTTCACATACATAGGTTGACCCCAAACAGTACAAACATCTTGTGAGCATGACTCCTAATCTTTGGAAAGTTTTGTTCATCGAGAGATGCATAGAACCTTGTCAGTGACGTTGTTTTGAATAGTTCTCCAATCACTGCTTCAGACTGAAGATCAGTAAGCTCAAGTTGCAGGTCAGTGGAAGCGTTATCCACATTGAAGGTGAAAGGAGAGGAAACCAACAGAATGTCATTTTCCAACACTTTGAAATCCTCAAAACGACGAGAAAACTCACCGTTCAAAGCACGCAGCAGCGATGTATACTTCTCCCGCTGGTCATCTGATATGGAACAGACTAGTAGCGTCGGAAGGTGGGTGAGATAGTTGGCTTCTACTTGACGGGTCAGGAGGAGTAATTTTCACTTGAAGGCTTTGACAAGGCTGTACATTTGATGTGCAAAAAGGCCCTTCCCTTGTAGTTGGGAATTCAGGGCCATGATGTCCACGGTGAACCCAAAATCAGCCAACCATTCTTTATCTTGCAGTTGAGGGAAATCCACATATTTTCCTTTCATTTGAAAAAACTCAGCAACTTCCGACTTCAAGTCTCAAACCGTTTTAACTTCTTATGGGCAGGTGGGACGCTACCGTCAAAAGCATACAAACATTTTCCAGCCATGTAGAGGAGTCACAAAAGTCAGAAATAGCGATAAAATTAATCACTTACCTTTGATGATCTTCATATGGTTGCACTAACAAGACTCCCTGTTACACAATAAATGTTTGTTTTGTTCGATAAAGTCCCTCTTTATGTCTCAAAAACTCAATTTTGTTGGCGCGTTTTGTTCAGTAATCCACTGGCTCCAGGGCGGTCAAAACATGCAGACGAATACATCTTAATAGTACCGGTAAAGTTCGTCGAAACATGTCAAACGATGTTTAAAATTAATCCTCAGGTTGTCTATTGTCTAAATAATCAATAATATTTCAACCGGACAATAGCGTTTTCAATAGAAAGGAAAAACAACGAACGGCACGCTATCGGTCACGCGCGCAAAGCAGCTCTGCATTCTTCCAAAAGGTATTTTTACTCGTCGTTTTTCAAAATACAAGCCTGAAAGCATGTCTAAAGACGGTTGACATCTAGTGGAAGCCATAGGAACTGCAATCTGGGCCCTAACCCATAACATAGTCAATAGGCATTCAATGGAAAACAACTCACATCAAAAAAATCCCACTTCTTGGATGGATTTTCCTCGGGTTTTCGCCTGCAATATCAGTTCTGTTATACTCACAGACATTATTTTAACAGTTTTAGAAACTTCAGAGTGTTTCCTATCCAATACTACCATGCGTATGCATATCCTAGCTTCCGGGACTGAGTAACAGGCAGTTTACTTTGTGCACGTTTGTTATCCAAACTTCAAAATACTGCCCCCTACCCAAGAGAGGTTTTAAGCACCTTCTCCAATCTCAGCCATCTCACATTTGTGTGGTAGAGGAGATCTGCATGACCCGACTCTGTCTCTTCCAACAGTGATACAAACTGCCTGTGGTTTAAAGATTTTGCTCTTATGAAGTGTACCACTTTATTGACTGTATCCACAACATGGCTTATTTTCAGAACACATTTACAGAGCACCTCCTGATGAATAATGAAAGGAAAATAATTTTCTGATCTGAGTTCAGCTCAGCTACTTGGTCTTGTAGCCTTTTCGAAAGGCCAATGTTTTTTCCTGACAAGTTTGGGCACCTATCAGTGGCCACATTAACATCGACGGGGCTGTAGTGGAGCGGGTCAAGAGTTTCAAGTTGCTTGGTGTCCACATCACCAACAAACTATCATGGTCCAAACACACCAAGACAGTCTTGAAAAGTGCACGACAACACCTTTTCCCCCTCAGGAGACTGAAAAGATTTGGCATGGGTCTCCAGATCCTCAAAAAGTTATACGGCTGCACCATCGAGAACATCCTGACCTGTTGCATCACCTCCTGGTATGGCAACTGCTCGGCATCTGACAGCAAGGCGCTACAGAGGGTAGTGCGCACAGCCCAGTACATCACTGGGTCCAAGCTTACTGCTGTGATGGAAATTTCATGCATGTTGCTTTTTCTTATAACTCATTTCTGTCTTCCATTCATGTGATGTTCTATAAAGCAATTTCTGTGTTCACGCAAGTGACTGATTGAACAAATCCTCACTTATCAGTAGCTGCAATTTGGCAGTACGCCCAAACCTTGTTTGTAACGAAATATCTTAGTTTCAAGGTCTCAGTATAGAGAGAAGAAGCCTCGTGAGGTATTGGTCGGTCACATGTTATGAACCAGTATTGGTCGGTGACATGAATGAAAAAAAACAGTAAGGATTAATTAATTATGCTAAATCATGCAAATATAACTTGTCTGTGTATAGCTGTATAACTTCTTACGGCTGAAATCCCGTTAACGGGATCGATTTGACAACAGCCAGTGAAAGTGCAGGGCGCCAAATTCAAACAACAGAAATCTCATAATTAAAATTCCTCAAACATACAAATATTATACACCATTTTGGGGAAAATGGGAAAAAAGGAGCGAGACCAGGAAAGGCTCCCTAATGGTTTTAAATACCCATGATAACCATAATATAAAACCTAATAACAAAAATTCATCACCCATACTTCTTAGTTCATAATGCAATATTTATACTTATGTTCAATAATAGTATTCTTTAAAATATATATATATACACGCACGCACGCACGCACGCACGCACGCACGCACGCACGCACGCACGCACGCACGCACACACACACACACACACACACACACACACACACACACACACTACATGACCAAAGGTATGTTGACACTCGTCGAACATCTCATTCCAAAATCATGGGCATTAATATGGAGTTGGTCCCCCCTTTGCAGTTATAACAGCCTCCACTCTTCTGGGAAGGCTTTCCACATGATGGAACATTACTGCGTGGACTTGCTTCCATTCAGCCACAAGGGCATTAGTGTGGTCGGGCACTGATGTTGGGCGATTAGGCCTGGCTCGCAGTCGGCGTTCCAATTCATCCCAAAGGTTCTTCCACACTGATCTCAACAAACCATTTCTGCATGGACTGCACTTTGTGCACAGGGGCATTGTCATGCTGAAATAGGAAAGGACCTTCCCCAAACTGTTGCAACAAAGTTGGAAGCACGTCTAGAATGTCATTGTATGCTGTAGCATTAAGATTTCCCTTCATTGGAACTAAGGGACATATCCCGAACCCTAAAAAACAGCCCCTGACTATTATTCCTCCTCCACCAAACTTTACAGTTGGCACTATGCATTGGGGCATACCTGCGTTCTCCTGGCATCCACCAAATCCAGATTCATCCAGATGGTGAAGCGTGATTCATCACTCCAGAGAATGCGTTTCCACTGCTCCAGAGTCCAATGGCTGCGAGCTTTACATCACTCCAGCTGACGCTTATCATTGCACATGGTGATCTAAGGCTTATGTGCGGTTGCTCAGACATGGAACCACATTTCATGAAGCTCCCAACGAACAGTTATTGTGCTGAAGTTGCTTCCAGAGGCAGTTTGGAACTTGCTTGTGAGTGTTGCCACGGTGAATAGACAATTTTTACGCACTACGCGCTTCAGCACTCGGCAGCCCCGTTTTGTGAGCTTGCGTGGCCTAACACTTCACAGCTGAGCCTTTGTTGCTCCTAGACATTTCCACTTCACAATAACAGCATTTACAGTTGACCGGGGCAGCTCTAGCAGGGCAGAAATTGTTGGAAACGTAGCATCCTATGACAGTGCCACATTGAAAGTCACTCAGCTCTTCTGTAAGGCCATTCTACTGCCAATGTTTGTCTATGGATATTGCATGGCTGCGTGCTAGATTTTATACACCTGTCAGCAACAGGTTTGGCTGAAATAGCTGAATCCATGAAGGGGTGTCCACATACTTTTGTATATATAATGGACCGTTTGTGAGTAAATTCCTGTGTACCGAATAAAAAATACAAGTGAAATGGGTTTACATCGCTTTTTAAACTTTACTGATGGTTTTCTCACAAATAAAATTGCATTAAATAGTGAGTGTGCCCACTCTGGTCTTGGCACATGCGTTCTAGCATGTTGGCTACAGCGCACGTATAGCCTACATGATGAGATTATTGTGGACAAAAGAGCAAGATTATTTGGTCAAATGGCAGGCAAGCATCAATGATCATGTCATGAGATTAAGACCCTCAATATTTATTGGAAAGGAGCATCAAGCTCATCACCTTGCACTTTCACCAAGCTGTGATGATCATCATCATTAATTTAATCTGTAGCCTAATAAACTGCATGCTTTCTCGAATAGTCGTAGTGGGAGGACCACACAACATCTCATCGCGTGACTCCAACTTTACTTCGATATGATGCTTATTATATCAATATTTGCACATAAATGCGTTTCCATCGACATTTCATGCATAATTCATTTTACCGACACAAAAAGATCCCACTTTGTCTAGCGTATTTTGTTTTGTCGATATTTGGAATCCACATACTTTCTTTGGAATCACATATACATATATAGTGATTCTGTTCTTGTTTGCTGTGACTGATTATGTCCCCTAGGCTAATGAACACTTACTTCTGGAGAAAGAGACTCTTCTGACCCGCCTACACACCTCAAAGGTATGTTTCTCATACCACAGGTGACTATCAGCACAATACCTGTAGGATACCAAAGAGTAAGTCAATTATACTTGACACAGTCAATGAAACAACCATTTTCAAATAGTTTGGGGTAGGGTTGCAAAACTCCTGGTCATTTACCAAAGTTACCAGCATTTTCAGAACTGTTGGTAAATGAACAGGTCATTTTGGTAGTCTATGGAAACTTTAGATATTTCAATTAGAGAAATTAGAAAATATAAAAGGTATTCTTCATCTCTACACTGTACAGTATCTGTGTGCATGTTGTCCATGAGTTTCTAATAGATTGACCATATGTTTCATACAGTGGAAGATGCTGAGGGGAGGACGGCTCATAATAATGGCTGAAACGGAGTTAATGGAATGGCATAAAACACATGGAAACCATATGTTTGATACCATTCCACCGGTTTTGCTCCAGCCATTACCACATCCTCCCCAATTAAGGTGTCCCCAACCTCCTGTGGTTTCATGAGAAAATTGCCTAATTAATGAATGAAAACATCGAATCAACAATGACGTAATTTGCAATTAACTGCAACTCTTCCAACTATTCACTTATTTCACAACTGCCACCAGTTCAGCCCCAAAACTCTTACAGCAAAGACATACTGACCAACTAAAACAAAAAAAACTTTTCAAAAAGTGCAGAAACCCTCAATCATCTTAGTGAATACTGTTGCTGTTCAATATTATATTGGACAGCAACAGTATTCACAAAGTTCAGGGGTTAAGTAAAGGTTAACTTAGAAAAATCTATATTTGTGATTCTATTTTTCACATAAAAAAACATTATTTTATATATTTTACATGTTATGAAAATTACCTAAAATCCTCGAAAGTGAAAAAATTCTAGTAGTTTACTGGTAAATATATAAAGTTACCGGTAATATTCCCCCACTTTGCAACCCTAATTTGGGGGCACTCAAGTTGAAAGGCATAACATAATGATTATCTCACCATTGGTGACGCGAGACAACATATAATCTATATCTAACTGTGATTGTTAGAATATTTTGGATGCACCTTGTTCAATCAGCTTGTGAAAGTATACTGTAGTGTGGCTAAAGGGATCACTGTACGATACCTCTTCATGTGAGTCTTGTAGCTGTAGGAGCGGCAGAGGCACTGGGAGAAGAACCTGCAGAGCTCGAGTACGCAGGGCTGTAGCTTGTGAGCACTCACAGTGGTGGTGGTGCTGCTAGTAATGGAGTTGTCACTCCGCTCTTCTATTTTGGTCAAGCCAGGCCTTCTCCATGGGCAGCCTGCCAAAAAGAGACATGGTTTCTAAAAGTAGTGAAGCAACACCTAGGAATGTAATAAAATAAAATAAAATAAAAATGTGATCTACCAACTTCTTATTTTTTTACCACAACATAAAGGAGATCAATTATTATGTTGATTTGTGAGTCAAGACATGAATGGAAATGGCAGTGGCGCAACACAGGACTCGCTGCAATTCATAATAATAAATTAAATAATAATGTTAATCACAGCTAAATGATTACAAGATGATTTTGATAAGGTGCTCTAGACTTTTTTACCCCTAGGCCTACAGTAGAATCATGAATTGCAAATCTGACTTCATTTTCCTACCATCTCTTCATAAAAGTAAATAGTTGAGATTTCCGTCCCGCTTTAAATTACATTCAGCTTATAAAGGGTTCATAAATGTGGCATAACTGTGTGATAAAATCACCTATGGCGAATGTGATATAAACATGTGCTTTACAAAGGGTGACATTGTGCTGAAGGATGGCATACGCTTTAAAGGGATGTGTCGTGGAAAAGTACATGATTAGCCATGCTATCCCATGTTTTACTGTTTAAAGAATTGACTCTTGTTATATGCTAGTGTTTTTTCTAACCTGATACAAACTTGTCTTTGTGGGACTTCTAAGTCTAAGGCTCAATACATCAGCGTGTTGATGTCACCGTTCTATCGGCAGAGGAGAAAAGCCGATAGAACCAGGATTAGTAAATGTACTCAGCATAACCGCACTAACCGTACTATTTGTGAAGTAAATTGAGTATGTAGTATGCTTATTGGTCATAAATACCAATTCATTGCTTTAACTAATTATGACAAATGTTAAGAAAATGTTGAACAATGTTATAAAGTTATGACTTTTCAAATCAAGTTATACGTTATGTTGGCTGACAAATTTGTTGCTTACGTTATCCTTATGAACCTCATAGCATATAATTGCAGCAAACTTTCTAGTATATTAACTATATGGTATCCAACTACCAGTTTATTGACTTGATTATTCACGTCATTCTTAGCTTAGCTAAATGGTATAGTTGTTGTGCGTTCTCAATGGACATTTTTAGATAGGGTGCTTTGTAAATTCGCTCTGGCTATTTGTTTCTGATTTCAGAGCACTCTTGTCTGAATGTACCAGAGCGCAGAATAACTGATGAATTTACGAATGCCCAACGCTCGTTGAATATGGTCGGTGTATAATTGCCAGTATATATGGGCGAGAGCATGAATGATGTTGACAAATTGTCGAACTTTGTATCACGCCACATTTAAAAAAAAAAAAAAAAAAAAATCGCTAAAGGGTGTAGATTTGAGGGTTCTGTGTTGATACAAATGTAGTGAATTTGTTATTGGCGTAAAAAGACAAAGAAACTCCATATGTCAAACATCACCACATTAGTATACTATGTGGTAGAGCAGGGTCACAAGGCATCATATGGGAAAGTACAACCAGCGAAACAAGAGATAACATATATGGGGGTTTCGAGAACAATGGGAATCAGGAAAGCCCTAGAGGTTTCAACCTTGTGAGACACTGTTTTTTTTTTTTTTTTAATTCTAAAATAGTTTTATAGAATTGACGAAAGGGAGGATTGGTCATGAGAAATTAAAGTGGCCTCTCTGTGAACAGAAGTTGTTTTTGTTTTGAAAAAATTGTTCACCTGGTATATTAACGTTAGACGGAAAGACAGAGGTAGCGGAAATACAGCAGTAGATTATGTTAGAGATTGTAGAGGGTTTTCTGAGTTTAAAGAAACAGAAATAAAGACTAGCGAAGGTAACAATGGAAAGTAAGTAAATTGGAAAGTAAGAATTTCAATTTTTGAATTGTTTGGGTTGATTAAGAATTGGCTGATGTATTTTCTACATTTGGCGCATTACAGGTTAATCTTAAAATAATAGACATTTAATGAGTGTCCAGCAGAGGTTTGTATTAAAAAATATAGAGTCATATTGTTAGGGTAGACTACATGTAAACATTTCCTTCTAGTAAGGAGAGAATAATCATGGTTTGGTTTATTTTATTTTCTTAACCTTACGATGGGTGACAGTATGTGAATGGTAATGTTATTCGTGAGTTTTTTTGATAGCACTCCATTTGACTAAATGAATGCAACAGGTTGCAATGATTCGATTCCCGGAATGGGGTTATGGGTTTGTTTATTTTAGACGTGTCGATTCCACTTAATGGAACATTATTATCTGATGTGTCTTGAGTAGGATTCTTTCTTCCAGGACTGCTGGAAGTCCACTACATTATGTATGTTAAAGGAGACGTAGAAGACCCTGTCTCAAACTATTTTTTAATAGATGCCTGTGATCAAATAACACTGATTCCTTATGCTAAAGAAATGTACACTTTCTCTTCCAGGAGAATGGGCGTAGTCATTTTCTTTCTCTTTGAAATGTTTCCTGAGGCTATGGGGTTGGGAGATCAGTCAGTGAAATTCGGCAGTTTTCTAGGTATAAAGGTATTCGGATTAGGTGGTAAAGAGGAGCTACCAAATTAAATAAGGCCATTTCTGTTTGTTTTTACCATATGGTTTACCACATACACACACACACACCAGCACCCACACACACCACTTACTGGTTATGAATATGGGTTTGTGCCGAGGTATCTTAAAGGAGCACACACACGCACATGGAATTTCATTGAACACGTGAATTCTTTTGATAAGAAATGTACTGGAAATTTACTGTAAACCTGGGATACGAAATGTATGAATGTTAGATTTTTTAAATTAGTCTAATATAGTAAGAAACATTTATTTGAAGGGTTTGAGTGGTGAGTCATGTGCCAAAATGGGGGAATCACCAGTCTTTTGAGGTTTTTGGATTGAAGTTTACACACCTTGAGTGATATATGAAGGAGTGTATTGTTGCATTGTTTGTTCTGTTTTGTTTCGATAAATCTCACCCGATTGGGTCTGCTGGATGATCAGGATAACGGTCAACTGTGCTTGTAATTGATTTAGACTTGTCTGAACTTGTTTGTTTTGGGGTATCAGGTTGATTGAGGAGGTCTACACACTGCTAAATGTATAGTAATTTAGGCTAATAATGCACTGAGATACTGATCTGTAATTATAATCGTGATGAGAAAGTTAATACTAGAGTTATAGGATCATTATATTGTATGTTAATATGAGTGTACATTCTGACAGTATTGATGTGTGTTAAGTTGAGGGTTTAAACTTTTGAGTGATAGAACCAATGTGAATCACTGAGCAATGTCATTCCGGATTTTGGGTTGGATAATTAATCTGTTTTTTAATTATGATTTGGTAACTGAATGATTTCCCTGACCTATTCCCTATTCCTGACTACATCTCTGATGATGAGGACCCCAATTCTGAGCATAAGGACCCAGATGTGGAGCTCATGTTCTACACTGTGTGTACAAGGTGCCCAGAGAGGTACAAGGTGCCCAGGTCTCTGTCACTGGTGTAGGAAGGGTTCTAAATGGAGTGGTCAGCATTTTTATCATGCTGACCCTACCTATGTCTGTGGTGCCAACGTGATGACTGTCCTATCTGTTGTAATGAAGCTTGTGTGTGATGTTAATTTCATGGGTTCTATTGTGTTCCAAATTGACTGTGTTTTGATAAAGGTGTTATGCTCAGCAACCCAGAGGAAGGTTGTTTACCATGATGAAATGTCATGCACCAGAGGGATGTATTTTGTTAGTTTAAATGTATACTTAACAATCTTGAATTTTTCTAGAAGAAACTGAGTTTCTTGAGAGAGGAATGTGAGATAAAAATTACGTATTTACCTGATGTATTTGATATGAATGGTTAATAATTAATATGTAACGAATAGTAAGACATTTCTGCCCTACTAGTGTCTGTGTTTTTATGGCCTCCATTTTAGTTCCCTGCAGCTAATCTGAGCATATGGTCACCAGAGATGACTTGAGCTCACTGTCTCAAAATCATCCTTGCATCTGGGAAACTAAGCCAGGGTGGTGTTAAAATAACAACCCTGTGAAGATAACGACCGGATGAACCCAGAGTGGCTTATGATGCCCCAATCTGCATGGCATGGGTGGAACCAACCATGACTAAGCATTTTTAGTGTCAGCTATATATAGTACTCTGCATTTGTGTAAAGGTTAGGTTACTTGGTCCAACACTCAAGGGTGTGGGGTCGACCAGCCTCATTATTGCAATAATTAATCGATATTGAATAAAGAGGACTGTTTGAAGAAATGACAAAGTCTCTCTCACGTGATTAGAATATTCCACGACAATCAGTATTCCTACTCTGAGACGCTTGATACATACAGACCCAGGTCTGGCCAGAAGGGAGCAGTGGTACGCCTTTATGTGAACACAGTCAATTAAAGTAGGGATTGTTTGTGATAGTCTGTCAATGTGCCCTTGAGCAAGGCACTTAACCCTAATTTGCTCCAGGGGCGCCGTACTACTATGGCTGACGCTGTTAAACACCACATTTCACTGCACCTATCTGGTGTATGTGACAGTAAAAGCTATTTTTATTCATTTTTTATTATTGGTTGAGTATTAATAGGAATCTGTTTTTAGAAAGGAGATTGTGTGTTTAATTTTATTATTATTAAATAATCAGGATGAAAATAAAATATTTATGGGGTGGCAGGTAGTCTAGCAGTTAAGTGTTGGGGGAGTAACTGTAAGGTCGCTGGTATGAATCCCAGAGCTGACTAGGTGAAACATCTGTCAATGTGCCCTTGAGCAAGGCACTTAACCCTAATTGCTCCTGTAAGTCACTCTGGATAAGAGCGTCTGCTAAATGATAAATGTAAAATGTAACTTGGGAGTTATTTAGATCAAATGTCAAACAACAGCACTGTAGAAATCCGTGGTCAGGGCTTGTTTATTATTTTGAAGTGCAAGGCCTGCTGGTGGACTACCCTCTGCACTAATGACATGTTAGGGCATGTCCCCCAAAGTGACCTTTCATTGGACCTCTTGACCTGTCCGTCACCTCCTTTGACCCAGCCCACCTGGGCCCAGGCCAAAGGGCCTGTGGGGCGGGACAACTATAAAAACATAGCTCCACCCTTATCGGTCTTTAGTAGTGATGGGCATTCCGGCTCTTTCAGTGAGCCGGCTCGTTCGGCTCAGCTCACCAAAAAGACCCGTCTTTTTGGCTCCCAAACGGCTCTTTAAAAAAAAAGATGTTTGGTGTATTTTTTCAAGTCAAACATGGTTTGACTATGATTGGTGTTAAAACAATTCTAATTAAATTATTAAATGAAATCATACTCTAACTCGACCACAATGTATTTAAAAATGCATTGGTTTGTTATGAAAAAGAATGCTATTAAACATTTGCATTTAAAGTATAACTTTTTAATGTATATAAACAAAGTGCATATAAATCTAACCGTTCAAAACGAATACAATCTGAACAGCATAATAGAATACTGCACCATATCAAAGAGAAATAAATAACAATTTGCAAAACTGCAGCATACCACAAATTGAAATAAATGTAAAAAAGAAGGATGCTATTACACATGTGCATTAAAGTATAACTTTTTTAATGTATAGAAACAAAGTGCATATAAATGTAACAATTCAAAACGAATACAACATAATAATAGAATATTGCACCATGTCAAAGAAAAATAAATAACAGTGTGCAAAACTGCAGCATCCCACTTTAAACATTAAACTGGTCCCTCTTTTCTCTCTCTTCTTTATTGCCATGTTATAACCAGCAGCACACAGCAATGCTGACCATATTTTTCTTTTATGAGAGATTTGCATTCAGAAATGCAAGCTGCCTCACTTTCGAGGGGCTGATGCAGTTTCTTCTCTCACTAATTATTTGTTCCATTTTCGAGAAGACCCTCTCAGAGGGAATGGATGTGGCCACTATGCAGAGTCCCCCTGTCATGACTTTAGTAAGCTGTGGGTAGACAGAGGCCTTGTTCTTCCACCAGCTCAGAGGATCTGCAGATCTTTGGAGGAGGGGCTCCTCCAAATAGGATCGGACCTCCATTATGGGATTCCTGAGGGATTCCTTCGTGCTGCATCCCCAGTTGCTCTCTTGTCAAACAGCATCCAAACAGCAGACGTTTGTGGCACTACTGCTGGTGCTTCTGCTCCATCTGATCCCTCTTCTTCCTGTTGCTGTGGTGCCTGAGCCAGCTGACTGCTGCGGCGGTCCCTCCCTGCTGCTGAGGTTATTCTTGAAGAACCTCATCAATTGCTCTGGCATCCCTGAAGGCTAACTTCTTAAACCTGGGGTCAAGTGCAGCAGTTTCTGATAGCACGTGATTATATTCCATTCTGTGGAACTTTCTGTCCATTGATGAACATAGGTTGTCCATCAACTCTGTAACATGTCCTGTGGTTACATTTTCTTCTCTCTGGCGGTTGGCTGTGATTCGCTGCAGACACTTACACAGGAGTATCATTTTTGAGTCTCACATAGCTGAAAAGAGAGAACAGTAACTTATTAGTTCAGGTTCATGTTTTGTCTACTGATACTACATTCTCATCTACTGCTCATATACATATATAATACTGGATTAAATAATTATGTAGTAATAACTGCTCACTGTACCTCTCTCCACTGATCTCCACAGTGACCTCCTCAAAGGGTTCCAGGATTCTGCGCACCTCCTCCACCACCTCCCATTCCTCTTGGGTCAGAGCATCAACAGGTGCATTGACAATAGCCAGGGTAGAGATGATGGCATCCTTTGACTCAAGAATCCGCTTCAACATATAACATGTTGAATTCCACCTTGTAGTGCAGTCTTGTTTAGGCCTTAGTTCAGGCATCCCCATCGGGCATTGTGTAGACTTTAGTTTTTCAGCACCTACTGTGCTCCTGTGGAAGTTTCACCTTCAGAGCATCTCTTACAATCAGGTTGATTGTGTGGGCAAGACATGGATGATGGGTCCATTAAAAAAATTTCATGGCTTTGGTTATGTTAGCTGCATTGTCGCTAACACAACAGACCACTTTTCCATCTACTTGCCATTCTCTGGCCACTCTCAACAGTTCCTCTGCCAAGTTCTCTGAGGTGTGTTTGTTGCTGAACTCAAAGCAGTCCAGAAGACAGCTAGACATCGAAAAATCTTCAATGAAGTGACATGTAACCGACATGTAAGAAGTGGTTACCCTTGATGTCCAGCAGTCAGTGGTAAGGCAAACTTTTTGGGCTCTTTCCCGCACTGAAGCCTGTGTGCTCTCGTCCTGTGGTGAAATAAGTGATTTTGAAAGGGTTTTCCGGCTTGGAATTGTGTACATTGGGTTTAGACTATTGCTATAATTTCTAAAACCTCTGTCCTCCACGATCGAAAATGGCTGGAAATCGGTGGCAATCATTTTAGCCAATGCAATATCAATTTGGCCTTGTACAGACATAGATTTTGACATAAACTGGTCCATGGAAGACTGCGTTCCTGTGGGTCGTGGAGTAGGCCTACTTGACTGAGTGGATACATCTCCACGTGTGGAGGTGCTGGCTCCACCACTATCACTAGCAGGCCCGCTAGTTTCTCGAAGCTCCGCTACAGCTAGCTTCACAGTTGGGTGCACAGTTCGCATATGCCGGTGTAGGTTGTGCGTAGAACCGGCTTTATATGAGATTTTGTTTTGGCAAATTCTACACTGTGCTCTAACATTGTCTACATTATTAAAATGCATCCAAATGCTACTGTGCTTCCAACTCATTTTCAAGCTGTTGTTTTCACAAATGTCCTTCCTCTCTCTCCTCAGCTGCTAAGTGTGTGACTGAGTGAGTTGGCTCGGCCCTCCCTCACGCATCTGTGGCTCATTGGTTGACACTGTGTGTCTGATTGACAGGAACAACAGGTGAGGCTGTTAGTCTGAGCAGACAGTCAGAACGAATGTGTATTAAGCATTTAGGCCGATATTATTTTATTTCTTTTTTCGTTCTTTGAATTTGTTAATTCTATTCATTTGAATCTTTTGATTATTCATATCTAATTTCTAAAATATTTTTATAAATACAGATGAAGTTGGAAGTTTACATACACTTAGGTTGGAGTCATTAAAACTCGTTTTTCAACCAGTCCACACATTTCTTGTTAATAACAAACTATAGTTTTGGCAAGTCGGTTAGGACATATACTTTGTGCATGACACAAGTCATTTTCCCAAAAATTGTTTACAGACAGATTATTTCACTTATAACTCACGATCACAATTCCAGTGGTTCTAAAGATTACATACACTAAGTTAACTGTGCTTTTAAACAGCTTGGAAAATTCCAGAAAATTATGTCATGGCTTTAGAAGCTTCTGATAGGCTAATTGACACCATTTGAGT
The DNA here is from genome assembly GCF_016432855.1 of Salvelinus namaycush. Taxonomy (NCBI): domain Eukaryota; kingdom Metazoa; phylum Chordata; class Actinopteri; order Salmoniformes; family Salmonidae; genus Salvelinus; species Salvelinus namaycush. The sequence continues at coordinate 3,496,716 of NC_052324.1, read as the reverse complement.
CAATTGGAGGTGTACTGTGGATGTATTTTAAGGCCTACCTTCAACCTCAGTGCCTTTTTGCTTGACATCATGGGGAAATCAAAAGAAATCAGCCATGACCTCAGAAAAAAATTGTAGACCTTCACAAGTCTGGTTCATCCTTGGGAGCAATTTCCAAACGCCTGAAGTTACCACGTTCATCTGTACAAACAATAGTACGCAAGTATAAACACCATGGGACCATGCAGCCGTCATACCACTCAGGAAGGAGACGCGTTCTGTCTCCTAGAGATGAACGTACTTTGGTGCGAAAAGTGCAAATCAATCCCAGAACAACAGCAAAGGACCTTGTGAAGATACTGGAGGCAACAGATACAAAAGTATCTATATCCACAGTAAAACGAGTCCTATATCGACATAACCTGAAAGGCCGCTCAGCAAGGAAGAAGCCACTGCTCCAAAACAGCCATAAAAAAGCCAGACTACGGTTTGCAACTGAACATGAGGACAAAGATTGTCCTTTTTGGAGAAATGTCCTCTGGTCTGATGAAACAAAAATAGAACTGTTTGGCCATAATGACCATCGTTAAGTTTGGATGAAAAAGGGGGAGGCTTGCAAGCCGAAGAACATCATCCCAACCGTGAAGCACGGGGGTGGCAGCATCGTGTTGTGGGCGTGCTTTGCTGCAGGAGGGACTGGTGCACTTCAAAATAGATGGCATCATGAGGCAGGATATTTTTAAGCAACATCTCAAGTCATCAGTCAGGAAGTTAAAACTTGGTCCCAAATGGACAATGACCCTAAGCATACTTCCAAAGTTGTGGAAAATGGCTTAAGGACAACAAAGTCAAGGTATTGGAGTGGCCATCACAATGCCCTGACCTCATCCTATAGGAAATTTGTGGGCAGAACTGAAAAAGAGTCTGCGAGCAAGGAGGCCTTACAAACCTGACTCAATTACACCAGCTCTGTCAGGAGGAATGGGCCAAAATTCACCCAACTTATTGTGGGAAGCTTGTGGAAGGCTACCCGAAACGTTTGACCCAAGTTAAACAATTGAAAGTTAATGCTACCAAATACTATTGAGTGTATGTAAACTTCTGACCCGCTGGGAATGTGATGAAAGAAATAAAAGCTGAAATAAATCCTTCTCTCTACTTTTATTCTGACATTTCACATTCTTAAAATAAAGTGGTGATCCTAACTGACCTAAGACAGGGAATTGTTGCTAGGATTACATGTCAGGATTTGTGAAAAACTGAGTTTAAATGTATTTGGCTAAGGTGTATGTAAACTTCCGACTTCAATTGTAGATTCGGCTCTTTTGATATGCGAGCCGGCTCCCAACCTTCTCCTACAAGAGCTGGCTCTTAGAGCTGATTTGTTCGCGAACAACCCATCACTAGTCTTTTGTGCAGAGTTCGTCCAGGAGAGATGTGGATACCTTTAGTGAAGAAGATTACACTGTAGCTGAAGAGTGCATACTAGACTGCAAACTCTGGACACTTTTCCTAACATGGTGTGGTGCAAGTGCGTCAATGCAAAGTAAGTGGCCTGTTCTAGCATACCATTGTCATGCTTGAAGTGTGTATATGTGTGTAATTAGCCAATATATTCTCTATTATACTGTCTTACAGTGTTGTAACAATGTTGTCATTGTGTTACAAATGCTTGCACTATAAAAACGGAAACCGCTACCACAGGCCCTCTTGTGTGCTGTGCATATTGTTAGTGTGGTTCTGTTAGTTTCCCATTACTTTTCATGCTTTTAGAGTGTGAGTCATTCCATGTGATATCCCCATAACATAGGATACTATGACCTAAGATGGTGGTTGTGTTTGTAGTCCCAAACAGCTAAAAAACAACAAAGATTCAGCATGGTTTCCAGCATTACTTATGGTTTCCGGTTTATTTCCTTTTTAACATGCTAGTGTCGTTAGCATGCTCGAGTCGTTAGCATGGTTAGTATGCTAACTCCCCATGGTAAATAGAGTGTTTAGTTTGCCTAACTACACTGTTAGCATTGCAGCGCCGTTAACATAATTACTCCACATTGTGTGTATTGGTTGTTTATTTACTGTTGCCTTTGTGTGCATCTTCTATTAGCCTAATGCTATGCCGTTTACAGTACTTTATGTGCTATTTACTGTTATTTATCTACTGGTTACTGCTAATATTGCACTGTTAATTCCAATGCTAATGTAGCCATCTGTATCCACTGATTGTGCTATGCTAAGTAGCTTATTAGCCGTTTACCTTTGCTTCGATGTTCGATTGCACTGCTCCTGCTGGCACCTTATGTACATCTGTTAATACATTAGCATAGTAGCATACATTTCTATTGTATAGCAATAACTGTAATTACAGCCCGTGTTTCTTTCTGTTTCTTACCCATAGAAAACGACTTTCACTATCACTTGCACTTCCACCATTATCAACCCTACTACAATTCAATGCCGTGTGTGTATTTGTGGCAACCAATTAGTGACTTTAGTATGTCTTCTGCTGCATCATTGTCCCTCTGAAAGGGGATTGGCACGTGCGTTCTAGCTTGTTGGCTACAGCGCACGTATAGCCTACATGATGAGATTATTACGGACAAAAGAGCAAGATTATTTGGTCAAACGGCAGGCAAGCATCAATGATCATGTCATCAGATTAAGACCCTCAATATTTATTGGAAAGAAGGATCAAACTCATCACCTTGCACTTTCACCAACCTGTGATGATCATCATCATTTATAGTCTAATATCTACAACCCTACTCAAATACCTAGGTGTCTGGTTAGACTGTAAACTCTCCTTCCAGACTCACATTAAGCATCTCCAATCCAAAAATAAATCTAGAATCGTCTTCCTATTTCACAACAAAGCCCCCTTCACTCATGCTGCCAAACATACCCTCGTAAAATTGACTATCCTTCCGATCCTTGACTTTGGCGATGTCATTTACAAAATAGCCTCCAACACTCTACTCAGCAAACTGGATGTAGTCTATCACAGTGCCATCCGTTTTGTCACCAAAGCCCCATATACTACCCACCACTGCGACCTGTATGCTCTCGTTGGCTGGCCCTCGCTACATAGTCGTCGCCTAACCCACTGGCTCCAGGTCATCTATAAGTCTTTGCTAGGTAAAGCCCCGCCTTATCTCAGCTCACTGGTCACCATAGCAACACCCACCCGTAGCACGCATTCCAGCAGGTGTATTTCACTGGTCATCCCCAAAGCCAACACCTCGATTGGCCGCCTTTCCTTCCAGTTCTCTGCTGCCAATGACTGGAACGAATTGCAAAAATCACTGAAGCTGGAGTCTTATATCTCCCTCTAACTTTAAGCATCAGCTGTCAGAGCAGCTTACCGATCATTGCACCAGTACACAGCCAATCTGTAAATAGCACACCCAACTACCTCATCCCATATTGTTATTTATCTTTTTGCATCCCAGTATCTCTACTTGCACATCAATCACTCCAGTATTAATGCTAAATTGTAATTATTTCGCCTCTATGGCCTATTTATTGCCTTACCTCCCTAATCTTCTACATTTGCACACACTGTACATTGATTTTTCTATTGTATTAATGACTGTATGTTTGTTTATGTGTAACTCTGTGTTGTTGATTTTGTCGCACTGCTTTGCTTTATCTTGGCCAGGTCGCATTTGTAAATGAGAACTTGTTCTCAACTGTCCTACCAGGTTAAATAAAGGTGGAAAAAAAGAAAAATAATAAACTGCATGCTTTCCCGACTAGTCATAGTGGAAGGACCACACAACATGTCATCGCGTGACTCCAAGTTCACTTCGATATGACGCTTATTATATCAATATTTACACATAAAAGCGTTTCCACCGACATTCTCGCCAAATTCTTTTTACAGACACAAAAAGATCCCACCTTTAGCGTATTTTGTTTTATTGACATTTTTAACGTTTTCCCGAAAAATGTTATGTTCCCATCTGGCCTGTCATGACATTTTTTTTATCCGACTTGTACTTTGCTCGCATAAAAAGGTTGGATGTAAATCTGATTTCTGTCAAGCCCAAAAATATAGCATTACAATTCCATAAGGAGTTCGCAGCAAAGCAGAAACAGAATGGCACCCAGACTAAGTATTCTTGCCTTGTATTAGTAAACTTGATGACTTACCTGGTTTCTCTGTGATGGGTGCTTTGGTGATCACTCTGGTTGCGGTCGTGGTTATATTGGTAATGGTCCATGGGGCTGTGGTTGTAGTTAGTTGGGCTGTGGGCAATTGTGGTGTGGTTGTAATTGCTTGGCCTGTGGCTGGTGGGTCTGTGGTCGGTTGTGCTGTGGTTGAGGTTATCAGGATTGGGGTTATGGTTGATGGGGCTGTGGTCATAGTAAGTCGAACTGGGGTTGTCGTCATTCGGAATCTGATTGTGGGTGGCAAGGATGTGGTTGGGGTCAGTTGGGTTGTGGTTGTCGTCACATGGACTGTGGTCAGTTGTGGTGTGGTTGTAGTCAGTTGAGCTGTTGTGGGCAGTTGGTCTGTGGTTGTGGATGATGGGACTTTGGTCGGTTGCACTGAGGTTGGAATTGGTTTAGCTGCAGTTGGCGTGGCTGTGGTCGTGATCTGTAGGGCTGTAGTTGTGGTTGGTTGGGCTGTGGTTGTGGTGGGTAGGGCTGTGGTTGTAGGCAGTAGGGCTGGGATTGGTAAAGCTGTAGTTGGTTGGGCTGTGATCTGTAGGGCTGTAGTTGTGGTTGGTTGGGCTGTGGTTGTGGTGGGTAGGGCTGTGGTTGTAGGCAGTAGGGCTGGGATTGGTAAAGCTGTAGTTGGTTGGGCTGTGATTGGTAGGGCTGTAGTTGTGGTTGGTTGGGCTGTGGTTGTGGTGGGTAGGGCTGTGGTTGTAGGCAGTAGGGCTGGGATTGGTAAAGCTGTAGTTGGTTGGGCTGTGGTTGGTAGGGCTGTAGATGTGGTTGTTCGGGCTGTGGTTGATTGGGTTGTGGTTGGTAGAGCTGTAGATCTACTTTGTTGGGCTGTGGTTGTGGACGGTGGTGGTTTGGGTATGGTTGGTTGGACTGTGATTGTGATCGGAAGGGCTGTAGTTGGGGTCGGTAGGACTGTAGTTCTGCTTGTAGTTGTAGTGGTATGAGGAACTGATATTGAGGTCGGTCGGCCTGTAGTTCTGGTTCTAGTCTTTGTAGTCGGTGAGGGTGTGGTTGTGGTGGGTTGAGCTCTTGTTGAGGTCAAGAAGGATGTGGTTCTGGTTCTACTGGTTGTGGTCGGTGGAGCTGTAGAGCTATTTTCTGAGGCTGTGGAAGATACTAGTCAAACATGGTCAAATGTAAGGTCATTCATTGCTGTACATTGCTTTTACTTTTTTTTTTTTATTGCTGTACATTGCTTTTATCTTGAATGCAAGCTCAGCAAGGAAGAAGCCACTGCTCCAAAACCGCCATAAAAATAGCCAGACTACGGTTTGCAACTGAACATGGGGACAAAGATCGTACTTTTTGGAGAATTGTCCTCTGGTCTGATGAAACAAAAATAGAACTGTTTGGCCATAATGACCATTGTTATGTTTGGAGGAAAAAGGGGGAGGCTTGCAAGCCGATGAACACCATCGCAACCGTGAAGCACGGGGGTGGCAGCATCATGTTGTGGGGGTGCTTTGCTGCAGGAGGGACTGGTGCATTTCACAAAATACATGGCATCATGAGGCAGGAAAATTATGTGGATATATTGAAGCAACATCTCAAGACATCAGTCAGGAAGTTAAAGCTTGGTCGCAAATGGATCTTCCAAATGGACAATGACCCCAAGCATACTTCCAAAGTTGTGGCAAAATGGCTGAAGGACAACAAAGTCAAGGTATTGGAGATGCCATCACAACGCCTTGACCTCAATCCCATAGAAAATTAGTGGGCAGAACTGAAAAAGCGTGTGCGAGCAAGGAGGCCAACAAACCTGACTCAGTTACACTAGCTCTGTCAGGAGGAATGGGCCAAAATTCACCCAACTTATTGTGGGAAGCTTGTGGAAGGCTACCCGAAACGTTTGACCCAAGTTAAACCATTTAAAGACAACGCTACCAAATAATAATTGAGTGTATGTAAACTTCTGACCCACTGGGAATGTGATGAAAGAAATCAAATCTGAAATAAATCATTATCTCTACTATTATTCTGACATTTCACATTATTAAAATAAAGTGGTGATCCTAACTGACCTAAACAGGGAATTTTTACTAGGATTAAATGTCAGGAATTGTGAAAAACTGAGTTTAAATGTATTTGGCTAAGGTGTACATTCGACTTCAACTGTATGTTTGTATGTCAATAGCTGCAAGATCACGATAAAGTGCTGTTTACGATTGTCAGGAAGTTGCATGATTTTCTATACTTGATTATAAAAAATGCATTCTGTTTAGCACTATTAGCACTAGGAGAATGTTGATTGTCAATGAACTGCATTCAAATGGAACAAACAGTGACCATTACCAGTACTATCATGATACAAGGCATTGGTAAATAAAAAGTTAATGGCATGTACAACTTACCATGTGCAGTGGAGTGGACTCTACTGGTTAGGGACGGATCAAAATTGACAGAATGGTTACCTGGAGGAAAATGGGGGAGGGTCATGTTTTTTCAATTTCAGTCAAGGGGAGGGTTTAGTATTTTTTAAATCTAATACAGGGGAGGGCCATGCAATTTGTAATTGATGAAATGTCAATATTTCTCAGTGTTTTAGAATGAGTTGCTTATTAGGCTATACACCGAGCGTACAAAACTTTAGAAACACATGCTTTTTCCATGACATAGACTATTCAGGTGAATCAAGGTGAAGGGCATGATGCCTTTTTGATGTCACTTGTTACATCTAAAATCAGTGTAGATGAAGGGGAGGAGATAGGTTAAAGGGTTTTTAAGCCTCGAGGCAATTGAGACATGGATTGTGTACTGTATGTGTGCCATTCAGAGGGTGAATGGGCAAGACAAAATATTTAAGTGCCTTTGAACGGGGGTATGGTAGTAGGTGCCAGCTGCACCAGTTTGAGTGTGTCAAGAACTTCAACGCTGTTGGGTTTTTCATGCTCAACAGTTTCCAGTGTGTATCAAGAATGGTCCACCACCCAAAGGATATCCAGCCAACTTGACAACTGTGGGAAGTATTGGAGTCAACATGGGCCAGCATCCCTTTGGAACGCTTTTGACACCTTGTCCATGCCCTGACAAATTGAGGCTGTTCTGAGCACAAAAGGGGTTGCAACTCAATATTAGGAAAGTTCCTAATGTTTTGTACACTCAGTGTATATCGATGTGTGCCCGATGCCGCCCTTCCTCTCTGGTTCTTCGCTGTATGCGCAATATGAATTGTGGATGTAGGCTATTTAATGTGGTCTCAATCAAATAATCCATAGCCTATAGGCTACAAAGTGCATGCTCAGAGAAGCACCGATCAAAGTTATATTTCTAAGATAGCTGCTGGGATGGTGTAAATAAAACTAGGCTGCTTTACATACTGCAATGGATATTCCAAACCTGAGCCCCGGCTGTGCTGTGTAGGTCTAGGGTGGCCGTTCAGGAGGACAGTCAAAGTATTCTTCTGAAAATTATTTTTGATTAGGCTTTGTCTGAAAAAATGCATATTAGCGTTGCGCGTGGACTAGCCTATAGCCTATATATTCAGTTTGAGAAGGAGAGCGCGAAGATGAGAATGAGGACGGAAGTTCAACTTTGATAGCTTGCTACTGCTATAATTGATTTGACTATAATTGATTTGATGTTTCTTGCCCACAATGTATTTATCAGAGTTATTGACCTCAAAATAAGCCAGATTCATGTAACTGACATTGTGGTGCTGAAACTTTAAGCAGCAGCCATGGCACAATCAATCGAAAATGGACAGTTCATGCTCATGGTGATAAAAGTAGGCAAATTCGCCTCCCGAGTGGCGCAGTGGTCTAAGGCACTGCATTATAGTTGCTAGCTGTGCCACTAGAGATCCTGGTTCGAGTCCAGGCTCTGTAGCAGCCGGCCGCGCCCGGGAGACCCATGGGGTGGTGCACAATTGGCCCAGCATGGTCCGGGTTAGGGGAGGGTTTGGCCGGCAGGGATGTCCTTGTCCCATTGCGCTCTAGCGACTCCTGTGGCGGGCCGTGCACATGCATGCTGACACGGTTGCCAGGTGTACAGTGTTTCCTCCGACACATTGATGTGGCTGGCTTCCGGGTTAAGTGGGCATTGTGTAAAGAAGCAGTGCGGCTTGGTTGGGTCGTGTTTTGGAGGACGCATGGCTCTCGACCTTCACCTCTCCCGAGTCCGTAAGGGAGTTGCAGTGATGAGACAAGACCGTAACTACCAATTGGATTAGGGAGAAAAAGGGGTAAAAAAAAAGTAGGCATAATTCATTTAAGCCATTTTCATTTTATTTAGACTTTACTAACAACAAGTAGGCTTTGTGTTGGAGCCTAATTCTTCCTATTTAAGAAATAACAGGTAGGCGTCACATCCTGATTTGTTTCACCTGTCTTGTGCTTGTCTCCACCCCCTTCCAGGTGTCACCCATTTTCCCCATTATCCTCTGTGCATTTATACCTGTGTTTTCTGGTTGTCCGTTGCCAGTTCATCCTGTCTCGTCAAGCCTACCAGCATGATTTTCCGTACTCCTGTTTGCAGCAGTCCGTTTTCTAGTTCTTCCGGTTTTGACCATTCTGCCTGCCCTGAGCCTGCTTGCTGTTCAGTACCTTTTGACACTGCCCTGGATTACTGACCTCTTCCTGCCCTTGACCTGTCAGTTGCCTGACCCCTGTTTTGTTAATAAACTTCTGTGATTCGAACTATCTGCATCTGGGTCTTATCCTGAGGTCTGATAGTAGGCCTACCTGTTTGACAGATGAAATTAAGCTATAGGCTGCAATATCCATAGATTTGTCAGTCAATTCCTCCACCCACTATGCATTCATTAATTAAATAGCCAACCTCCATGTCAGTGAAGGGCTGTTAAGTTAAAACCAAGACTCAAGTTGAGGGGATATGAGAGGGTATGCCTTAGGCCTACTTTTAAAATTTTTGGGAGACCTGACCAAATTCACATAGAAATGTGAGTTACAGATATGTTATTCTTGTTGAAAGCAAGTGAAGAGGTAGATATGTTCTGTGTGAGCTATTTCTATGCTTACCTTAAGTGTTTGTGTCTTTTACTATCGGTTTTGTACACCAGCTTCAAACAGCTGACAATACAATATTTTTTGTTATGGAAAATATATTTCACAGCGGTTTAGATAGTATAATGATTTGCTACGTTGTACTTGCTTGTTTTGTCACATAAATTAGGCAAACTTTTAAATTTTACGAACCCGGAAATAACAGAGCAATTTCTGCATAGTGCATCTTTACAGAAAATTGCAAAAAGCACAGGCAGTTAGCTTAAGATTTTGAAGAAAATAAAACGGATCCAATTATATAAAGTGATATATAACAGCAATTTGGTCCGCAATGCTTTGTGCTAGAAACAAGCTGTAAAATACCCGGGAAAGATATGACTCCGATGCATATGGGGATAACAGTGTTATGTTTCTTTGACATCACTTTTGAAAGTACCATGCTCAGATTCCTAATGATGTCTCAGATTGTATTATTTGCAAACGGGACAATTTTGTTGCAAACAAGACACACTGATTTGTCATTGGAGAAATATGATAAGATGAACACATAGGCCTATCTCACTGTAATTTTGGTAATTTCTGTGGTATAGAAAATAATATGTAAAATTATGTAGAATTGAATGACATTTTTATAAAAGGCAATTTTTTCTCGGGCCTGCAAATACGATGATTGATTCATGCAATGCTTTAAGCATAAAATACATCTTTCAACGCTACTCTTGTCCACGGTGGTCTGTGAACCCACAACCTTCTGGCCCCTCAGCCCTGTGTTCTATCAAAATTCCTGTGATGTCAGTGTAGTTTTGCTGCTCCACTGTATGGAGAATGTAGTCTTGTGTTGTGAGATATGTCACCCCACATGGAGATAACATGCAGTTCATTAAGATAAAGTGTGTGTGTGCACGCTTGTATGTGTGCGTGAGTGTGTGTCTGTTTCGGTGTGCTTGCTTGTGAGTGTTTGTGCGCATGTGGGTGCATGCCTGTGTCTGCCTGTGTGTGTATTAAGAGGGAAAAATACCTTTATGTGCGCTTTCTGTAATGGTCTGATTGAACAGAGGCATGATGGAGTCAACTTCCCAGAGTTGAGACAGGTATTTATCTGAAATAGTTAGACAAAAATGTATACTCATGTATAAACGTCATCAATGAATTATAATTCAAAATTATACAAATGTATAGCCAATATGAATCATCCAAACTTTTGATTTTACATATGTAACATTTACAATACATTTCCATGTCAGTTTGGAAATCTGAATATTACAATAACTGGTTTAGAAAAGCCCCCACAACAATGACAGAAGACAATCACCATTTACCACAGAACATCTAACCAATATGCTAAAAACGCTATAAACTTTACCTGATTTACCTGCCATTACACAGATGTATATGCAGTCAGAAATATTATTTTGGCTCACTGAAAGAAAGAAACAGTATGACATTCAAACTTTAGTCATGATCCCAATGATGACTTACAGTCATATACTGTACAGTATATTAAGGTGGCGAATGCAAGAGTCAAACCCATAGCCTGAACCACACATTCAGGGTAGTCAACTCAAACTGTGTGTATTGGTTCTCTTTCAGATATTCCTTTAGATGTATCACAATGGGATTCACTGGAGGCGGATCACTAATAGGAAGTACCAATCAGACAACGTCTTTCGGAGACAGACAGGTCAAGTGGCAAATGAAGTAAGCCCCTCCCTCTTTACAAGAGCCACACATCCCATCCTCTGGTCAACCTTGCTCTCTTCTTTGCGAAGATCACTACGCTCCTGAAGCTCTCTGATCCCTGTCTTAACTGTTCACATGCAAACCGTTTACGTTAACGATGCCAAACGTAGGACCTCAGCTCCTGTCGATAGTGTTGAGTACTGACCGAAAGGAACGTAGAATTAGTTTTCAACTTTTCAGTCACCGGTGGTAGCTAGCATCACATGGCTAGCTATCGAGACCTGGTTAGCCCACGCTGCTAAGCATAAGCTAACTTGGCTAGCTCGCTGGACGGCAAGGTAACCACACTAGCATTCTACCTGCACAGATGGTACTATTACATTTTAGTCATTTAGCAGACGCTCTTATCCAGAGCGACTTACAGTAGAGTGCATACATTTTATTACATTTTTTACATACTGAGACAAGGATATCCCTACCGGCCAAATCCTCCCTAACCCGGACAACGCTATGCCAATTGTGCGTCGCCCCACGGACCTCCCGGTTGCGGCCGGCTGCGACAGAGCCTGGGCGCGAACCCAGAGACTCTGGTGGCGCAGCTAGCACTGCCCTAGACCACTGCGCCACCCGGGAGGTCCATTGCTAGCTCCCTTCTCTTGTTTATTTTAACCTATGTTCACTCATTTGTGTTACCTAGACTGACCATTTTAGCCTCGCTGCTCTACGGCCGTGAGAGAATACCAGCCCAAAGTTGAACACCTCTCCCACGCAGTTCCCCTCGGCTACCACTGTGCTAGCTACAGTGCACCCTAGCAACCCAAGCTAACACCTACTAGCCTCGTGGCTATAGCGTTCATACTGTGCTCACCCTAGCTAGCCATTAGTCACAAGGTTTCTAACATGCTAGCTTACGCCTATTCAAAGTCTCCGGGCTGCCACATTTGTTTTACAACAGGCGTCTCGGTGTTAGTGTAACAGTATAACTTTACGGCGTCCCCTCGCCCCGACCCGGGCGGGAACCAGGGACCCTCTGCACACATCAACAACAGTCACCCACGAAGCGTCGTTACCCATCGCTCCACAAAAGCCGCGGCCCTTGCAGAGCAAGCCTACTTCAAGTCTCAGAGCAAGTGACGTAACCGATTGAAACGCTATTAGCGCATACCCGCTAACTAGCTAGCCATTTCACATCCGTTACATTAGCAAGCCCCCTTCTATATAATGGCTACCTAGTCCCAGGGCGAGCCAAGCGCTTCTAGTCAAGCCAAGCGCTTGTCCTGCCACGTTCTTGCGCTTGTGGTTCCATGATTGCTGGGAAGGATTTTCACCTTCTATGAATCAACTGCCTGGGAAAGGAACATGCCCAGGCAGCACTCGACAACCCTGAATCCTGTGAGCACTGCAAAGCACTGACTAGGGCGGGCTCAAAACGTTCCCTCCCACCTCACCTCTAAGCCCCCGGCAGAGGCTGAGATTCAGCTCCTCGCAACCGAGCCCAGCTGGAGTGAGGTTATGGATAGTCTCAATTCCCTCCCCTCCCTGTATGACGACTTGGTGTCAGGGGAAGGCAAGCTAGGAGATGACAAGGATAACAATGGGATTAATCTTGTGGGTCTCATCAACTTCGTGACTGAAATGGAGTGTGAAGAGCCCATTCTTTCTCCTAAGAGAAATGTCTCCCTGCTCCCAGTACAGGAGGGCTGCTCTCACCCTCTTGGAGTTTTGGCTCTCCGCGGTCAAACTCGGCATTGAGTGGCCGGCTCCCTTGGGGGGGTTAAGGATCCCATTAGGGACTTGTACAATGGGTAAAGACTCCTGTCCCGTATGGCTCCAGTTAAGCAACTGCTTCCCACACTTTCAGCTTGCCTCAGGGAGATGAAGGGCTCATGGCAAAAGCCACTTACCAGCAAGAACCTTATAAGGGGCTCCCCTAGCCTGGACATGCACAATATGGAGGCATCCAGGTTTTGCAACGCGCCCCCATGGTGGCGCCATCGCTGGCTGACCACCTCAACCCCCTGGATCTCAGTGCAAGAGGCATCACTACAGACACTGGTTCAAATCCAGGCTGTATCACAACTGGCCGTGATTGGGAGTCTCATAGGGTGGCGAACAATTGGCCCAGTGTCATCCGGGTTTGGACTGGGTAGGCCGTCATTGTAAATAAGAATTTGTTCTTAACTGGCTTGCCTAGTTAAATTAAGGTTAAATAAAAATACCATCGTTATACATCTCACTCATTATTAGAGAACCGGGGTTACGAAAGTAACCTTGAGTTTTATATAGCACTATCATCCTTACCTGATAATATGGAGCTAGATTTGAAAAGCTCTTGTAGATAACTTGTGGAATTTCCCATAACATCCAACAATATGGCAGTGAAGTCTGATGGGAGACAAAAAGAAAACACAAAGATAATCTTGACATGTTTTTTTTGTTTGTTTACCTACTGGTATTGTTGCCTCAACAATGATGGTATTAAAGCAAAGCAAAGCACAACTTTAGAAATTGTTCATACTTATTATTGTCATTCCACCGGAACCTCTAGTGCCAAAACCGTAAAAGCTACCAACACTAAAACAACTTTAAAACATGCAAGCTGACTGTTTTCAGGTTGCAAAAAAAGAAACATATACTACTAAACAACCACATTTGCATACTGTAAATTCCAATGCATTCCAATGGCCATAGACTTGAATGGTAACAGTTTGGACTGTAACAAGGCCGTCATTGTATATAAGAATTTGTTATTAACTGACTTGCCTAGTTAAATAAAGGTTAAATAACAAAGTTATTCAACTGTTTAAAGGGGAATAATGGCACATTTTGAAAATGTGTCTATGTTCCTAAACCCCTCTGACTTGTTGTTGGACTGTCTGTCAAAGTGTGCACCTCTCTCACTCAGGGAGAATGGGGTAGAGTTAGAGCTACATCACAGGGTTATACAGCCCCCCACTCACTGCAGCGCTAGATAGAACTTTGTGGAATAACACAAATCTACGAAAAATATAGACGTTATATAGAAGTCCAATTGATTGAGAGATATTTTCTGTGATTTGGGTCACGGGTTCACAGTTTGTACTTTTTCTGAGATATCTGCCAAGCAAGGAGGAAACAGCAGCCAGCTCATGCAACAAGACATGCACGAGGGGGCTCCTCATAAACACAACACGCCAGCAGTTTTCAAAATACCATTACATCACACTTTAGCACATCACCGACCCAACACAACACGCCTTTTACTACTAGTCCTCAGTAGTAGCTTATTTAATTTCTCTCTTTCAATGCTCTGGAAACCTAACAGAAAATGCTGTGCTCTAAAGATGGCATCGTAGCCACACAAATAAATAAAAGGTAATTGTCGATCTGATCAGAAACACTGTGCTCAGAACCTTTATCACCTAAATGATGTCGCTGGTGTATTTTGTTTGAATGTTGGAATATATTGCGCAATAGGCTATTCGTTTTTTACGAGGCACGAGTCCATCCAGATTCGAGTCCCGTGTGCGAAACACACATAACGAGCTCGAGAAATGTATACTAAAGCAAAGTTTCACCCACATTTTAGATAAGAAAATATCCTCTTCCCTTTCAGATGGATATCCATCTGGATATCAGATGGATATCCATTTTTTTGTGGATGGATATCCACATAAAATAATACAATTCCAATCTCTCTTTTGTCTTAAACTTACACATAGCCTATTCCATGATATAGGGTAATCCAATGAGCAACACTGTATCTGTTGATTGCAGTGACCACCATTCATCACGTATGCTATATATAATCAATACACGACTTTCAAGGAGTCGGGTATTTCATGCAAACAGTGTCTTCGAACAGTATTCAGACCCCTTGACTTTTTCCCAATTGTTTTAGGTTACAGCCTTATTCTAAAATTGGTTAAATAGTTTTTTTCCCTCATCAATCTATACACAATACCCCGTAATGACAGAGCAAAAACAGGTTTTTAGAAATGTTCAAGAATTTATATATTTTTTAAAAACTGATTCACATTTACATAAGTATTCAGACCCTTTACTCAGTATTTTGTTGAAGCACCTTTGGCAGTAATTACAGCCTTGAGTCTGGGTATGATGGTACAAGCTTGGCACACCTTTATTTGGGGAGTTTCTCCCATTCTTCTCTGCAGATCCTATCAAGCTCTGTCAGGTTGGATGGGGAGCGTTGCTGCACAGCTATTTTCAGGTCTCTCCAGAGATGTTCGATCAGGTTTATGTCCAGGCTCTGGCTGGGCCACTCAAGGATATTCAGAGACTTGTCCCGAAGCCACTCCTGCGTTGTCTTGGCTGTGTGCTTAGGGTCGTTGTCCTGTAGGAAGGTGAACATTTGACCCAGTCCAAGGATCTCTCTATACTTTGCTTCATTCATCTTTGCCTCGATCCTGACTAGTCTCCCAGTCCCTACAGCTGAAAAACACCCCCACAGCATGATGCTGCCACCACCATGCTTCACCGTAGGGATGGTGCCAGAGTTCCTCCAGGCGTGACGGTTGGCATTCAGGCCAAAGAGTTGAATCTTGGTTTTGTTATGACTCTCTCTCCTTGGTGAGGATCAAAGGCGCCAGATCAGCTCAGCACAGGGCTGACAGATAGCCAGACCCCCCCCCCCCCCCGGGCCGGTTTTTATGACTTAACGCCGGTCATAAACTTTCTCTCTCTTGCCCTGCAGTATTGAACAAAGGAATGTGCTGTGTGTAGAGAGAGACTCTTGCCTAAGAACTCTAAGATTGGACAAAGGAACATTAGTTTTGAAATCCAAACGTTTGGAATGGTTGGTGGGGATCCAAACAGTAATCATGTCATATCATTTATTATTTTGTGATGTCATTAAGGATGGTATAACAAGATAACTAACTCTTGCATCTAAATGTTGTATAAAATAAATTATTAAGTATAAGAATACTTTTGTGAATATAGAAATGTGATTTTAACCTTCTAAACGAGATAATGGCTGTTCATATAAACCTAGGCCCAGTCAGTAACCACGCCCACGTGTGCACAGACATTTTGTCAACACGACGGAACGCTTAAAAGGACTCGCTGAGAATTTAAATGCAAACCAGAGAACGTGAGGACGTTGAAGACCAGAAAATGGTAAGACCCTCTGAAACTCTCGACAAGTGAAGAAGGTGCAGACTAGACCAAAACATGCACCGTCTGCAGCTCTGTATGTAAAGTAGTCTAGGACAATTGACCAAAGATGGGAGGGAAGAACGGATCCCTATCACCACCGTGTGGTACACCCCTGATGTATTCATTCTAATGAACACTCCAAAACAAAGAAGCATACAACTAAGAAGGACATTGTGACCTCTGGTGGACAACCAGAGACTCACATCGAACTACTCGCCATAGACGGATCGAGTGGTTTCAACAGAGCAACGACAGAGTGAGACATCGACGCGTAAATATGTTGCATTTCTAATCTGAATGAGCAATTGTTAGGGTGCTAAATATTCTGACTATGGTGAGCGTAGTTTCCAAATGTATGTACAAGAAGTTTGCTCTTTGTCTCTCCCTCTCCTTACATATCCTTCCCCTTTCCATTGTGTAAGAAGCCGTCATATCGGGTTAGTCCACTAGGGACTGTTTTCATTACATTATGTTAGTAATCAATAACCTTTACCGTGTGTGTTTATGTATTTCTGTGTGATTATTTATTTAGTTAGTTAGTAAATAAATAATTAAGCCAATTTGTGTATCGCTGATTCATCACTTAAGTTAGGGTTCCTGCAGATTTACGAAGTCAACGACGTTCAGAATGAGACTGAGGTAACAATTAATAATTGACAGTTACTGATGTAAAGAGATATTTATAATATCTTTAGAGTTTTAGTCGGGAGATAGTAACTCGTTAAATAACTATTCCCGTGGTGCCCCAAATTGCTAATGAGTTAATTGTTACATGATTAATTTAATCAAGTAATAATTAAATGTAGTAGGTCATTATTCGATAAATAGCAGTCATCACATTAATGATAGTCATGTCACGACATATTGGTGCCCCGTGCGAAGAATCTAAGATGGAATGAGGCCTTCATATTGAATTCAGCCGATATGAAATTGAGATTATACAGATTACGTTATACACCATTAGAGCTGTAGGCAGGAATCGTTGTTGTTGGGTAGAGGTTGCCTCCGGTGTTGTTTTTCTGACATAGTCAGTGTGTAGGGTCAATTACTGAATGTTACGAGTCAGGTCATACTGTATGGGCCAGCCAATCTAGGTATTCGGAGGAATAGACTAGTTGGGCCAAACGTAGTACTATTTCTGTCTCTCGCGTTTCAGAAGCAGGGAGACTCGGTCGTTATTAATTTCTTGAGCGGGGACATTATATTATCTCTTGCGTTTCAGTAGCATTGGTAGAAACATTTTATATTTCTATGTTACCGCGCGTTCCGGTAAACATCGCGAAAAATAACGCCGAAAGGGTTTGAAAGTGAGACGTCACGAGTAAACCCGTTCCCTTATCGAAGAGATTGGAAGAGATTCTGGTACAAGTTCCTTTGTTTGCGGTGAAATCCCACGCCGTTTGACCTCAGCTTTCTGGGATCAGTGACTTTTGGGCGACAGAAGTTCCACCTCCTCGGGCCTCACATTTTCGATTAGTGGTCCCTGGTGGTAAAGAATAAACTTTTTTTTACAAGTAAAAAATAAATAATAATTCCATTGAGGCCCAAGGTTGTCTCACAATCCTCAGGGATTAGTGACCCTGGTGGTGAATGTATACTCACATTTGAACTACTGGTTACACTTATGATATCCAGCCAATCTCAACTGATTGGATATTGTTGTCACATTCAATTCAACAAGGTAGTTCAATTGCCTTCCAACCCTTTTCAGGTGGATCATTTGGATAAGATTCAAATTGATTTGTTTCCACCAATGTGACATTTTAAACTTTTCCACATTATCCTAGTTACAGCAATGCTTTCAGGTTATGTAAAGTTTAATTCCCAGATAGCCTATACAGGTATGATTGATCATTAACATTGATTAATCAATTATATTAGCTATTGCAAATTCATTCACATCCAAGTCCCACATTACTTATCTAGTATTGATGTTTCATTAACGTATTTAAATACATTCAAATCGTTTTGCAGCCCCACACCAACTCAAAACCCAAATTTTTAAAAAAGAATATATATACAGCATATTTAATCATGTGCAAGCTACTGTATCAGAGGGGGTTGAAAACATTCTGCTAGCCGAGGAACTGCGTTTGAAAACTGAACAATTAAAGTAATTACAAATACTTATGATGTTGAACGAGCACAAACTCTTCAACTAAATCGTTTTTCTACAGGAACAACTCGATTTAGCCAAAACTAAATACGATAAAGTCCACGCAAACCTAGATAACGCGACAGATTTATCTACAAACAGGAGCGCGCAACTTGATAACATGCATGCAGTTTTGATGAATATTACTCAAAGCAATAATGTTCTAGTCGTAATGCTGCAGACCAAAGCGATCAGTTAATGAACACAATGACTAAGTTGGATGACAAATCAGCAGAACTCATTGAAGTCGCTGACCAAATGAATGATGAGAGAACTCAGGTGATGAAGATGGAAATATTGATTTCTAAGCAAGAGGAAATTATCACTGAATCTCTCGCTCCGATACGGAGCAAGCGCGGCACTCACGTGTCTAAAATTGGTACTCTAAGCACCCAAGTGGACTCTGCTATGCAGCAGAATACCACCCTTAGGTACCATCTGGAGGAATTCCAGAACAGTCACAATCTACAGCGTGACTACCCAACCAAGCAACCGGAGCACGGTACACAAAGGAGTGAAGACGAAAGAAGGTTTCAGACTTTGCCTCTCTCGGGTGTCCCTCAGTCTTCTCTTGGCCATATGGCACAGAGTAATATGGTGCCTCCTCGCCATCAAAGCTAAACCTTGGCTTCTCCTCTTGGCCTTTCAGACCTAATTTCCCTACAGGATGAAGCCAACCCTTTCCACCTGCTGGGCACGGAACGCCTTGACAAACTCGTCAAAACCTTCTGCCGCTTTGATCCCGTTCCAGGTAAGCCAACAACACTGAGACGTTCCTAGCAGACATAGAGGACGCCTTGGATGGCTACCCAAACGCTACGGGTTCTGACAGGCTTTATCTGTTGAAGCGAACCAATAGACGCGTTACTATGTTAATTCGTCTACAACAGCAACACGTGCAAAACGACTACGCTAAACTTGCCACAGCTTTAAAAATAGAATGTGAGTCGCAGAACCCCTGAAAACACGACAGCTCACTGGTTAACACTGTCAAACAAGCTCGGAATGAACACCCACAATAGGCTTCGTTCAGCTTACTTTGGCCAACTCTGAAAGAGTGAAAAGAGCTGTTACCATTCAAACAAATGCTTCTGTCGAACATGTATCCCAACTTCATTACCTTCTTGGCCCCTACAGCCCACATTGGCTTGCCAATCTTACATCTCAGAGAACTTGCAAGCACAGCTTTTGAAGCATCAAAAGTACGCGACGCTAAGAGCCCTGACATCTCGGTTTTGAAGTTTTACCAGGAGCACTCACTCCAATTAGAGGGTGCATTATCAAGTATTAGAGCGTTGGCAACAATGGTTTCTACCACGAAACCACAAGACCAATACCCACTGCGGTCAAAATAACTGTAAAGTACGTCGCTATCGAAACGACTACCGCTACAATCTACCTAATCGCTACGTTCCTGCACCCAACCCACACAGCATGTCAGAGCACAAGGGTAACAAAGGGTTCAAGGACAATCATAACATAGACTGATGTTCTCGAGACGTTCTACTTCATGAAGTACTAAAGCTAGTAAAATGTGAGAAAAGGGAAAAAGATAAGTCAGTAGGACTAGAAGTGGAATTGCGAGACAACAGGTCCGCCGGAATTAACACCCTTAGCAAGGACGTTAACAATCAAATAACTCCCACTCTCACTCGTGACCATATCCAGGGCCCACTCGATCAAGAAACAAGTCCACGGGATTTGTCTATTGTCTATAGATCAAAAGGTTGTGAAGGAACTTCGCAGAGCCAATTCCACTCAAAACCCGATAAGTCGATCTGTTTTCACCATGAACAGAAATGACACATCACGTTGTTGCGAACATCCACTCCACTTTGTGGGGAATATGACCACTAAACACAACTCAGAGGCCATACCTGGAAACAGTCCTGGAGGACTGCTTAACCTGCCATGCGCTAATTGATTCGAGCTAAACAATATTGCCCATCTCTCAAACGTTGTTTAATGATCTCAAAAGGGCTTTGAAGCCAGCTAAACGTTGGTTAAAAACAGAACGATGCGACACCACACATTGAGGTTTAATTAACTCAGACTACCTCACCTCTCACATTGAGACTCATGCTGAAACTATACTTCCAGGACGTATCGCTTGTTCACCCTATGTATGTTACCAGCCTCGAATCTGAACACCTGCTACTCGGAGCAGACTTGATGGATCGTTTACTCCCACTGATGGATTGGAAAACCAAACAAGTATGGTCACAGTGCCGTCTCCAATGACCACACTGTCTTCTCCTAACGCTAGCTAAAACACAGTCATCCACGAGGGGTATCTGTCGAAAGCACCCCTTGGGAAAAAGACGTTTCAAAACCTCTAGGTTCAGAATCTGACCCAAGGATATATTACAATATCTCAGCACATTCAATTAGCAAACCTGATTGACCATTCTTTTCATGATTTTGAGGCAGCAGTCTCTGTGAATGAGCAACTTCCCTCCTTGGAGTCGTGCAATACTGCAGCTGAGATGAACTTCTCTTGTCCTTCGAACACTTCTGCAAGCACTGCGGCCGTCTCAGCAATAATAGCACCGACGGGCAGAGTGTACTCTGCTTCCGATGATACATTTTCAGCTTTGTGGGGGATTGGTACCCTTTACAATGACACTAACGGGCGTCAGTTCCGCAACTGACCTGATGACTCCCACTGGTGAAACGCTGTGCGATATCACAGACAGATATCCTTCTCTCAGTTCGCAGGTACTGGAGAGGTTGCCACACACAGACACTGTGGTGACTGACAGGCCTCGACAACCACTGAGCATTTTGAAGCACAAACACCAGGAGATTTAGATGAAAGGTTACAGCCAATCTAATAACGCAGCTGCTGACAACTCGTACAAAGGTTCTGACCTTTTCATTTGTGCCAACCGCTGGTGGGGGGGTCCCGAGACAAGGGGGGGGGGAATACTAGCCCAGACCCATGATGAGCCTCGTCGAGGCCATTGGGGGGGGTTCGAGACTATGTGCAACACTGTACGAGGCCGCCAGAGCAGGAAACAAATCTAGTTGAAAACTTCCCCATGAGAACAGAGAGCAGCGGACAGGCCCCTCGACGGGCATAACCTTAGAACACGTCTGAGATATCCCTGAGGTGTACCATACTGGTCGTAAAAATAGTCCAGTGGACTTTCCACCTCCCAAAAAAATGCCAACAATAATCATTCCTTGCCATGTGTAGTTTCAATTACAATGCAGTTAATAAAATGCTCTAATCATGTATATGTTATTCTGAAATGTAGGATACATTTCAGAATCAATCGGTAGGATAACTTGTCCCCTTGAGTACCAGTACCAATGTCAGCACAGTCAGTCCAGCCACAATCAGTAAGAAGGTTAGAGACTTCACAAGTCAAATTGCTATTGATAACAGCAACAGAGGAGTTAGTAGTCACTCAGATTGCAACACATGGAAGGGAATCTCCAAAACTGATGATTAACACACATGCCACTAATAAATAGAACCCTCCAGGAGGAAAGTTATTAGAAGTCATGAACCATGATCACACCGCGTACGACTGGTTCAGTGCTTATAGAGTACTTCCGTCGTGAGGTTAGCTCCTCCGTGGAAAATAGACTCCTTCATATCTATCGGCACTACAATGGTGTAAGACACATTGACGTGTAGTAAAACTACTACAGGTACCCTTAACATATGTCTTGAGGTCGACATCAATTCTTACTGACCTCCAGGCATGATTTAAATAATAAATCAAAAAGATAAGTAAAGGTCTCCCCATGAGACCCTCTCCGGGATACAGTATTCTGGGCTCCGGGTCTTGCTGTATCCTGACGGGCACAAAAACTGAACTCCCTCCTATTACCTCTGCAACCGTCCCCTACTCTCCACTGTCTGCTGCCCTTCTGGCAGCTTTATGTGACTTGACAGCTGGTGAGCAATCAGCCCTCGATTACTCACCAACTCCCAATCAGCCCCAATTAGTCCTGGCCGGAGAGCCCGTCGAGACCTGGCACATCCAGCAGATGAAGCCATCGCCTTGTGATGTATACTCCGTCTGTCACCAGGCCTCGACGAGTCTCCCCCTGGTGGCTGACCTGCTGTACGCCACACAGGATACTTGATTTTCTTTCCCTTGGCATGTGCGCCTGTGTAAGCATAAACGTGCATGTACAACGGAACATTTAACAAGTATTTATCCTAAGATCACTTAAGGGTCCGAGCAAAATACCAGCCTTGGTATGAGGCCTTTGACTCTACAGCTACCGTACTCACCAGTTTCTCCCCAGAGGTCCATAGGTCATCCCTGTAGACTGTCCGAAGCTGATACCTTACAGCTGTAGACTTATCATATAGTTATCAACTTAGGATAGTGCCCTAAGCAACACACCACTATGTAGGAACGCCCTAGATATGACATGAGACACAATGCCATGATAGAGTCACTTAGCCAAGACCTTGGACGTATATACTGTAGAATCCAGTCCAATTAGATGATTAAGGTGTGGTAACTGTATATTTTGTTTATCTTTTGTTTACGCACGACAGTGTCTAGGGTTTACCGAGAATGGTGCGAAAAACATCCAGTCAGCAGCAGTCCTGTGGACGAAAACAGCTCATTGATGAGAGATCGAAGGAGAATTGCAGGAATCATATAAGCTAACAGTCGGGTCACAAACAGGTAGCAGTGGTGTGCAGAACAGCATCTTGGGAGGCCCAACTCGTTGGTCCTTGTCATGGATGGGCTATTGCAGCAGACGACCACACCTGTTTCCAGTCCTACCAGCTAAAATCAAGAAGAAGTGGCTCCAGTGGGCAGGCGATCATCAACACTGGACATTTGAGGAGTGGAAAAACATTGCCTGGTCCGACGAATCCCGATTCCTGTTGTGTCATGATGGCATAGTCAGGATTTGGCGTAAGCAGCATGAGTCTATGGCCCCATCCTGCCTTGTGTCAACAGTACAGGCTGGTGGCGGTGGTGTATTTGTGTGGGGAATGTTTTTCTGGCACACGTTAGGTCCCTTGATACTAATTGAGCAACGTTTTCATGCCCCTAAAAATTAATTTGGGGTTAAGGCAGGTTTTAAACATGGCAATATAAGACATTTCATAATGAAAGAAACAGATCCTGTGTCTCACCTGTTAAGTCGTTTGTCTCATTTGTTACACAATAGCAATACCTTCTTGGAAACATGTTGTCCGTGATACTTCTGAAATTAGAAACTACAAAACAAACTCATAAGAAATGAAAAAGGAACCCTTTGAGAAACAGTTCAGTGTGTCCATTACATTTTATTTTACTGATTAAATACTGTACCAACATGCTAGCTTTAACAGACAGTACTTACAGATGTAGGATCTTAATTATATCACCCTGTTGCAGGAGAACATTTGAAGTTTTAAAAAGGCTTCTGAAGTTGCTAATTTCCACTTTGAAATTACAGACTTGATTTCCCCTTGTAAAAATATGTATCAACCACAACAAAAATGTCCATTAAAGGAAAATGCCGCACACTGCTGCTCATGCTCCCAGGTGATATTTATTTACAACGTTTCGACCCTTAGGTCTTCCTCAGGGATCCATATCCCAGGTGGGGGTGGAAGGTCCTATATATAGGGGCAGCACTCAGTGACATCACCTCCTGAAACAGGAGGTAAAAAATGTATAACATAGTTTCACAATATTAACATTCAATGTATCAAAATATATGATCATACACAGGGAATGTGATCCAGAAAGATTCCCTTTGAAGGGGTATAAATGCAAGTAATTTACCCACCCCTGCACAGGACAAAGGTGTAAGATCAAGGGCCTGATTACTTGTATGTCCACCAATGCTATTTACATGTTGAAATATCCTTGTTGTCTGTCTTACATAGGGAAAACCCATAGAAGCTTTAAGACACGGATCAGTGAGCACCGCAGCAATATACGGACAAAAGTCCAGTTGCTGCTCGTTTTGTACAAGCTGGACATCCTATTAGTTCTCTGAGATACATTGGAATAGAAATGGTCAAGATTTTTTAACTTAACAAGGCAAGTCAGTTAAAACCTCTCTGGGACGCTTGTCATGTCATATTTCAAAAAGGCTTTTCGGCAAAAGCATAAGATGCTATTATCTGATGATAGCACAACAGTAAACAAAGAGAGTGTAGCATATTTCAACCCTGCAGGCGCAACACAAAACGCAGAAATAAAATATAAATCATGCCTTACCTTTGACGAATTTCTTTTGTTGGCACTCCAATATGTCCCATAAACATCACAAATGGTCCTTTCGTTCGATTAATTCCGTCCATATATGTCCAAAATGTCAATTTATTTGGCCCGTTTGATCCAGAAAAATCAGCTTCCAATTGTGCAACGTCACTACAAAATATCTCAAAAATTACCTCTAAACTTTGCCAAAACATTTCAAACTACTTTTGTAATCCAACTTAAGGTATTTGTAAACGTTAATAATCGATCAAATTGAAGACGGGTCTATCTGTTTTCAATACAGGAGGACAACAAACTAACGATACTTTTCTAGTCTTGCGCAACTCTCAAACAGTACACATAACGTTACACTGATTCCAGATGGCCGTTCTTCTTCATTGCACAAAGGAATAACCTCAACCTATTTCCAAAGACTGGTGACATCCAGTGGAAGCGGTAGCAACTGCAAACAGGTTGATTAGAAATCTAGTATCCCAATGAAACCTCATTGAACAGACGGTGACCTCAAAAAAAAAAGAAAATCTGAATAGTTAGTCCTCGGGGTTTTGCCTGCTACATAAGTTCTGTGATACTCACAGACATGATTCAAACAGTTTTAGAAACTTCAGAGTGTTATCTATCCAAATCTACTAATAATATGCATATCTTATATTCTGGGGATGAGTAGAAGGAAGTTGAAATTGGGCACGCTATTTATCCAAAAGTGAAAATGCTGCCCCCTATCCTAGAGAAGTTTAAGAACAAATTTGTATTTACAATGACGGCCTACCCTGGACGACGCTGGGCCAATTGTGCACCACAATGGTGGATGTGATACAGCCAGGATTTGAACCAGGGACTGTAGTGACACCTCTTGCAGTGAGATGCAGTGCCTTAGACCGCTGCGCCACTTGGGAGCCTAAAGATGCCCTGCTTGGGAGGGAACATTGAGAGGACACTTTTTCAAAGGGAATCTTTGTGGAACCACAGGCTCAACACACTGTCTCCTCTTGGCCTTAACGAGGAGTTTGACTTGAAACCGTTTTTATAGTTTCAATATGTCTAAATTGTGTCTTTTTTTAAAAGCCTAATTGAATATTGTATGTGTATGTATATTACTGTAAATATTGATCACATTTCCTGTGTATGATCATATATTTTGATACATTGAATGTTAATATTGTGAAACTACGTTATACATTTTTTACCTGCTGTTTCAGGAAGCGATGTCACTGAGTACTGCCCCTATATATAGGACCTTCCTCCCCCACCCGGGATATGGATGCCTGATGAAGGCCTAAGGGTTGAAACATTGTAAATCAATATCACCTGGGAGCATGAGCAGCAGTGTGCGGCGTTTTCCTTTCTGTTTTCCATGGGTTTTCCTACAACTCTAGCACCTGCGGAAAGCACCTGGAATTGCGTATGTTCTTCAGCTTTTGTACATTAATTATAATCCACATAATAATTCACATTTTCCTGCTGTAGCAAACTGGCTAAAATTAAGATCCTACACCTATATATGTGTTAGTAATAAGTTTGTGCTACAGGATGATTTCTCCCCTCTTTTAAATAAGTTTTATATCATCAGCTTAATCCGAGGCGCTGCGCTTCTACCAGACCTGGGTTTCAAATACTTAAAAAATCTATTCAAATACTTTATCTGTGTCTGGTTGAGCTTGCCTGGCTTAAAAAAACATATAGAAAAGTGAAAACTACAAACGCTTTGACTTGATTTTTAGTATTTGAAACCCAGGTCTGCTTTCTACTACAGCTATTAATGAAATTGACAGTGATGATATAGAGCAGTGGTTTCCAAACTATGGGTCAGAACCCACTAGCAGGTTGTGGCAAGGGGTCTAGATGGGTCACGGGATGACATATCTTGTCCATTTGACAAATAATTTGATTATTATACAGTCAATTCCATACAAATTGGCTAGAAGCTCGTACGCAAATCTTCATAAGGTTAATTAGGGGGAAATTACAGTTGTTGTTTTTTTACAATCGCTTACACACTGAAAGTGGTACTTGAGGCACACTCAGTGAACTCATTAATTAATGTACCTAATCTTCAGACCAAGTCTGCAAAACTGTAAGTACATTATCTGCTTTACACAATTGTAAAACACACTTTTTGCAAAACACTAAACACAGTTCTCTACATAGGACACATCATTTAAAACTAACAGGTCTTGTGTTTCGTTTGGAAAACACTGCCATTCAAAATGCCACACTCATTTACCTACACCCAGTGCTCATGTGTGAAAACACTTATAGCTAATTTCTTCACTTAGAAATCAGAGCTTGAACACTCTAAATAGAAACTGTTCGGAGGAGACTGCGTGAATCCAGCGTTTGATAACGCCTGCTGTAAAGTACAACAGTAAGTTCATTTTTCAGGCAATTACTATTAAAAACTACAAGAGTGAACTTTGACCATAAGAGCTGGCCAGTAAGAAGGGCTATGTACAGTCAGTGTAACAAATCAGATTAGAATCCATCACCTTAGCACGCGCGCACACACAGCTGTTCTACCTATCTAAGGGCAAGCCATTCACAACATGCCTGGAAAGGAGACTGCAGCAACCAATATGCACTTGCAATACAACACCCTAACAGACACATCAGAGCTACAGATGGGGGAGTTGGATAGTGGTTACTACAATGGTTGTTGAAGTCATAAATGATGTGGTTGTTTACTGTTATAGACCAGTAGAGTGAGCTTGTGAAGAGCCAGGGAGCTGTGTGAGGTCACACTCAACAAAGAGAAGAGCTGACTTGAGCCTAGAGTGGGGGAGACAAATCGATAAAGATTAAAGGGGAAGTTCCGTATTTTACAACTTTATGTTAGATGCTTCATCACCCTGAAAGTAGCCTTTAAGGGCAGCTGAACTGAAAAAAACAACTTCTCTGGTTGAAAATGGCCTATGTTGCATGAATATTAGTTCGAAACATTGATTATATTGTAAAAATGTACTACAAAGTGTAAATAGCATAATTTTGGTCATAAAGTCAGTATCTTCCAAAATTGAGATTTAGAGAAAAATGTGACATTCCCAGATCCTTGGATATTTGAGGGTTGGGTTTTATCATACGCAGTCATGCCCACTTGCCCACTAACGTTGCATTTTTTTTTAACCTTAATCTTTAACTCTACATTTTTGTAAAACGACCTGTAAGCATTTCACTTTTAGTCTATACCTGCAGTTTACAAAGCATGTGACAAATACAATTTTATTTGATTCAAGATTTTCCATAATCATGGTAGCATCCACATTAATTTAGAAGTTTTAACATAAAGTAACTCCAAAATGACACAATACATTATTTACCATTAATTTATATTGGGGAATAATAATAATCTGAAACACAACCAAAACAAACTGCAAATGCATCCAACAAAGCTTGATGTAGCCATTGCGTGCTAGGAATATGGGACCAAAAACTTGAATACTTTATTTATAATAATCTTTACGTGTATCAAACATTTGGACCCCTACCTTTTTGAGAGAGAAAAGTGTTTGAATTATTTATTTTGATAAAGTCATTATTGCTCATCTTTATCAAGGGTGTCAATAATTTCGGACCCCACTATAACAAACAGAACACACACACATCGAACCACACCCCCAAGACACACGTTTAATTTTTCTTAATGAGCAGCAAAAAAGCCCAGGCAAAATCGGTGAGTTCAGCTGCTCTTAAAAAAAACATTGCATGGTTTCCCTTATCACTTCCATTGATTGTTAGCTAGTGGTGGCTAAAGTTAGCTGAAGTTTATCATATATGCATAGTCACTATAACTATACACTCATGTACATACTACCTCAATTGGGCCGACCAACCACTGCTCCCGCACATTGGCTAACCGGGCTATCTGCATTGTGTCCCACCCACCAACCCCTCTGTTACACTACTGCTACTCTCTGTTCATCATATATGCATAGTCACTTTAACCATATCTACATGTACATACTACCTCAATCAGCCCGACTAACCGGTGTCTGTATGTAGCCTCGCTACTTTTATAGCCTCGCTACTGTATATAGCCTGTCTTTTTACTGTTGTTTTTATTTCTTTACCTACCTATTGTTCACCTAATACCTTTTTTGCACTATTGGTTAGAGCCTGTAAGTAAGCATTTCACTGTAAGGTATACATACACCTGTTGTATTCGGCGCACGTGACAAATAAACTTTGATTTGAAGTTTGTAGTGGCTGTTTAAAGAAAACCAAAACATTGATTACAGTTTCTATTGGCCCATAGACTAATTTCAGGGTGAGGAATGTTGTAACTTATTGTAAAAGAAACACTAATGAAACGCTGTTCTTTATAAACTGATCTTGTGCTTTTTAAGTTAACCCGAGCCTTAAAAATCTTTGAGGTGGAATCTTCCAGACTCCAACTGAGGTGTGCAGGCTGCGCGTTCACAGTTGAAATGACATCATTGTAACTTTCATCTTGTGGTGATTGAACGGACCAAGGCGCAGCAGGTGAGGAATACATACTAATTTATTGAATGAAAGACGAAAACACTGACAAAACACTAGAACAAACTACAAAACAATAAACGAAGGCAACAGACCTGAAACAAACGAACTTACATATAGACGAAGAACGCACGAACAGGAACAGACTACCTAAAATGAACGAACAAACGAAACAGTCCCATGTGGTATACACAGACACAGGAACAATCACCCACAAACAAACAGTGAGAACAACCTACCTTAATATGGCTCTCAATCAGAGGAAACGACACACACCTGCCTCTAATTGAGAACCATACCAGGCAAACCATTAACCCAACATAGAAAACACATAACATAGACTACCCACCCCAACTCACGCCCTGACCAATTAAACACATACAAAACAACAGAAAACAGGTCAGGAACGTGACAATCATGATGAGACAACTGCTTTAAAAATGAATTGCATTTTGGTGACTTACCTAATTGTGTTGAATTAATTAATGTATTGACCAAGGGAGTGAGATCTATGGAAGTTGGATCAATATACTCTGCCGGGATTTCTGGGAAGGAAGGAAGAACAACATTGTTAATGTGAGTAGATACAGTTAACTTATGAAACTCCAATATGCCAATGCCCAAAATGTATCACAGATTCAACTTTATCGCATGTTCATTGCTTTTCTGAAGCAAAACAAGACCAAATGTCTTTAAAGTAAACCATTTTATAAATATGTAATAGTAGTGAAAAATCAACCAATATGTGAATCCTAAAAAAAAGTCTGATCATTCATTTTAACTTTACTGTTTTAAAATTGTTCCAGAGATCAACTATTTCAGTGATGCTTTTTAAAAATTGTACATCATTATGGTGTCATATTATTGTCATAATGTCACTGACTTTCCTAGTTAAATAAAGGTTAAAACATTTTTTTTTTATAAATACATGTGGGTGTGTAACAAATGT
The DNA here is from genome assembly GCF_016432855.1 of Salvelinus namaycush. NCBI lineage: Eukaryota > Metazoa > Chordata > Actinopteri > Salmoniformes > Salmonidae > Salvelinus > Salvelinus namaycush. The sequence goes on along the minus strand of NC_052324.1, from coordinate 3,466,986 downwards.
CATGTCATAACTACCATAGCTGTTTCCGATGCATTGCAAATAAGCAAATAATTCAGTGATACAAGATGTCATGACATCTTATGACATTTGTTTTGTCATGTTTATGACAATATTATGATGAACAGTTCAAATATATTTTATTTTATTTAGTATACACATCAGAATATAATGGAGGTTTGTTTTTGGAAGTGCACGGTACCTGTCGACGCTAGAAGATCCCTCTTATATACTTCCTCCTGGTTGCCATGTCTTTGAGCTGCATCTAAATGATATGCAAAGTAAAATCTGATCATTATATCCACGAGCTGTCTGTTTAAACTAATAGCACACACTTCGGACACCCATGCATACCCCACAAGACATGCCACTAGAGGTCTCTTCACAGTCCCCAAGTCCAGAACAGACTATGGGAGGCGCACAGTACTACGTAGAGCCATGGCTACATATCAACATTATAGTTTTAACCATGTTTCGAGGCTATACACTGTTTGTTTACATTTACTTTGTTTACAAACATTGGAGTAAAACAAGCTTATATTTTGGGTTCTGATGGGGTACGACAGTTGAGATAAGTTATATTCTTTAAGAATCAATTTACACATATCATTCATTTATAAGTCAAAAAAATGTATGTAGTTACTGCAGATTGCCCCTTTAATTTTCTCGCAATAAAAAGTCTCATATCAAAGTGAAATATAATATTATCATCTTCATTTTCCATTCATAATTTACATGATTGACAATGACAACAAGCAATGTTACAACATCTAAACATGAAAAAATGACCTTACTGCTAAGAATACTGTAAACATGTCCAGTGGCAAGAATAACAAAACAACAAGACATCTAGATGGAATTCAAGGTATATGATTAGAGTTCAGTTATACTTATCTTCTATCACCTACCTATATGAAAGAAGATTAGGGGGAGCAGAATAGCTACACATGTCCTGAGACACAGCCTTGAGTGATTCCTTGATGCCCAAAAGCCTGCCATCATATGTGAACACCCCACTACAAAAACACAAAACAAGACATGCTAGAGCTGCTTACAGGGCATCTCAACCTAAAGTTAAATGGCTTACCTCATCAAGGGTATATAGTTATGCAAAATCAAAAAGGTTCCATGTATCACAACATTATGATGTCACGGGCAGATTTTTCCCCACTCCTCCCCATTGCAGTCAGTGACATTCAACTCTCATAAGAAATAAAGCTCCATTTTGGGAAACAAAACAGATTATATAGTGATACAAAAAAGTAGTCAATGGTTATTTTTTACAACTGCTACAGATACTAAATAAACTAATCTCGTCCCCAGGCTCAATTCAACAGAGAGAGAGACAGCTGGTAGACATTATACATCAACCCCAAAAATATTTTTTCTCACTACTATAGTGTCAGTGACATTGGCTTCAGTGATGTAATGTGTTAGAGGTTAATTTCAGAAAGACTTTGTGGTTATGTGGTATGTTATTTCTCTGTTCATAATCCTGAGGCACAGTTATAAAATTGGTATTTTGTCGGACAGTTTTCTGTGGGTAAACAAACAAATGTGTCAAATGAAGCACTTTGCTGCTTTATAAGTGACATAAGTCATGGTTCTTATTATAAACCTCTGCCCCGATAACAGTTTGCCACTGGAGAGAATGCTCAATGTCCTTGTACATATTTGTAATCACCGATTTTAAAGGCGGTAACAGCAATGACATAAAACACGTTATACTAGTAAAACATTTGTATTTTAATAGCCTTCTTAGTTTTTATTGATTCATACAATATATTAAATACTTCTAATATTCAAAATTATAAATAGATGTCTCTAAATCCCCAAAACATGTCACTACAACTCTACATATCACTACCGGGACAAGACAATTTGCTTAAACTAAGCACTTTAAATAATGCATAAACATAATGTTTTGTAGTTTAACAGACTTGCATTATGTTGTATCATTGATAAACAGTTCAATATAAACAAAAACATGTATGATGTGTAACTATCATGTGTCCCAGCCAGGGGCATAAAGAAAAATATAACATGAAAACAGCCTTGATTTTCATGATCCATGGATGAACCAGTTTATTTTTCAGCTGGAGTTTTTTCCTAGTATCATCCTTTTTAAACGCGTCCCATCTTTTCTAGTCACTCTTAACAACATAAAGATCTTACCTCTGAATCCTGAGCCTGAATTCAGCCACACAAGTCACCCAACCACATCCAACTCCAATGGCCATGTAAGTAGCTGTAATAAACTGCCGGCATGTCATATGAGACCCGGTGGTGGCGGAGGGAAGAGGAGTTTGAATAGGAGTCTTTAATGATGGTGGAACGGTGGGCACTCCGGTTACGGTAGCACTCACCGGTAATTGGCAGATGGTCGAAATAAACCTTGGGGGCTCTGGGACACGGGAGAGGGCCTGGGAAAGACTTCTCATGGGAGAAGCCCAGGTAGCTTACTGCCTTGTAAAAGTTTCTGTCATGCAGTACTCCAACTATTTACCGGAAAGAAGCAGTGCAACTTGATAACACCTCAGTTAAACCTGATGTTGAACCTTTGCTTAATAAGTCACATACACAGAACAAAAATATAAACACAACATAACAACATGAGCTGAAATAAAAATCCCAGACATTTTCCATACGCACAAAAACCTTTGTGCACAAATTTGTTTAGATCCCTGTTTGTGAGCATTTCTCCTTTGCCAATATAATGAATCCACCTGACAGGTGTGGTATATCAAGAAGCTGACTAAACGAAATTATCATTACAGAGGTGCACCTTCCCAGATAGCAAAAAATGTCCCCCCACTTGCTATTTTCCGCTAGTGCTATGCCCAAGGCTATACAATTGTACTTCCAATGGGCGAGTGGTTTGCAGTTCAAGACATGATTTGCATCTCTGGCAGGTAGCCCCCATTCAGAGAACTGCTATTAGCCCTCGACAGACCAATTTTTGTATCTCTGGCGGACAGCTATAAGCCCTAGGCAAGCCATTTAGCCATTATTTAGAATTTCTCTAATCTCAAATCAGCCTGCCACCTTCCAGCTAGCCACAGCCAGCCAGAGGCTGTAAACTTTTAGTTTTTTTATAAATACTTTACATTTGTTGTGATTTTAATTTGATGTAATTTTTTGGGGCCAATTTAAAAACACAATACAACCACACGTGGACAAAATCCATTTACAATCATTGCTGATGACACAAAAAATGGTTTAATTTCCAGTTTTAGTGGATCAGTGAAATATTGCTTTTGCCCAAAAATAGCCTACATTTTTACCATTGATTTAATAGAAGCTACTATATATTTGAGGTTCCTTCTAGCAATAAACTCCCTAAACCGCCTCACACACTTGAAGAAAAGTTTTGATCACAATGGCCATTAGGTGACAACACCTCTTAAACCCCCTAGAAGAAGCGGAAAAGTTTCAACATGTTCTTCGTAGCTACCATCCTCCATTGTCGTCTCTAGTTACCACAGCCACAAAGTCATAAACCCCGCCATTTCAAAAAATGTTCTTCTTAAAATATGAGTCTAAACCAGGGATGGCGCTAGGGCTTTAGCCCCCCTTAAAAAATCAATATCAGTCAATCTTTTTATGTTAGCTGGCTATCTTTTTGGGTGTTGTGACATGAGTATGAAATTGTAATTCTGGTTGTTTAATGTTTTAGGGACTCCTGAAACAACCAGCAAACCAGGCTGTCCTCTTGCCAAGGTCACTGCACTTCCTATGCATCATGTAAATAGTCTAAACCGGTTTATCTCAATATCTAATGCCCATCATCTGCATTGATCTGTTAAACACAGGATAGGTGTAGTATTTCAACCAGTAGAGAATGTGAAACGCTTTATTGAAATAAGTTCATTATCCAAGTGTTATAAATACCTGCATTAAAATATAATTGTAATATTATAAATGCAAGTTCAATCTGTACTTCAATGCACATCTGTTGTGCATTATAAAAACAGGAAGAAAGAGGAGGTGGTGAGAGAGGTGGGAAAGAGGTAAGAACATAGGAGCAGGGAAGACAGCATATGATTAATGAATCATATTCATACCCAAATATTCTCTCAGTTCATCACAATTACATAATAATGTCTCTAGTCGGCCCGAAGGTTATTTTAAGAGCGTGTGAGGTGGTGATGATGGGACTGGGGGTTGGCATCCTCTCTCACATCAAAACATATCTGCAGACGAGAGACAGATGGAGAGAGCATGTTTAAGCCCTGTTTATATTTTTTATTCTAACATTGTTAGTCATCATAATAATCAAGTGAAATGCAAAACTGACCTTGGATCATTAACTCTGGGACTACTGCATCTCTGTCTGTATTTCAATGTAAAGCATCTCTTTAATAATACTTCCCTGTTGAAGTGCCCTCTATGTAGCCAGTTCAGATGTGGGAGGGGTTCACCAAACACAGCTGATATAACCTAGAGGATTTAGGGAGAAGAGGAGAGAGGGATGAAGTGAAGGAGAGAGATTGTTATTGAGAAAATAAGGTAGTTAAAGAGACAGTGTTCAACAGGAATCTGTGTGTGGCCTCACCTGGTGTCCACACCACACTAAGTGTCTGCAAGGTACTTAATACTGAAAAACATGAACGGGCACATGAGGACAAACAATATAGCGTAGTTATAGAAATAATGAAGTGTCTTAACCTTTCTCCATGGTTGGCCCTCTTACCTATTCGTTGAAGGTGGAAAGAGCCACAGTTAAACACTTGAGCCTGGTTACTGCGCAACACAATCCATCAATCAGATTGATACACGAGTGTATAGGTGTGGGTTATAGGGTGTCTAATTGTTTTTTTTTTATAGGGTGTCTAAAAAAAAATTTTTCAATATGGGTGACTCTTAAGAGCCTGTTTTTTTTGTACAGACATCACACTGTGCATATTTGTAAACAACAGCTGGTGCACAAAATCTAAGGAAGACTCTAGATTTTGCTCGCCTGAAGTAGACTATATTGTGATAAATTGCAGGCCACACTACTTGCCTAGAGAGTTTTCAGCTATACTTTTCGTTGCTGTTTATTTACCACCACAAACAGATGCTGGCACTAAGACCACACTCAGTCAGCTGTATAAGGAAATAAGCAAACAGGAAACCACTCACCCAGAGGCGGCTCTCCTAGTGGCCCGGAGACTTTAATGAAGGGAAACTTAAATCAGTTCTACCAAATCTCTATCAACATGTTAAATGTGCAACCAGTGGGGGAAAAAATCTACATTACCTGTACTCCACACACAGAGACGCGTACAAAGCTCTCCCGCGCCCTCCATTTGGTAAATCCGACCACAACTCTATCCTCCTGATTCCTGCTTACAAGCTAAAATTAAAGCAGGATGCAACAGTGACTCGGTCTATAAAAAAGTGGTCAGATGAAGCAGATGCTAAACTTCAGAACTGTTTTGCTATCACAGACTGGAACATGTTCTTCTGATAACATTGAGGAATACACCACATCAGTCACTGGCTTTATCAATAAGTGCATCGAGGACGTCGTCCCCACAGTGACTGTACATACATACCCCAACCAGAAGCCATGGATTACAGGCAACATTCACACTGAGCTAAAGGGTAGAGCTGCCGCTTTCAAGGTGCGGGACTCTGACCCGGAAGCTTACAAGAAATACCGCTATGCCCTGCGACGAACCATCAAACAGGCAAAGCGTCAATACAGGGCTAAGATTGAATCATACTACACCGGCTCCGACACTCGTCGGATGTGGCAGGGCTACAAAGGGAAGCACAGCCGCGAGCTGGCCAGAGACACGATCCTACCAGACGAGCTAAATCACTTCTATGCTCGCTTCGAGGCAAGCAACACTGAGGCATGCACGAGCGCATCAGCTTTTCCGGACGACTGTGTGATCACGCTCTCCGAAGCCGACGTGAGTAAGACCTTTATACAGGTCAACATACACAAGGCTGCGTGGCCAGACGGATTACCAGGGCGTGTGCTCCGGGCATGTGCTGACCAATTGGCAGGTGTCTTCACTGACATTTTCAACATGTCCCTGATTGAGTCTGTAATACCAACATGTTTCAAGCAGACCACCATAGTCCCTGTGTCCAAGAACACAAAGGCAACCTGCCTAAATGACTACAGACCCGTAGCACTCACGTCCGTAGCCATGAAGTGCTTTGAAAGGCTGGTAATGGCTCACATCAACACCATTATCCAAGAAACCCTAGACCCACTCCAATTTGCATACCGCCCAAACAGATCCACAGATGATGCAATCTCTATTGCACTCCACACTGCCCTTTCCCACCTGGACAAAAGGAACACCTATGTGAGAATGCTATTCATTGACTACAGCTCAGCGTTCAACACCATAGTATCCTCAAAGCTCATCACTAAGCTAAGGAACCTGGGACTAAACACCTCCCTCTGCAACTGGATCCTGGACTTCCTGACGGGCCGCCCCCAGGTGGTGTGGGTAGGTAGCAACACATCTGCCATGCTGATCCTCAACACTGGAGCTCCCCAGGGGTGCGTGCTCAGTCCCCTCCTGTACTCCCTGTTCACCCACGAATGTATGGCCAGGCACGACTCCAACACCATCATTAAGTTTGCAGACGACACAACAGTGGTAGGCCTGATCACCGACAACGACGAGACAGCCTATAGGGAGGAGGTCAGAGACCTGGCCGGGTGGTGCCAGAATAACAACCTATCCCTTAACGTAACCAAGACTAAGGAGATGATTGTGGACTACAGGAAAAGGAGCGCCGAGCACGCCCCCATTCTCATCGACGGGGCTGTAGTGGAGCAGGTTGAGAGTTTCAAGTTCCTTGGTGTCCACATCAACAACAACTAGAATGGTCCAAACACACCAAGACAGTCGTGAAGAGGGCACAACAAAGCATATTCCCCATCAGGAAACTAAAAAGATTTGTCTTGGGTCCTGAGATCCTCAAAATGTTCTACAGCTGCAACATCGAGAGCATCCTGACCGGTTGCATCACTGCCTGGTACGGCAATTGCTTCAGAGGGTAGTGCGTACGGCCCAGTACATCACTGGGGCAAAGCTGCCTGCCATCCAGGACCTCTACACCAGGCGGTGTCAGAGGAAGGTCCTAAAAATTGTTAAAGACCCCAGCCACCCCAGTCATAGACGGTTCTCTCTACTATCGCATGGCAAGCAGTACCGGAGTGCCAAGTCTGGACAAAAAGGCTTCTCAACAGTTTTTACCCCCAAGCCATAAGACTCCTGAACAAATAACCAAATGGTTACCTGCATTTGCATTGTGTGCCCCCCCAACCCCTCTTTTACGCTGCTGCTACTCTCTGTTTATCTATATGCATAGTCACTTTAACTATACATTCATGTACATACTACCTCAATTGGCCCGACCAACCGGTGTCTGTATATAGCCTTGCTACTGTTATTTTCAAATGTATTTTTACTGTTTACTGTTGTTTTATTTCTTTACTTACCCCCCCACACACACACACACACACACACCTTTTTTTCTGACTATTGGTTAGAACCTGTAAGTAAGCATTTCACTGTAAGGTCTACACCTGTTGTATTCGGCGCACGTGACAAATAAACTTTGATTTGATTGATAGATGCAAGAGCACACATATGTTCATGTGTAGCATGTGACAATAACAGGATCATATCAAGGATAGCATCACAAATGAATACATAAATACCACTCAAAGCTTATTGTGTTGATGATTTGAATCAGCTGTGCAGCGCTAAGGCAAAACAAAAATGCACACCCCTTTGAGTCCCCAGGACCAGGACTGAGAACCACTGATCTTCATTGGGACCTCCTCATATGTAGACAGGCTTTCATAGTTCTCTTTATCTGAGGACAGAAAACCTCACAAGAAGCAGACTTCTTTATAGTCAAATTACACTGCACTGAATGTTATGTTACTATTATCTCCGTTCTCACTTCTAGGGACAGGAACTACACAAGTACCTTCCCTATCCAGAATAGTCAACTCTCTCACTTTGACAGTTGGGGCTGCTATCCTTTCACCCTCCTCCATGGCTGTTAGCTAGCTACCTACAAATGCATTTGGAGTTAGTTTTTTACAGTGATAAATACATCAATATAGCTAGTCTCTAAACCTAACCGTAATGACACTGCTAACCCTGACCTGACATTAAGATAGCCAATTTTGACTTTGTGGCTGTGGTAACTAATGTTAGTGGAAACCATCGTTCATCAAGTTTTCAAACCTCTTTGATACTGACTAGCTAGTAAATACTATTTAGCTAGCTTTTGGGAAATAAAATTCCACAAGCTTTTTGAACTAAAGAACAGTTTGTTTTATTTACACCACCGAACGCTTGGAAATACTAAACAACAATACACTAGTGGCACGCATTCAGTCGCCGAGATAGCACAACAATTCGCTAGATTTTGAATCTTGCTTGCAGGCAAACAGTGGATCCTTTGAGGGAGACAATATACCTCGTTAGCTAGATAGCTTAGCTAACTAGATAGCTTAGCTAACTACTTTTGTTTGTTTTTTTGTTTTTAAACCAACACGTTTGAATTGTTTTTCAGTTTTTAGTTCTCATCTGTTCATGCACCAGATTGGAATGCAGCGTTGTGATATCCATGGAGGTATGTAATGTTACATTCACTTAGCCCAGATGAGACTTTGTCTATCTGATCTTTCTTGCACAGTATTTACTTAATTTAAATGTATTGTTATTGTTTCAAACAGGGCCACGAGTGAGATGCTACAAAGGGCCAACGGTGCCAAATTTCATGAAGGTCATGAAGGTAAGAACATAAGTCACCAACTTAAATGTAAATACTTATTAGAAATATCTGCCATCGGTCTTTAGACTGTCACAATAAATGTATATAAAATATAGGGGGTGGGGGGTGGAAATATATTAACATAGTGTGTAATTTCTACTGTAATACTTATCTTGCATTTTGTAGCTTAGGTTTCTGACTGTAATGGGGCCAAGAAAGTCGACAGTGTGGCGGAAACAGTCTTGCCATCACTACCCCTGGACAGGGGATGAGGTCTGTTTCAGGAACTTGTTTCTAATGACCATTCTTCACAGTAAGTTTTGATATTTAATGTGTTACATTTGTTGTGTGTACTTTTAATCTGGGATATGTGGGACCTGGCCAAAATCCAGTGAAAATGCAGAGCGCCAAATTCAAATAAATTCACCAAATTAAAGCTACACTTGTTGTGAATCCAGCCAACGTGTCAGATTTCAAAAAGGCTTTTCAGCGAAAGCAAACTATTATCTGAGGATAGCACCCCAGTAAACAAACACAGACAATCCTATTTCAACCCTCCAGGCGCGACACAAAACGCAGAAATAAAGATATAATTCATGCCTTACCTTTGACGAGCTTCTTCTGTTGGCACTCCAATATGTCCCATAAACATCACAAATGGTCCTTTTGTTCGATTAATTCCGTCGATATATATCCAAAATGTCAATTTATTTGGCGCGTTTGATCCAGCAAAAAACACCGGTTCCAACTCTCGCAACATGACTACAAAAGTTACCTGTAAGCTTTGTCCAAACATTTCAAACTACTTTTGTAATACAACTTTAGGTATTTTTTTACGTAAATAATCGATACAATTGAAGATGGGATGATCTGTGTTCAATACCGGAGGAAAACAAAGTGTAGCTAGCTTTCAGGTCACGCGCCTCTAACAAAGAGTACACTTCCCTCGAGCCTCATTCTGAACAGTGCTACTTCTTCATTTCTCAAAGGAAAAACCTCAACCAATTTTTAAAGACTGTTGACATCCAGTGGAAGCGATAGGAACTGCAAGAAGGTCCCTTAGAAATCTGGATTCCCAATGAAATCTCATTGAAAAGAGAGTGACCTCAAAAAAACAAAAAATCTGAATGGTTTGTCCTCTGGGTTTCGCCTGCCAAATAAGTTCTGTTATACTCACAGACATGATTCAAACAGTTTTAGAAACTTCAGAGTGTTTTCTATCCAAATCTACTCATAATATGCATATCTTAGCTTCTGGGCCTGAGTAGCAGGCTGTTTACTTTGGACACGCTTTTCATCCGGACATGAAAATACTGCCACCTATCCCAGAGAAGTTGTTTAAGTAAATTGTTAAACTCGTTTAAGACCATCTGCGATTCAAATGTTTTTTCTTTGTGTATGGAAGAACCCAGCAACCCTGGATGCCACGGATAAAGGGGTCCAGATTGTGAATGCGGAAGTTCGCAGCGCACAGCGGTGAGGGATCCACTCCAGTAAGGGTCAACATTTGTATTTCTATTTATTATGGATCCCCATTAGCTGCTGCCTTGCTTCCCGTTTTAAAAACGTTACAATACATTCAAAACACATGAAGTGTGTGCCCTAAGGCCCCTACAACACAATATCCATGTGTACATTTATTTTATACCTTTATTTAACTAGGTAAGTCAGTTAAGAACAAATTCTTATTTTCAATGACGGCCTAGGAACAGTGGGTTTAACTGCCTTGTTCAGGGGCAGAACGACAGATTTGTTTTACCTTGTCGGCTTGGGGATTTGAACTTGCGTTCGGTTACTGGTCCAACGCTCTAACCACTAGGCTACCTGCCGCACTACGTGTATAGTGCGTATGTTATCATGTGTTTGTATGCATGTGTCTGTGCCTATGTTTATGTTGCTTCACAGTCCCGCTCTTCCATACGGTGTATTTTTATCTGTTTATTTTAATCAAATTTTACTGCTTACATGAGTTACTTGATGTGAAATAGAGTTCCATGTAGTCAACATCAAGTTTCAGACAACCTGTCTCAAAGCCAGTCTCTACCCCCAAGCCACAAGACTATTCCAAAATCTGAACCCCGGGCTGACTACTGCACCCCACACATTTATGCGTATTCTGTACACACTAAAATCTGTTTTGTTTCCTGTTTTATTTCAAGAATGGTCCACCACCCAAAAGACATCCAGCCAACTTGACAGAACTGTCGGAAGCATTGGCCTCAACATGGGCCGTTATCCCTGTGGAACACTTTCGACACCTTGTAGAGTCCACTATTCCATTGAAGCTGCAACTCAATGTTAGGAAGGTGTTCTTAACGTTTTGTACTCTCCATGTACACTTTCATATAATAATTATATGCTGTACCTGCACTTTACTTATTTTACTCACTGTACACATGGACAAACAATGTCCATAGCCTACTATATCCCTATAGGATTTTAAAAAAAATCTTATTTTCATTTAAATCTTATATTTTATTTGCATGCTTCTTGTACTTGATTTAGTCTTTTTATTAGTATGTTATATATTTACACTGTTACTTATTTTATTACTATGACACCGTTGCACTGTGTGAGAAGCCTGCAAGTACATGATTTTATTTGTAGTCACTAGTATCCAGTTGACCAGGACTGCCCTCGTGATCTGATATACACTGTATGACCAAAAGTATGTGGACACCTGCTCGTCGAACATCTCATTCCAAAATCATGGAGTTGGTCCCCCATTTGCTGTTATAACAGCATCCCCTCTTCTGGGAAGAATTTCCACTAGATGTTGGAACATTGCTGCAGGAACTTGCTTCCATTCAGCCACAAGAGCATTAGTGATGTCAGGCACTGATGTTGGGGCGCGATTAGGTCTGGCTCTCAGTCGGCGTTCCAATTCATCCCAAAGGTGTTCGATGGGGTTGAGGTTAGGGTTCCTTGCAGGCTAGTCAAGTTGTTACAAACCATTTCTGTATCGACCTCACTTTGTGCACAGGGGCATTGTCATGCTGAAACAGGAAAGGGCCTTCCCCAAACTGTTACCACAAAGTTGGAAGCACAGAATCGTCCAGAATGCCATTGTATGCTGTAGCGTTAAGATTTCCCTTTATTGGAACTAAGGGACCTAGCCCGAACCATGAAACACAAGCCCAGACCATTATTCCTCCTCCATCAAACTTTACAGTTGGCACTTGCATTTGGGCAGGTAGCGTTCTCCTGGCACCGTCAAACCCAGAGTCGTCTGTCGGACTGCAAGATGGTGAAGCGTGCTTTACACCACTCCAGACAACGCTTGGCATTGTGCATGGTGATCTTAGGTTTATGTGCGGCTTCTCTGCCATGGTAACCCATTTCATGAAGCTCCCAAAGAAGAGTTATCGTGCTGAAATTAATTCCAGAGGCAGTTTGGAACTTGAGGACAGATTATTTTTTACACGCTGCGTGCTTCAGCACTTGTCGGTTCCGTTCTGTGAGCTTGTGTTGCCTACTACTTCGCGGCTGAGCCGTTGTCGTTCCTAGATGTTTCTACTTCACAATAACAGCCCTTACAGTTGACCGGGGAAGCTCTAGCAGGACCGAAATTTGACGAGTTTACTTGTTGGAAAGATGACATCCTATGACAGTGCCACGTTGAAAGTCACTGAACTGTTCAGTAGGGCCATTCTACTGCCAATGTTTGTCTATGGAGATTGCATGGCGGTGTGCTCGATTATATACACCTGTCAGCAATGGGTGTGGCTGAAATAGCCATGTCCACATACTTTTGCATATATAGTGTATTTTTTTTGCATACAATATTTTACAGTACTTTTCCAAATTAACAATTGTACGGTACCTTGAAAATAAGTGGCGATAATGCGTAGGCATGCTACTGGCATGATGCTAGAAAAGTGTCATGCCTCTGACTAGCAGCTGTAGTGTCACTGGTCAGGAGAAGGGCGGGTCATAGGTGGTTGGGTGGCGTGAAGAAAACACCATGTGAACGGCAGGAGCATGACTCCCGCTTGACAAAGCGGCATATCGCGGACACCCCATGAATGAGGCGATGGGCAAAAAAACTGTAACACAGTGCGCGACCACTCTGGAGGGACGCCGGCCTCCCAATTGCTCATTGCTAACTGGGTTGTGCTGGGGACAATAAAAGGACACTAAAATATGCAGTTTTGTCACACAACACAATGCCACAGATGTCTCAAGTTTTGACGGAGAACGCTATTGGCATGCTGACTGCAGGAATGTCCACCAGAGCTGTTGCCAGAGAAATGAACCTTCATTTCTCTACCAAGGTTGCTGGATCAAATCCCCGGGCTGACAAGGTAAAAATCTGTCCTTCTGCCGCTGAGTAAGGCAGTTAACCCTCTGTTCCCCGAAGATGTGGATGTCGATTAAGACATATTTTTGTTCAGTATAATAAGTTGCATGGAATCTGTGTGCAATAATAGTGTTTAACATGATTTTTGAATGACTACCTCATCTCTGTACCCCACACAATTATTAGTACGGTCCCTCAGTCGAGCAGTGAATTTCAAACACAGATTCAACCACAAAGACCAGGGAGGTTTTCCAATGACTCATAAAGAAGTTCACCCATTGGTAGGTTAAAAAAAACATTGAACACCCCCCCCCCTCCCCAAAAAATTGCAGACATTGAATATCCCTTTGAGCATGGTGAAGTCATTCATTACACTTTGCATGGTGTATCAAAACACCCAGTCGCTAGAAAGATACAGGCTGCCTTCCAACTCAGTTGCCAGAGAGGAAGGAAATGGTGACTTTAAAACAGTTACAGATTTTAATGGCTGTGATAGGATAAAACTGAAGATGGATCAACAACATTGTAGTTACTCCACAATAGTGACCTAAATGATGGAATGAAAAGAATCTTTACAGAATAAAAAATATTCCCAAACATGCATCCTGTGTGCAACAAAGCACTAAAGTAAAACTTCAGTGGCAAAGAATGTGGCAAAGAAATTAACTTTATGTCCTGAATACAAAGTGTCATGTTTGGTGCAAATCCAATACAACACATCCCTGTGTACCACTTTTCATACTTTCAAGCATGGTGGTTGGCTGCATCATATTATCGGTATGCTTGTCATCGGCAAGGACTAAAGAGTTTTTTTAGGATAAAAATAAAACGGAATAGAGCTAAGCACAGGCAAAATCCGAGAGGAAAACCTGGTTCAATCTGCTTTCCAACAGACAATGAGAGACAAATTCACCATTTAGCAGGACAGTAACCTAAAACACAAGGCCAAATATACACTGAAGTTGCTTACTGAGATGACATTGAAAGTTCCTGAGTGGCCTTAAATCGGCTTGAAAATATACGGCAAGACTTGAAAATGGCTGTCTAGCAATGATCAACAACCAACTTGACAGCTTGAAGAGTTTTAAAAATAATAATGTGCGAATATTGTACAATCCAGGTGTGCAAGGCTCTTAGAGACTTACCCAGAACGACTCACAGCTGTAATCACTTCCACAGGTGATTCTAACATTGATTCAAGGTTGTGAGACATTTCTGTATTTTATTTTAAATAAATTTGTAAAAATATCTAAAAACATGTTTTCACTTTGACATTATGGGGTATTGTGTGTAGATAGGTGAGATTTAAAAAAAAGTAATCCATTGAATTCAGGGTGTACAGAACAAAATGTGGAATAAGTCAAGGGGTATGTATACTTTCTGAAGGTACTGTATATGCATGTTTCAATTGGAAATGTGTTTTTTGCATTTCCCAGCTCCCCCTGAGGTCACATCCAGGATCAGCAATTGTTAACAGCAACCCTCGAGCAAGTAGGGTTAAGTCAAGTGCCTTGCTCAAGGGGACATTGACAGATTTTTCACCTTGTCAAGGGGTATGAATACTTTCTGAAAGCACTGTAGTTGCCTATTAGGCTATATGTCGTTTGGGCCAATCATCTCTGATTCTCCGCTGGGTGCGCAATATCAAGTTTCGCCTTTAGGCTATTTTGTGTGGTCTCAATCAAATTGTCCGTAGCATATAGGCTATAGGCTACAAAGTGCATGCTCACAAGAAGCACAGAGCAATGTTATATTTCTAAGATAGCTGCTGGAATGGTGTAAATAAAACTAGGCTGCGTTACACACTGCAATGTATATTTCAACCGTGAGCCCCAGCCTGATCTGCTCTTACTGATCAACAACGTTTTTGTGTGCTGCCTAACCAGTAGCTGTGCTGTTTCTTATTTAAAAAGGCTGCTTCTTATTTAAAAAAATGTATTAGCCCATCTTGCACGAGGACTAACCTATAGCCTATGTTCTGTTTGAGAAGGAGAGCGTGAAGATGAAAAGGAGGACCAGAGGTCAGCTTTGATAGCTTGCTACTACTATTATTGATTTTATTAAAAACAATATGTTCCTTGCCCATGATGTAGTCCTATTTATCAGAGTTGTTGACCTCACAATGAGCCAGATTCATTGAAACTTGAAGCAGCAGCCGTGGCACGATCAATCAGAAATGGACAGCTGACGGTGCTGGAAGTAGGCAAATTAGAGTAGGCATAATTCATTTCAACATCTTCATTTTAATTACACTTTACTAACAACAAGAGGGCTTTGTGTTGGAGCCTGTTTCTTCCTATTTAAGAAATAAGAGGTAGGCCTACCTGTTTGACAGAAGAAATTAGGTTGTAACTCTTTAAATAGCTTACCTCACTGAAGGGCTGTTAAGTTAAAACCTATCCATAACGCTTCGGTCCGTGATGCTTTATGCTAGAAACAACCTGTAAAATACCCTGGAAAGACATGACTCCGATGCATTTGGGGATATTATTGT
This sequence comes from Salvelinus namaycush, assembly GCF_016432855.1. Taxonomy (NCBI): domain Eukaryota; kingdom Metazoa; phylum Chordata; class Actinopteri; order Salmoniformes; family Salmonidae; genus Salvelinus; species Salvelinus namaycush. The sequence continues at coordinate 3,451,447 of NC_052324.1, read as the reverse complement.
TTTGTTTTTTTGACATTCAGAGGCTGAGCTACAACCTTCTATAGCTGAACAGACCAAAAATGTACTTTGCTTGGGAAGTAATCTATTTCTATCACTACAAATTGATTAAGCTGTTCACTTTCTGTACAATAAAATATGTTTAAACCCAGATAGCTTTTAGGGAAACACTTGTGACTTTCTCTCGTTGGGTTAAGCCACGGAACAGGGAGAGTTTTGCAAACAAGAGACACTGATTTGGCATTGGAGAAATATGATAAACTGAACACAAGCCTACCGCTCTGTCCATTCTTCATTTGTGATTACTTAGAATTGCATGACATTTTTCCTCGAACCTGCAAATACAATGATGGATTCATGCAATGCTTTTACTATAAAATATCTTTCCACCCCTACTCTTGTCCATGGTGGTCTGCGAACCCACAACCGTTTCACCTGCAGCTCTGTGCACTATCAATATTCCTGCGTTGCCATGTAATACTTACAGGATGAAGAACAGTTTCTAAAACTGCATATCTAAGGCTCTGGTCTGTCTAAGAAGTGAGGGTAAATGGTAGACATGTTCTGTGCTATCCACTTCATATTTGAATTATTATTGTGGGTATAAGGGAGGGTCACTTGTTTATTTTTAAGCGTTGAGGGAGGGTTTTGGTAAAATATATTTTGCTGAAGGGAGGGCCATCCATTTTCATTTCAGAGAGGTCTCATTTTCTCCATGTAACCCTTAAAATAATGTTCACTCCCTAAGGCAGCAAAATGTGCAAACCGTGCAAGTGGTGTGTAGACTTTCACTAAGCACTGTAGATACAGTGCTTTCTTGATCACTCTTAAGCAATGTAATTCAAGGCAAACTATCAAAACCATTGTTGAATCACAGTGTAAATATGTAAACATTCTGAAACTATTTATGTGTAATGAGGGTGGATCAATCGGTGACCATGGTTGCGTTATGAGTAACCTTACCTGAGACCTGAGTTTCTCCCTGAGGAAATGCATGTGATTTGGCTGAGCGGGCTAAGGCACTCTTCTGGCACACAGGAGATGCAGGTTTGAAATACATCAGTTACATTGTTGCTGTGACTCCAGTGGGTGTCTGTGAGGAGGAGGATGTCAAAAGGGGTTGACGTGCAATGTACAGTGCATTCGGGAAAGTATTCAGACCTCTTTTTCCACATTTCCTCATCAATCGACACACTACCCCATAAAGACAAGGCGAAAACAGGTTTTTAGACATTTTTGAAAATGTATTCAAAATTAAAAACAGATAACTTATTAACATAAATATTCAGACCCTTTGCTATAAGACTCGAAATTAAGCTCAGCTGCATCCTGTTTCCATTGATCATCCTTGAGATGTTTCTACAACTTGATTGGAGTCCACCTGTGGTAAATTCAATTGATTTTGGACATGATTTGGAAAGGCACAGTTGACAGTGCATGTCAGAACAAAAACCAAGTCATGAGGTCGAAGGAATTGTCCGTAGAGCTCCAAGACAGGGTTGTGTCGAGGCACAGATCTGGGGAAGGGTACCAAAAAATGTCTGCAGCATTGAAAGTCCCCAAGAACACAGTGGCCTCCTGTCACACCCTGATCTGTTTCACCTGTCTTTGTGCTCGTCTCCACACCTCTCCAGGTGTCGCCCATCTTCCCCATTATCCCCTTTGTATTTATACCTGTGTTCTGTCTGTCTGTGCCAGTTCGTTTTGTTTGTCAAGACAACCAGCGTTTTTGTGTCAGCTCCTGCTTTTCCCCAGTCTCTCTTTTCTCGTTCTCCTGGTTTTTGACCCTTGCCTGTCCTGACCCTGTACATGCCCACCTGACCACTCTGCCTGACCCTGAGTCTGTCTGCCTGCCATCCTGTACCTTTGTCCCACCTCTGGATTACCGACCTCTGCCTGGCCTGACCCTGCCTGCCGTCCTGTACCCTGTTGCTGTAATAAACATTGTTACTTCGACACGGTCTGCATCTGGGTCTTACCTTGATACCTGCTATTTAGTTTGTGAATTGCCAAGGTACTTCACACATACTGCAGTAATAATGACGTTGAAGTTGATCTACAATGCCAGCTAGTGGCTTCTCTGGAACTGCACATGTCCCAGCAGAATGTAACCGTGAAAGTGTCAGCAGGTCTTCCAACAACACACCAGTAGTGTCTTGTCTCAAAGCAAAGGAGAGAATCGAGATGCGGCTTTGGTCTTCTGTAAGTCCATGTGAGTGGGTATCACCGGTACCCTCTGTTTCTTGAGGGACATTGTCCTACAAGTGATAATAAACAACATTGGAAGTTTTATTACAGTGGTCCTCCTTTAAAAGTTGTGTCTTACTACGGCACACCTTGTGTGCTGCCGCAGCATTCTGTGGCACATCATTTAATTCTCAGCCATATTTTCTGTCACTGCAAGTATTTCTAGTTTGACCACAGCATCTTTGAGAAGCATTTGATAGTATTCCGTGTTGGCATTGCTTGAGAATTTAAAACCTTTTTTGTAATAACATAGTATATGGGATTGATTTTAAGAAATTTGGCTTAAATAATTTGATTCATATTATGGTGTTTCTATTCAAAGAAAAACGAAACCCCCCCCGAAACCCTTTCTGTTAGGGTGGAATGGAAAATATGGCGATGTACAACATGACCGAAAGAAGTAGGCTACAGGATTGGAGTATTATAAATTGTTTGCCTTCATTAGATAACTTTGTTCCATTATTTCTGTAACTCAGTGATATTTATTCCCATAGTAATTCGTTATGGATCCATAACTAAATCAACATCTGCATTTTGAAATCATTATTTTATTAACGAAATGTGTTTATTTGTTTATTAGGCTACTGTGCGGTCTACAATAAATACTGTAGTAAACAGGGAAAGGGAAAAGGGAAAGTGCCTAATTCCTTACATAAGGGAGAGCAGGCCATGTCTGTACTACAGAATGCAGGGCACGCGGCACACCGGTGTTATTTCATAGTTATGATGTCTTCAATATTAATCTACAATGTAGAAAATAGTAAAAATAAAGAAAAATCCTGGAATGAGTAGGTGTGTCCAAACCTTTGACTGGTAACGTTACTTGCTTAATTCATTTGTTTCTATTCCATGAAAGATGAAAAACCCTCTGGGTTTCCGTTAGGATGGAGCAGAAAATATGGCACTGTACAACGTGACGCTCATAAATTCAGAGCATTGTCAGATTGTCAGTTTGTAAATTCAGACCGTTTCGCTCTCGGAACGCACGCTGGACGTTCGGGCGGAGGAGTAAGGTTAATTTGAGCGTTCTGGCCTTACAACGGCAGTCAAGCCGTTGCTAGCTACTTCCAGACACAAATGAGACCACTCTGACCATTTTACTCACCCTAGCAGAGCTGATAAGGCAGTTTTTGTGTTAACCAGAGCGTTGGTGACTGTAAATGTGCTGTTGGAAACAATTTAATTACATATTTTTTCCGACATTTACTGACACCAGGCCAGATTCAATAGGTGTTGAGCGCTCTTAAATTAACTAATCTGCGCTCTTGTCACGATCGTCTTGCGGAGAGAGAGAGGACCAAGGCGCATCGTGTGAAAAATACATCTTCTCTTTATTAGAAGAAGACCAACGAAACAAAACAACAAACAGACGAACGTGAAGCTATCAAAGACTAAGTTCAAACATGCAACATAGACACAGACAATTACCCACAAAACCCCAATGCCTATGACTGCCTTAAATATGGCTCTCAATCAGAGACAATGAACCACAGCTGCCTCTAATTGAGAACCAATCTAGGCAGCCCTAGACATAACTAGACAACTACACTAGACACTACAAAAACACATACATTCCCCATGTCACACCCTGACCTAACTAAAAAACATAAAGAAAACAAAGAATACTAAGGCCAGGGCGTGACAGTACCCCCCCCCAAAGGTGCGGACTCCGACCGCACAACCTGACATAGAAAGGGGAGGGTCCGGGGTGGGCCCCATCATGGCGGCGGCTCGGGTGTGGGACGTGGCCCCCACTCCACCATTGTCAATACCCGCTTTGGTAGCCTCCTCCAAATGGCCACCCTCCAAATTAACCCCACTGGATTAGGGGGCAGCACCGGACTGAGGGGCAACACCGGAATGAAGGGCAACACCGGAATGAGGGGCAGCTCCGGACTGAGGGGCAGCACCGGACTGAATGGCGGATCCTGGCTGGCTGGCTCTGGCGGATCCTGGCTGGCTGGCTCTGGCGGATCCTGGCTGGCTGGCTCCGGCGGATCCTGGCTGGCTGGCTCCGGCGGATCCTGGCTGGCTGGCTCCGGCGGATCCTGGCTGGCTGGCTCCGGCGGATCCTGGCTGGCTGGCTCCGGCGGATCCTGGCTGGCGGACGGCTCTGGCTGATCCTGGCTGGCGGACGGCTCTGGCTGATCCTGGCTGGCGGACGGCTCTGGCTGATCCTGGCTGGCGGATGGCTCTGGCTGGTCCTGGCTGGCGGACGGCTCTGGCTGGTCCTGGCTGGCGGACGGCTCTGGCTGATCCTGGCTGACGGACGGCTCTGGCTGATCCTGGCTGACGGACGGCTCTGGCTGATCCTGTCTGGCGGAAGGCTCTGGCTGATCCTGTCTGGCGGAAGGCTCTGGCTGATCCTGTCTGGCTGAAGGCTCTGGCGGCTCCTGTCTGGCGGACGGCTCTAGCGGCTCCTGTCTGGCAGACGGCTCTGAAGGCTCATGGCAGACGGGCGGCTTTGCAGGCTCAGTACAGACGGGCGGCTTTGAAGGCTCAGTACAGATGGACAGTTCAGACGGCGTTGGGCAGACGGGCAGTTCAGGCGCCGTTGGACAGACGGGCAGTTCAGGCGCCGTTGGGCAGACGGGCAGTTCAGGCGCCGCTGGGCAGACGGCAAACTCTGGCCGGCTGAGACGCACTGTAGGCCTGGTGCATGGTACCGGAACTGGAGGTACCGGGCTAAGGACACGCACCATCAGGCTAGTGCGGGGAACAACAACAGGGCACACTGGACTCTCAAGGCGTACTATAGGCCTGGTGCGTGGTACCGGCACTGGTGGTACCGGGCTGAGGGCACGCACATCAGGGCGAGTACGGGGAGCAGGAACAGGGCTCTGGAGACGCACAGGAGGCTTGATGCGTGGTGCCGGAACTGGAGGCACTGGGCTGGAGACACGCACCACAGGGAGAGTGCGTGGAGGAGGAACAGGGCTCTGGAGACGCACTGGAAGCCTGGTGCGTGGTGTAGGCACTGGTGGTACTGGGCTGGAGCGGGGAGGTGGTGCCGGAAATACCGGACCGTGCAGGCGTACTGGCTCCCTTGAGCACTGAGCCTGCCCAACCTTACCTGGTTGTATGCTCCCCGTCGCCCGACCAGTGCGGGGAGGTGGAATAACCCGCACCGGGCTATGTAGGCGAACCGGGGACACCATGCGTAAGGCTGGTGCCATGTAAGCCGGCCCGAGGAGACGCACTGGTGGCCAGATGCGTTGGGCCGGCTTCATGACATCCGGCTCAACGCTCAATCTAGCCCAGGCCGATACGTGGAGCTGGAATGTACCGAACCGGGCTGTGCACACGTACAGGAGACACCATGCGCTCTACTGCGTAACATGGTGTCTGCCCGTACTCTCGCTCTCCACGGTAAGTACAGGGAGTATGCGCAGGTCTCCTACCTGACTTCGCCACACTCCCTTTTAGCCCCCCCCCCCAAGAAAATTTTGGGTTGTACTCGCGGGCTTCCAGCCTTGCTTCCGTGCTGCCTCCTCATATCGCCGCCTCTCTGCTTTCGCTGCCTCCAGCTCAGCTTTGGGGCGGCGATATTCTCCTGGTTGAGCCCAAGGTCCCTTACCATCCAATTCGTCCTCCCATGTCCAGAAATCCTGTGTAGGTGGGTCCTGTTGCTGTTTCACACGCCGCTTGGTCCGATTCTGGTGGGTAATTCTGTCACGATCGTCTTGCGGAGAGAGAGAGGACCAAGGCGCAGCATGTGAAAAATACATCTTCTCTTTATTAGAAGAAGAACAACGAAACAAAACAACAAACAGACGAACGTGAAGCTATCAAAGACTAAGTGCAAACATGCAACATAGACACAGACAATTACCCACAAAACCCCAATGCCTATGACTGCCTTAAATATGGCTCTCAATCAGAGACAATGAACCACAGCTGCCTCTAATTGAGAACCAATCTAGGCAGCCCTAGACATAACTAGACAACTACACTAGACACTACAAAAACACATACATTCCCCATGTCACACCCTGACCTAACTAAAAAACATAAAGAAAACAAAGAATACTAAGGCCAGGGCGTGACAGCTCTGGTACACTTAGAGGAGAGTGCTCTGAAATCCATGTAGATAGTAGGCTGGACAGTTTACATTTTTAACAATGCTTTTTTCTAATAAAAACTAGTTCATTGCATCCGCGGTGGAGCCCAGTTTCATAATATTACCATATGTCCCAGCTGCCTGCCGTAGTTTTGAAGTAATCACGAAAAAAAGGCCTTATTCCTTATTTTAGGGCACTTTTCACCCTGCTAGCTCCTATTAGTTCTATTGAGCACTGTGGCACCAACTCGCCTTCCGAATGTTCTAATCCCAGTTTATTGTATTATGTAACAATGGCAGCTTCGCTATTGTTGGCAAAGGAGACCTGCTCACGTTGTTTATAGTTAAAATGTAAAATGACAGCTACTTTGTGCATGACACAAGTAATTTTTCCAACAATTGTTTACAGACAGATTATTTAACTTATAATTCACTGTATCGCAATTCCAGTGGGTCAGAAGTTTACATACACTAAGTTCACGGTTGGGATGGTGTTCTTCGGGTTGCAAGCCTCCCCCTTTTTCCTCCAAACATAACGATGGTCATTATGGCCAAACAGTTCTATTTTTGTTTCATCAAACCAGAGGACATTTCTCCAAAAAGTACTATCTTTGTCCCCATGTGTAGTTGCAAACCGTAGTCTGGCTTCTTCCTTGTTGAGCGGCCTTTCAGGTTATGTCGATATAGGACTCGTTTTACTGTGGATATAGATACTTTTGTACCTGTTTCCTCCAGCATCTTCACAAGGTACTTTGCTGTTGTTCTGGGATCGATTTGCACTTTTCACACCAAATTACGTTAATCTCTAGGCGACAGAAAGCGTCTCCTTCCTGAGCGGTATGACGGCTGCGTGGTCCCATGGTGTTTATACTTGCGTACTACTGTTTGTACAGATGAACGTGGTACCTTCAGGCGTTTGGAAATTGCTGCCAAGGATTAATCAGACTTTTGATTTTCCCATGATGTCAAGCAAAGAGGCACTGAGTTTGAAGGTAGGCCTTGAAATACATCCACAGGTACACCTCCAATTGACTCAAATTATGTCAATTAGCCTATCAGAAGCTTCTAAAGCCATGACATCATTTATTGGAATTTTCCAAGCTGTTTAAAGGCACAGTCAACTTGGTGTATGTACTTCTGACCCACTGGAATTGTGATACAGTGAATTATAAGTGAAATAATCTGTATGTAAACAATTGTTGGAACAATTACTTGTGTCATGCACAAAGAAGTTTTAATGACTCCAACCTAAGTGTATGCAATTGTTTAGTTGGGGTTTCAGGTTTATCGAGGAAGGTGCGAAATTCATAGTAATTTCGACTAAGAATGCATTGAGATACCGATCTGTCATAACCATGCCACTCGTGACAGTAAAACAGGGAGAAATGGGGGTTGGAATGAGAAGAGTTATTACCGGTAATATATGGTCCTGTTTGTAAATGTACATTGTAACCTTGAGAAGCTTGAATTCGAGTGGTAGACTCATAGTAAAGCACCAAGGACTGTCATTCTAAATTTGGGTTGGATTGTCACCACTTCCGACGAAGTCGGGTCCTCTCCTTGTTTCGGCTGCGCTCGGCGGTCGGCGACGCCGGTCTTCTAGCCATCATCAATCCACTTTTAATTTTCCATGTGTTTTGTCTTGTTTTTCCTCACACCTGGTTTCAATTCCCTCAATTAATTGTTGTGTATTTAACCCTCAATGTCTTTGTGTGGGATTGTTTATTGTAAGTGCTTGTGCACTTGTTGACTGGTGCGCGACGGGTTTTGTACCCATGTCTTGTTACTTTTTATGCCGTTGGTTTTGCTATTAAACTGCTTCGGCTATTACTTAGTTCTGCTCTCCTGCGTCTGACTTCCCTGCCACCGGTTACGCACCCCTTACATGGATAATTTATCAAATGTTTTAATTATGATTCAGATAAAGCGAGAGAGAGCGCTACTCTCCAACTATGAGGGGTGGGTGAACTGCTCAAATGTATTGGGTCTAGGGAGGGTTTCTCTCTCTAGAAACCTTATCTTTCAGTGTCCTCCGATAGAGAGGTTATCAGAGAACTTACTGGATGATTGCTGGAGTCAACCCTGAAGGGGTTTTTGTTTTACAATGTCATCATAATCCTAATGTTAAAGCATATCAATACATATGGATTGTTGGATGGTACGGTACAATTAATTGCATACAAGGTTCATAGTCTGTGTCTTGCGTTAACACCCAAGGATGAAAATGAAGGAGACGGACATGGAGACTAGCATCACATGGGCATAGAACGAAGCGGATGGACGGTTCTTTCCCCAGTCTTAGTCGCATCAAGGGTGATGTGAAATTATTGAAAACATGTACCTTCTCTCTTCCCTGTTCAAGTCAATATGTTTTTAGGTGCCGTGGAACATAAGAGTGATCATTGTTGCAGAGGAGGTATTGGTGTATATTGACTAATTGATTTGAGAATGTTTTAGTATGGGTATAACTATAGTAGATACTATTTTGTTATTGGTTAGATGGAATGATATATGTGCAAATGTATTTGTAGCAGGAGGCAAGGTACACACGAGGCCTGTGTTTGAGACAGGATGTTTACATAAGGGTGTAAGCAGAAGGAAATGTGACTGGGGGAGATCTATGGGGGCTCATAAATTAAGGTTGGGTGATAGAGTGGTATCATCCCCAGAGACTATGTATATTGTTACAGTAGATAGCTTTGATGAGAGGAAGGACAGCTAACTGTTCACAATATAGAGACTATTATGAAGTTAAATTGAACGTTACGCATACCCAGATCATGGTGAGAGTAGCAGAGATAGTGTTGGCATTTCAGACACAACTTTCAAGAAACCTGTGACTTTGAGTTTTGTTAGGTTGGATATTCTTCCAACATCATTAATCTCTTCCCCATTTCTAACAGCCAGCGAACACTTGACAGATTCCATGCAGATTCTCACGGCAGTCGCTGTAGGGACAGTAATTGAAGGAGGCTATGGCAACAGCATGGAATTGGACTACAGTGCAAATTAGGGATTTTGAGGATGGGCAGTGTCAGTAGTATCAGGGATTACTTTAGTAGCATTGTTGGGATATCATTTTATGAGGACTTATGCCACATGAAGTGGTAACTGAGAGACCGATGGGAGTATTGGCTGCTGTTATTCACAGGTCACAAATTAGTGTGCATATTCCCAGGTGAAAGCTGCACATGAGGAGCAGGAGATAACCGAGAGCGGGGGCTGAATTTTGGAGATTGAGTGTACATCAAGATACACCAGGCGGGGGTGTTGGAACAGCGTTGGTCTGGTCCACACACACTACTTCTTGCAGAGCCTGCAGTGGTAAAGATCGTCATGTCTCTCCTCGGTGGGTTCACACTTCTTACGTGAAGTGAGATCCAGCTGCATAATTGGTGAGCTTGAAGACACCATGACAGAGGAAGCGGAGCTAAAGAGAGAGAGAACAACTATATTCCACTGTAGACATGCAGATGGGTTAGGACTGTGAGATACTTGAACCGCCATAGTTGGGTTGGGTTAGCTGCTTTATTGGTTAATGCATCATATAAAAGGATAGATGTTGTACACTGGACAACATTCTGAAGGTATTGATGTAGCGTTGATTAGGGCTACGCACTTGCCTATCAGGTGACGTGCCTACCAGGTGGCAATGGAGGAAGAAGGAGACGGGGAACAAAGTGAAATTGACATGGCTTGGGAACACCTCTTATAACCTTTGGCCTGATGGGGAAGACTGGGTGAAAGTTTGAGGAGGTTTTTGTGGAATCCAGCAGAAAAGTATTCTGAAGGCATAGCATCAGGCAAAGAGAGAGTGGGAATTGTCATGTTATCAAACTTTGGGTTTTCATGAATATTTAATTGCGCATATCTTAACACATTATTAATGCTGTTATGTCTTGTGTTTCTCGTTGCTTTTCAAGTCTTGTGCTATCACTCTCTTGGGAACCAGAAGGAGAACGTTGAAATGGAAGAAGTCAACAGCTCCAGCGGACATGTTAATTATCAGTGTTCTATGAGAAATGGAAATAAGAGTGTGCATGGTGTGACTATAGAACAGAGGCCATAAGTCTCTGAGTTTGTAAACCTCACTGTGAATGTTAATTATGTTTATTTTTTGTTCATGTTTTATTGTCATTGTTTGTCCATTTATAAGTACTTTCCAAGTTTATGTAAGTTGAACAGTAGGAGGCTAATGTTCAAGAGAAGGGACTTATGGGTTCGGATTTCTAAACTTTAAATATTGTTAATCATCAGTTATGCTAGAGACATGAGGAGTGCCATAGTCTGGTTTATACACCAGAAGTCAGTGGGTATCCATAGGAGGAGTGTATATGGTAGAAGCAATTAAGCTTGGAATGTACTGAGTGAAGGAAGGACAATCACATCTTGGCAGGCATCGATAAGGGTGGAGAGATATGGTTTATTGAGGAAGGGGGCCGAGGTCAGGTCACGTTAAGGGAGAAGGAACAGTTTATTGCCTGCGTCACTTAATTTCCTGCCTAACAACAAAGATGTCATGTTTAGAGAGAAGGAGGAGATTCCAACCAAAATTGGGGTATATATCTACCACTGGTGGAACACTGTCTTTGTCTTATGCAGCTGTATTGACCCAATGGGTGAATAAACTTGGTTGGAGCTTTCATAGTGTCCATCAATTTCTAATTCTGATATTTAGAACCTAACAGCACTAAGCCGGTGTTGCCCTAGGAAGAAGTTCACTGTGTGCAGCTCAACCTGCATTAACCTAAAGAACATGAGCACATCTGCTGCTGCTAAGCTTCCCAGCAAAGCAATAAAAGCAAGTAAGCATCCCAGAAGAAAAGTGTTCAAAATAGCCCATGTTAACATATGTAGCGTATGAAACAAGGTTCATGAAATCAATAATTTGCTAGTAACAGATGACATTCATATTCTGACAATCTCTGAAACTCAATTAGATAATACCTTTGATGACACAGTGGTAGCAATACAAGGTTATAACATTTACAGAAAATATAGAAATGCCAACGGTGGCGCTTTTGCTGTTTATATTCAGAACCACATTCCTGTAAAGATTAGAGAGGATCTCATGTTAAATACTGTTGAAGTAATATGGCTACAGATTCATCTATCTCACCTAACGCCCATTCTGGTGGGAAGCTGCTATAGACCACCAAGTGCTAACAGTCAGTAACTGGACAACATGTGTGAAATGCTTGATAATGTACGTGAAATCAACAGAGAGATATATTTTCTGGGTGATTTAAATATTGCCTGGCTTTCATCAAGCTGCCCACTCAAGAAAAAGCTTCAAACTGTAACCAGTGCCTCTAACCTGGTTCAGGTTATCAGTCAGCCTACCAGGGTAGTTACAAACAGCACATGAATGAAGTCATCAACATGTATTGATCACATCTTTACTAATGCTGCAGAGATTTGCTTGAAAGCCGTATCCAGATCCATCGGATGTAGTGATCACAATATACAGTAGCAGCCATATCTAGGACAACCAAAGTTCCAAAGGCTGGGCCTAATATAGTGTATAAGAGGTCATACGAAAAGTTTTGTAGTGATTCCTATGTTATTGATGTAAATAATATTTGTTGGTCCGTGTAATGAGTGTAATGAGTAGCAAACAGACACTGCACTTGACACATTTATGAAATAGCTTATTCCAGATGCCAATAAGCATGCACCCATTAGGAAAATGACTGTAAAAACTGTTAAATCCTCGTGGATTGATGAGGAATTTAAAAAATTGTATGGTTGAGAGGGATGAGGCAAAAGGAATGGCAAATAAGTCTGGCTGCACAACCGATTGGCAAACTTTTTGCAAATTGAGACGTGACTAAACTGAATAAAAATAAGAAAAACTATACTATGAAATAAAGATAAAAGAAATAAAGAATAATAGTAAAAAGCTTTAGGGAAACTTCTGGTAAAAAGGGAAAACTCTGCTCCAACATTCATTGAATCAGATGGCTCATTCATCACAAAACCAACTGATATTGCCAACTACTTTAATTAGCAAACTTAGGCATGACCTGCCAGCAAAAAATGCTGACACTACACATCCAAGTATATCTGACCAAATTATGAAAGCATTGAAATTTTGAATTTTGTAAAGTTAGTGTGGAAGAGGTGAAAAAATTATTGTTGTCTATCAACAATGATAAGCCACCGGGGTCTGACAACTTGGATGGAAAATTACTGAGGGTAATAACACTCTAATGTACTTGTCCTCTAGCTCAGTTGTGCACCGGGGCCTCCCACTCCTCTTTCTATTCTGGTTAGAGCCAGTTTGCGCTGTTCTGTGAAGGGAGTAGTACACAGTGTTGTACGAGATCTTCAGTTTTTTGGCAATTTCCACATGGAATAGCCTTCATTTCTCAGAACAAGAATAGGCTGACGAGTTTCAGAAGATAAGAAAGTCTTTGTTTCTGGCCATTTTGAGCCTGTAATTGAACCCACAAATGCTGATGCTCCAGATACTTAACTAGTCTAAGGAATGGCAGTTTTATTGCTTCTTTAATCAGGACAATAGTTTTCAGCTGTGCTAACATAATTGCAAAAGGGTTTTTTAATGCTCAATTAGCCTTTTAAAATGATAAACGTGGATTAGCTAACACAACGTGCCATTGGAACACAGGAGTGATGGTTCCTGATAATGGGCCTCTGTACGCCTATGTAGATATTCCATAAGAAATAAGCAGTTTCCAGCTACAATAGTCATTTACAACATTAACAATGTCTACACCGTATTTCTGATCAATTTAATGTTATTTTAATGGACAAAAAATTATGTAGAATCCCTTGTTAATGCGTGGTTCGGACGGACCAATCATCGAACGCTATCTGCTGTGCCTCTATTCAAATTGCTCTCTCCTAATAGGTTGCTGCTACAATTTTTTTTATGCTGTTGCTCAGCCACTTTACCCCTGATTGTATGCATATAACTACCTCATCTATCACTGATATCATTTTTGATATTGTTCTTGTACAAACTGTATTATTTTATTTATATTGACACTATCTATTTCTGATATTACTACCATGCAAGTAACCATTTGGCTGTACCGTTTACACCTTCTGTAGAGACCCATCCACTTAGCAAGATGTGGCTGGGGGTTATAGCATTTCTTTCACGACCCATCAATTTAGGCAAGTTGTCACACCCTGATTTGTTTCACCTGTCCTTGTGCTTGTCTCCACCCCCCTCCAGGTGTCACTTACTATCCCCGGTGTATTTATCCCTGTGTTTCCTGTCTCTCTGTGCCAGTTCATCTTGTTTTGCCAAGTCAACCAGCGGTTTTCCTAGCTCCTATTTTCCCCCGTCTCTGTTTTTTCCTAGCCCTCGTGGTTTTGACCCTTGCCTGTCCTGACGCTGAACCCCCCTGCCAGACCACTCTGCCTGTTCTAACCTCGAGCCTACCTATCCCCTTGTACTGTTTGGAATCGGACCTGGTTTATGTACTCTCGCCTGTCCCGACCTGCCTTTTGCCTACCCCTTTTGTTATAATAAATATCGGAGCTCAACCATCTGCCTCCTGTGTCTGCATTTGGGTCTTGCCTTGTGCCCTTATACAAGTGGGTAAGCGTCATCTAATATTTATAAAATATTATCTGGACAATTTCTGTTTACCTGGAATTTTTCACTTTTAGTCTTAATCTTTACTACACTACTCACTGTTTAGCACATCACCTCACATGTGAATCCTTAAAGAGATGAGTGGGGCTGGCTTAAGAGGATGTGAACAATGCTGAATGGGTGTAGACAAAGGAGAGCTCTCCAGTAGGTACCAAAATATTCAAAGGCCATTTTCTCAAAAGAGAGATTACAAGTTGATCAACTTTCAAAGCAGAATGACTTTCCCATTGTTCTTCAAAAATGCAGTGTATAATATACCATTTTGTAGCTCTGTGTCTCTGCTTTTATCCAATGTAAAAAAAAAATCGAATCAAGGTGGTCGGTCATATTTAAATAACCCTTATCCTACCTACTAAAATCATTGACAGGTGGCAGCATTGATTTATGCGATCAATATGTGTCTTAAAATAAATAAATACATTATGTTGAAAGAATGATTGAGGAATTTGTTTCATTTAATACTTTTTAGAATAAGGCTGTAACGTAACAAAGTGATGCACTGTACATATGAAATGTGTAAAACCAGTGTTACATTATCAAAGTGACCAGTGATTCCATGTCTATGTACATAGGTCAGCAGTTTGTGAGGGTCTTAGGGGACAAGTCAAATTTCTTCAGACTCCTGAGGTTGACGAGGCGCTGTTGTGCCTTCTTCACTACATTGTCTTTGTGGTTGGACCATTTCAGATTGTCAGTGATCTATACATCGAGGACCTTGAAGCTTTTCACCTTCTCCACTGCGGTCCTGTGGATGGGGCGTGCTCCCTCTGCGGTCTCCTGATGTCCACGATCAGCTCCTTTGCTTTCTTGACATTGAGGGAGAGGTTAATTTCCTGGCACCATTCCGCCAGGGCCCTCACCTCCATGTAGGCTGTCTCGTCATTGTTGGTAATCAGGCCTACTACTGTTGTGTCATCTGCAAACTTGATGATTGAGTTGAAGGCTTGTGTGACCACGCAGTCATGGGTGAACAGGGAGTACAGGAGGGGGCTGAGCACACACCCTTGTGGGGCCCCTGTATTGTAGATCAGCGTAGTGGAGGTGTTGTTTCCTATCTTCACCACCTGGGGGGCGGCCCGTCAAGAAGTCTAGGACCCAGTTGCACAGGGCGGGGTTCAGACCCAGGGACCGAGCTTAATGATGAGCTTGGAGAGTATATGATGTTGAAGGCTGATCGGAACAGCATTCTTACATAGGTATTCCTCTTGTCCAGATGCGATAAGCCAGTGTGCAGTGCGATAGCGGTTACAAGTTGGACCTTGTGTGCAATTGATCAATAAAGTGATCTTAATTCTAATTGAGGAAATTTGAGCAGTGTTTATACCTGGTTGTAATGTGCATCCTTTGTCCTGATCTTGTCCACATTCTGATTGTGCCCACATTTTCAGACCGGTATAGACAATTGAAAGACTCATTGTGATCTGATTGTGAGCAGATATTCCTGACCACCTTTGGAGGTAGTCAGGCACGTATTGTGTCTGGATATCTTACAAATGTAGACGGCTCTGGACAGTGAAACCATTTAAAACATCCTTATCCCGCCTACTAAAATCATTGACAGGTGGCACCATTGATTTATGCAATCAATGTGTCTTAAAATAAATAAATACATATTACATTGATAGATTAGCTTAGCTAGATTTTAATAAATCTAGTCACAATGTGTTCACAGTGAATGGATAGGAGACCATGTGTAGACATATTTCTGAAAATGTGGGCACAATCTAAATGTGGACAAGATAAGGACAAAGGGACGCATGTTAGAACCAGGTATAAACAGGGTTTTGGATTGGAATTGGCTGAACAGAAATGGTATTCATCTCAACCCTGATTGGCAGTGTTGTTATACCTTCAGAGCTCTGACGCATGGCGTAGGTCTTCATCCGGAAGGCTGTGTGGAATCCGCCGGGTTAGGTCTCCTTGGAAGGACTCTTCAATGGAGTCCAGGTTCCACGGCATCAGCACCCTCCCCCTCGAATTAGGCATGTGACAAAGCTCCAGAAACTCAGCTTTTGACTGAGAAGAGAGAGGAAGGGAGAGGAAAAATCAGAAATCCTTTTTACTATAAGTTCCTTGAATTAAGTTACATAGATGATAATAGCAGTGATGACAATATGGTAATACACTTAATCAAGGCAGGCAATCAGCTGCTGTGAAGCAATTTCTCCATAATGGAGGTCAATTCAAGATCTACTCTGTGGACACATTTGATAATACTAGTGCCTCGACAGAAAATCCAATAACTTGGTTTCCATTTTGTTTTTGCTGTCTGGTACTGGAGACGTATTCACAGTCTGCTGCCTAAACCTAACAACCCACTGGGCACAGAAGTAATTTCAACATCTAGCTTTTTTTTACATTTGGTTGAGTCAGTTTGGTCCAATCAGTTTTCCACGTTGATTCAATGTCATCACATTGAATGTTTTTATTGAAATTACGTGGAAACAACATTGATTCAACCAGTTTTTGCCAAGTGGGAACCCTTCAGTGCCAAGGCTTTAACGAAAACCCAAAGACCGCAGTAAGAGATTGGACTTCTTTATTGTTGAAATTGCGGACAATATTTGGCAGCGCGGAAAACTCCCTCAGTAAAATAAGACTCCTGTGCCTTGAAAGGTAACCGGAGCCGACAACAGCAAAACTAGACCCGAAACACAGAGGCATTCTCCCGACTTTGCTCCCACAGTGGAGACACAATATGCTTCTCTATCTCGCTTTGGACAGAAAGGACGGCAGATTACGGCGCTGAGAGGCCGGAGAATAGGACGCTTTTGAGGGAAGAAAGGCCTCCTTTCTGACTGCTCCTCCCAATAGGATAAATGAGAGAAAATTGGTTGTGATTATTGTGCGGTGGCAATAAACGACGCAATCCACAAAAAGTGCTACAATTCCCAACCACCCTCCCGCAATCACCCAAGCTTTGACAAGTCTGCCTTAAAAGCTACACTGACAATACACCCCTCAGATATGATGTAATTTATTTCACTATGCTGCCTCAAATGGACTGAGTGTGTAACACGAGCAATGAAATAATACCCCCAAAATTATGTTAAGAAACACGGTGATCAGGCCGACAAGAAACAGGAGATAACCTTTCCTTTTTGCATATCGCCCATTAGTTGTATATTGAGGCTACTTTTGTTTCTCGCATGGACGAAAACCCCTCTGGTTTGATATCCATCTGATCTTTCAAAGCCGGGAGCGATAATGTCAGACCACTAATTTCCCACCCAAAGATCATATCGATGCACTTGGGAACATTCTCTCTTTCTCCTCCATCTCTCTCCCCCCCCCCCTCCTCTCACTCCTCTCTCTCTCTCTATCTCGCCCTGTCTCAGACTTGGCTGAGGTGCCTAGACGGCCAAGTAGCATTTAGGGGCAGTAATTCAATCCTGAGTGGTGAACATGGATTAGCAGAGGGGGACTCTTCAAGTCTTGTAATGAGGGACTATCAGGACTCAGAACCAGAGCGTGACTTGGCCAGGACAATGAGTGCGCTGGACAATGGTTGCGTCCCAATAATATCTCCTTTCTCCTGAAGTGTACACTCGTTTACTACTTCCCACAAAATAAAATAAAAAAATTGGATTGGTGGAGGCATGGGATGAATGAATGAATGAATTTCCACCATATTCTTTATAGCAGTCATTTCCTTTAAAATCAGTGAAGGGCAGTGAACAAGTGCAGAGTTTGGAAGGGAGGACAGATAATTGGGACGTAGCCAATGTTTAGAAAGGTGGTTGTTGTCAAAAGCACATCTCATGAAATGTAGGCAAATTAATATACCTTCTTGTCATGAATGTACACAATGGAAATAAGTCCCAGAATTGATTGTGTGTTATCCTTAATGATTTTACTCATCTACATGTATGTAGTTTTCAAGTTTTATGTGCGCGCGTTTTTAAAATGATTGAATTAATAAACTAACCAAAAATGAAAAGGACTCTTGAAAAGTAAGAGCATAACAGTGGGCCGTGGGCCTTCTTGTCTTAGCCAGGACCATTTATTTCAACTCTCGTCTCCATGCACAGCACAAAAAAACCTGATTCGACTTGCCAACTAATCATCCAGGCCTTGACTGATGACTGTGTGCGACTAGAACACTCAAGGACTGGAGTTGAGAAACACTGGACAACAATGGCAACATCTGGGATGATTAATAGGTCTGCGTTAGACAACAGAAATAAATTGCGTGAACTACAGTATCTTTGTGCTAAGTGACAGAGGTGAAGGTGATTGAAACAATATTAAAGCAGTATAGAAAAGGAGATGTACAGTAGGCAACAGAATCTCTTTCATCTCCGTTGTTTTTAAGAGGGAGAAGGAAAACTAACTGAGGATAAGATAAAAGAGGAAAAGACAAGTGCCCAAAGGGCAGTGAACAAAGAGAAGGGACAAGCCAGGATACAATCTTAGAAAAAAAGGGTTCCAAACGGGTTCTTTGTCTGAACCCTTTTTGATTCAAGGTATTACTCTTTTGGGTTCCATGTAGAACCCTCTGTGGAAAGGGTTTTACATGGGACCCAAAAGGGTTCTACCTGGAAACAAAAATGGTTCTTCAAAGGGGGACATCAGAATAACCATTTTTGCCCTAGCACTACACTGTAAAACTTTTCCCTGTAAATTTACAGCATTATACTGGTAACACAGTGGCCAGTTTAATACCGTAAATTTGCTTTACAGCAGTGCTGTAATATAGTTTACAGTACTATTTTCCTTACTTTAAAACATATTACAACATCCCTGCTGAAGACAGCTTCCTGAAATGTAATATTGTAATGAAAAACAATACTTGTTCAAATATATATATATATATTTATTCAAATTCCTTACATGAATTTCAAATAAAATGGCACTTTAACCACAAAAAACTATATTTGAAAAGAGCAACATGACAACTCCAGATAGTAGGAGAGAGTGATAAGAACATTGATAAATAGTAGCCAATAATGTACTTCAGCATACACAAACCAAGACATCAGAATAAGTCCAGTATTTTCAAGAATGACCATGCAAGAAAAAAAAACTATCAAGACAGATGAATGAAAAATAGGAAAACAACAGACGAACAGGGAGAAATGTTTACAAAAAAACTACAAGAAGAACTGCTTGTCGGCATGTGTTTAAGAGAGAAACGAGAGAGAGATCGAGAGTGAGGGGCTGAGAGAGAGGGATGTACAGAGAGGAGCGAGCAGGGCTAGACTGTAGACAGACAGGCACGCTATCGCAACCCAACACGGCTCTGGGATGGCACTAGCAGAGCATCTGCTGACCCAACCCGCATGGCAGGATTTCTGAGAGAATGAGAGATGCAAACAAGTCTTGAATAAATCTGTTTATCTTGCAGATTATCACCCCAATCTTTGAAACTGTAATCCTCCTTAGCTCTGATTTGTCAACTAGGACAAACATGGAAATAGAAAGAATAGAAAGAGAGAGATTGCTATTACTCGTGTGTAAAAAAGGCAGATGACAACTGACAAATGAAGTTTGTGTACTTACATGTTGGAGTTTTCCCCGCTCAAACTCCTTCAGGTCTGCGAGGAAAGCGTGCAACATGTGGGTTAATTGGCAATGGCTTCCTCTGAATGACCTTTCCGGCCTTGCGGCTCACTCCTTCTTTCGCTGTGCATTTGGTTCCTTCAGGGTTTATTCAAATCAGGATCCTGAACAACCCAACATAGAATATATGAAATCAGTTGAGACATTGAAAAAAGAGCAATAAGAAACATCATTGCAATGTAACTAATAGATGCTAAATGTAAGTGTTGGATCAATAACTGTTCAACGCTTGCCGCTGTATGAGCTCCAAGGTTGCAGAGGCCAATGATAAAAACATAGAAAAAACATAGAAAGTGCTGAAGAGCAGAGGGCAGCAGCAAAGTTGGACTCACTGTCCAAAACATAGACCACCCTCCCCTCGATCGTCACCATCCAACCCAATAGAGTATTTCCTGAAATAAACAAAAGTTAGTGCATACTTACGACATATCTCTAGATAGGTACCATAATACTATGTATTTCTGCTCCACCTTAAATCAAATATTTGTATTACCAAGCATGATCAGCCTTGGTGTGTCTGGCAAAGGAATTTGCGCCTCGACATCAACCCGAGTTGCGGTGACCTAAAATCACAAAACATACATAAAAAAAAGATTCAAATCATGTACAGTATAAACACCATTAATCATATATAAACTTTATAAGTATAAAAACACTATTCCTTACATCTGCCAAGAGGAACAGAGATTCATCCTTCTCTTTGAAGTGGGTCATCAACAAAAGAATGTTCTTCTCTGTTCTTAATCTTAGATAACAGGGAGTGGTACCCACTGCCAAGTTGTTCTCCTTCCTCGGTCAGGTCTCCAAAATTCTTTGGGTACTGCGTTACAATGGATTTTGAAATTTCCATGCATACAGCCTTGTTGGGATTGGGGCAGTGCTCATGCATGGCGTTGACAGTCTCCCTCACCATCTGCCGCCTCTACCCTCTTTCCTTGGGCAATGGCCTGCTTGAGGCCGGAGGGAATCTTCTGCCAAGGTACCTGGAGGTTGCTGAGCGACAATGTGCTCATGTTAATCATTGTTGTTGTAGGCAAAGAAGAGGTTGGACTTGGAGGGGACAGCAGTTCACTCACACCACTGACTGACTCACAAGGCAGAGGGGATGATGAGCAACCACCCGTTTTAAGTTACAGTTTTAACAGTGGCCAAGTAGGCTAATGTGGCTTTTTTGATCATAATGTAGGCCCACCAGATTGGCCTACCATCAAAAGCAATGGAGAAAATGCATCCCATAACATTTTAACATGAAAATAGCTGTTCTATCATTCAGCCTACAGTAGCAGCCAATGTGTGGTGTTTAATGTACAGTAGGCCTACATTCCATGAGACTTTTGAAAAAAACATGCAGGGCTTGACATTAAAACCTGTTCATCCACTTGTCCTTCAGACAAGGTGACTGAAAATGTTGTGTTGTTTGATGCAAGAAACCACTTAACAAAATAAAATGATTCCCATATCATTATTACAGAGAATCAGACAAATTATGCTATCCTCTGCCTATTGGCTACTTAGCTTATTCAAGCCTGTGTCAAAATATAACACTGCCTCTTTAAGACAAAAACAACTATTTACATGACTGGCTTTTCAAAGATGTCTTGAAATGTACACATTTTGTGCTCTTGTAGGAAGCAATCACTCCCCCATTGTGGACTAGAAATGATCTATAAATGGGCAAATAACTCACTAACTAGCAAAAGATGTGCACACTTGGCTACATGCAGCTGCCTCTCAGACAATGTTTTTGCACAGGTTTCTAAAGTTGTGAAGTTTTCTGCCACACTCCTTGAAGAAGGAGTGCTTGCTCTCAAACCTCAGTGTCCACAAATGAGTGGCCCAAATTGCAGGATGAGGTCGGGGTAGTGTAACAAGTAGTGATGCGTTGGTGCAAGGGCACTCCTCTACCCCACAAGCAAAACTGTAGTTCGACTCATGTTTTTTTGCATGAGTAATGAATGCTTTAATATTTAGGCAACAGAAATTGCAGGATTTACCCCTGTACATTCCCAATAAAGCTACTTCCAGCTACCAGCCAGCTAGCAATATGAAAATTACACTATCCCCAGCCAGCAAATTGCATGCACACACCTGAAAAGCTATCAAGCTATACCATGCAACGCATAACAACCACACAATCTCAATAAAAAAAAGTGTAATAGACTACAAGGCCAAATAAAATATCAGCATGTGCCTGATGTGTCAGATATAATTAATTTAACGGCGCCTAATTAATAGATGGATAAGGATAACTTCTGAAAGATTAGCAAAAGCGCAAGGAAAATTCAACTCATGTGGGAAAATGTCATGACCATCGCCCTGAATAATGCTAGCGAGCTAACCACACAATCTGAAGAAAATTTAAATAAAAGATAACTTTAATATCCTGCAGGGCAACATATGAGTCTCTGCCTGTTGTTGCTGAATTAATGTAATGGATTAATAAGGATAACAAAAGCAGGGGGAATATTCCACTACACTTTTGCTAAATCACACGCACTCCCAGACTGAGTAGAGCTAACCAGAGATATTTGGAGAAAGGTGTCCAATGGTAGGCTGGACAATAGAATGAGTCAAAATTCACCCAAGGCTGAAAAATGGCAATACAGCGTTGGCTAAACTGGAACACTAGTGCAAGCCCATAGCAAATAAATTTAATCGAACGTTCGCAGAACCTATTTTGACAGGAATTATGCTTAGAATTCCATTTATCCTAAATGGCACAAAAAAATCAGCCCTTTTCATATTACCACTACAATTTGGTCTTAGGACGAAACTGTAGAAAGTAAACATATGCACGTCGATTGCGTCAACTGCGCTTATGTCTGCATAACGAGGAAGTAGGAAACAAATTGCAGCCAAGGACTAATTTTGGTCTAGTGATCGATGACAACGAGATACACTGCCCAGCCTTACATAATTAGAAAGAAGAGATTATGCTGAATAAAATGGTGTCATACTTGAAAAAAATCTAAATATACACATCGAGAGATATTTGGCGAAATATACATACATACCCTTATTTCCCAAAAACAATGGCAGTCTGAAAGTTCTAAGAACAGTCTTTTATTTAACCAGTTTACCATTTATCTACTACCATTTGCCTTTTTGTGTTTAACATTTTGGGGTTTGTAATCTAGCGGTTAAGAGCGTTGGTCAGTAACCGAAAGGGGGCTAGTTTGAATCCCCGAATGGACTAGGTGAAAAAGATGTACCCTTGAGCAAGGCACTTAACCTTAGTGGCTCTGGATAAGAGCGTCTGCTAAATGACTAAAATGTAAACTAGGCCTCTATGTGAAAGCGTGGCAAAAATGTATTAACATTTCGTTATTTACAGATCTACTCCTCTGATGGCAGGCAGCACACTTATGAAAACAAACTGCTCAGCAAAGCAAAGGCTCTTTTGAGAGCTACCAGATTTATAATTTTAAAAAGCTACTTTTTAGTGTCTGTGTCCAGTGTCTGTATTTATATGTTAAGGGGGTGTTACTTTCGCAGATAATGTCACCCATCGAAATAAATCGTTTTTTTAATTTAAAATAATTAACTAAATGTATGGTGTTTATGTCAGTTTCATTGTTAGTTATGGTTTAAATTGTTATTTTATGGTTGTAAGTGATAATATTAACTAAAAATATATATATATTGCAATTTTGAGTAATTACTACTTTAGTAAGGATATAGAATTTATTCAGTACTACTGGAGTTGCTAAATAATTCCAATAGATGGGAGCATAAGATCACAAATTAAATTTCAGAAGATTCGTTTTCTCCCTGGGTACACCACTCCCCTCACAGGAAAACTCCTGCGCACACTTTTTTCTGTCCCTTTCCACACTGATAACGCAAGAGGAAGGGCTGAAAAGACAAAAAACAGATTACTGTGAAGTAATATAATGATGATTCATGTTTATTACTTCCAGTTTTCATGCTCATGTTTTGAAATTATACTTAATTTATAATGCATGTCTACTAGAGTGAGGTTGGCGCACCTGTCTAGTGAATATTTGGCCGGGGTTCAGTACCTGCTGCAGTCACAATTTTTTTGCTCTCCAAGCAACATAGGCCTAATACGAGATAAATAGCTACTTGTAAAGTAATGAGTGACCATTTTCAAAAATCATGGGACATATAGTCTTTGGTTGCATGCCAATTTATGTCAATCATATTGCTGCTATAGCCTATGCTTGATGCTTTGTGGTCTTATGCTGACATCTATTGGAAATATTTAGCAATTAAAAGTTATTAATCCACATAAAGACATTGGTGAAGCCGCTGAGAAATAAAGTGTATTTTTCTTATTAATTCCTGAGATCACTCAAACCTGCCCCACCTATCCCAGCCAATTGCTGGACTTCACATATAGGTTACTAGGTCACACCCAGTTCAAACCAAATTTGAAAAATACAATGTGGCTTGTTTATCAAGTGTTCTGCCTTGCAATAATAAATATCACAAAATAACTAATAACAACAAAACAATTGCAAAATGCTTGCATACAGTAGGGTTTGATTAAAAAAATAACAATCAAAATGCTATTTAGTACTCTAATGGTATTTACTGACATAATATTATTACAAAAATAGTTTTAAAAAGTGTTCTAGGCTACCCTACCCAAGAATTAGGTTTAGGGTTTAGGGTTAAGGCTAAAATAGGTTATACCTATTGTTAGGGTTAAAATAGGTTATACCTCGGGTTAGGGTTAAGGCTAAAATAGGTTATACCTTGGGTT
Source organism: Salvelinus namaycush (assembly GCF_016432855.1). Classification (NCBI taxonomy): domain Eukaryota; kingdom Metazoa; phylum Chordata; class Actinopteri; order Salmoniformes; family Salmonidae; genus Salvelinus; species Salvelinus namaycush. The sequence goes on along the minus strand of NC_052324.1, from coordinate 3,427,222 downwards.
AGGGTTTTTAAGGCAAAAAACAGTATGGGTTTATAGCTCTCTTCCACCTCCCTGTGGCTTTATGTGGATACTACATAACTCATTCGTGACTCTAGGCTCATAATCTGAGGTAGCAACTGCATCAGATCTACAAATCAATGAGCTAGACCTATCCATTTGGTTTGCAACTCTGTGAACCTGTGCAGCATTCGCTCCATTCGATGCCTTCTAATAAATAGATTTCGATGCATATTAAATTACCCAGCAGCCATTTAAAAACAACAAATCGTCTAAAAAATAGGTCATTTCTTTAATAAAAAAATGTATTCTGGCTGTTTCAATCAGCCACATCTTGAAAAAGAGGACATGGACATGCTTTTTGTTTAGGTTTACACCTTTTTCTGAAAGAAAATATGCTTAACCATGACCAGAAAAGGTTTAAAGTTTGATGGGTATGCGCCAGCCATCTGTGGTGCTGTTTGTCACAACGTTTACACAGGCAATCAGTGTGCGTGCTCACTAAGTAGCCGTAACCCTGTTAAGATTACAGTTATTGAAGTAAGTGTGGGAGTGTGACCTGGTTATGTCTCATTGCCAACAATAGCAAAGCAGGCATTGTGATGTAGTATAACGGGCTGGGAATAGAATTTTTGGAAGGTGAGTTGGTGCCACGGTGCTCAATATAACTAATAGGAGCATTCAGGGTGAAAAATGCACTAACATAAGACCTGTTTCTTCATGATTACTTCAAACACTACGCCAAGAGTGTGCAAAGCTGTCATCAAGGTAAAGGGTGGCTACTTTGGAGAATCTAAAATATATTTAGATTTGTTTAACACTTTTTTGGTTACTACATGATTCCATATGTGTTATTTCATTATTTTGATATCTTCACTATTATTATACAATGTAGAAAATAGTAAAAATAAAGAAAAACCCTGGAATGAGTAGGTGTGTCCAAACTTTTGACTGGTTCTGTATATTACTCTTAAATTTGAAATTGAATTCCTGTATTTTCTTCACAATAAAATTATATTTAAAATGTTTCAAGTATACTTTTACAAATATACTTCTACTCATTAACCACATTAGCTATTGTAATTAGCCATATAAAGGTTACATTGATTGAGCAAGGCACCTTCTCAGCCAATGTTAATATTCTATTTAAAAAGCAGTTGTGGCTGAAGCAGAAATGTTCAAGTAACACTTTTGAGAACTGTGCACCATTGGCATTTCACACGTTAGTTGTTCACATTATGGTACAACGTTGATTCAACCAGTGGGATGTTTTTTTCAATAGAACCATACATTAACTTTAAAGCGGCAAACAGCTCAGGGATGGGGCTGGAAAAATGTAACCACTCTCAAATTCATAGATTGAGCTATCGATGCAAGGACCGACCATCCATGAGTTCAAAATTATAGTTTTAACTGTGTTTTCAAGCTATACAGTGTTTGTTGACAATTACATTATTTACAAACTATGAAGTAAAACAAGCTCATATTTTGGTTTCTGATGGGGTAGAATCAATGGCTTTATATCATTACTTTAAAAGCCCCAAAATTGATGTAGCAACTGCAGATTACATTTCCCCCCCCCCCCCCACAAAATGTTTTCTCTAAGTTGTCTTTATGTTTTGAAAACATTCCTAATATCACACCATTTCTGAGAACGTTCTCAGAATATAGTCAAACATTTTTTTCAAATAGAACCAAAATAATTGTTTCCTAAAGTTCTCGTAACTATTTGAGAACATTCCCAGAATAACGTTAAATAGAACCATGAACATTGTTTCTGAAAGCAACTTTCTAAACAATGTTTTGGTTCACTTCTAGCTTGTTAGCTAGCTAGCTAATGTTAAGTTAGCTGGCTAGCCAGTTCAAATAATGACCATATCATATAGCTAATTTGTCTTCATTTTTACAGGAAAATAAACTCACAACAAGATCATTATTTACAAGTTAATGGCGAGCCAATTAGAGAAAATAGCTTATGGTTGTGAGTGTGATGAAAAGCAGGGCATTCTACCAGAGAATTTTAGAACTTGGACACTGTCTCATTGGCCTAATGTTATATCCTAATTTGACTTTGGTGCAAGTCATGTTCTTCACATTACCATCTCTGGTCAACACATACTATATCAATTAAAATCAAAGGTTATTTGGCACATGCACAGGATACAGAAGGTGTAGTGAAATGGTTACTTGCATAGTGGAGTCTTTTGTTTAGACGTGTAGCTAGCTAGCTAGCTAAACAATTACCAATAATCCCAACTCATAACATTAGTACCCTGCATGAATCTGCATGTAGCTAACCAACCAGGTTCAATGTTAGCTAGCTAGCTAACATTAGGCTATAACTAACAATGCAAATGGATCTGAGATACGAATAATATTGCTGCACAGATTATACATGTAACGTTAGCTAGCTAGCGAGCCAGCCAGCCAACGTTAGCTAGCTAGCTAACAGTACACTTTAACTTGAAATGTAAACGACACTCTGACAAAATTAGAAATGTATAATATCTGAAAATGTAGCAAGCTGTACTCTCTTACCAATATACATGGATGGATGCTTCTCCCTCTGTCTTAGTTTGAAGATGTAATCCGGAGGCAGGTGTTTTATACAACAGTCTTCTGTGTGTTCTCTTTTCATCTCCCTCTGCATATTTGCAATCAAATGCCAGAATTTTCTCCATCTCCTTTGCTATCATACTCTAATTCCACCAGGCATTCCACTGATTTCAAAACTCGGTCCTCTGGAAAGTGGAGAGCAACACTTTTTTTCAGTTCTACAATGTGATATCTTTATTAAAAAAAACACGTTGGAAAGGATTACCTACACATACTGACCAGTTCATGTTATAGACAGAAGCGTGCTACATGGCAGACCAAACCAAGCTCATCTCTCGCAATGTCCAGCCCATCCATTATCTCAGCCAATCAAGGCTAGCAGGAAGGTTCCTCGCTTTTTCCGTGGCTAAACCAACTAGGCTTGTAATATAACAGTTCTATTCGTATTTACAAATGGCATACATGTTTGTTATTAAGGCACATGAAAGTTCACATGTTCCAGAAGGCATTTCTGCCAAAAACACATTTAGATTTTTGGTAAAAAGTTTATGTTTAAATGCCTCTCCTGTGAAGTAGTTTCCTGAAACAAGTCACATTTGAGAGCATTTGCAATGTCACACCATTTCGAGATTGTTCCTAGAATATTACCAAAAATGACATTTAAATGTAATCATTCCCAATGTCACACCATTTCGAGATTGTTCCTAAAATATTACCAAAAATGAAAATAATGTTTTTTTTAAAGTTCCTTAAATGTACTGAGAATAACTTTTGAAATTCAGAAATGATATTTGTAGAAAAAAATACATTATAACAGGGGAAAGGGGAAAGTAATCCAGTAATCAGATTAAGTTACTGAGTTTGGGTAATCCAAAGGTTACGTTACTGATTGACATTTTGGACAGGTAACTAGTAACTAGTAAGTGTAACGGATTACACTTAGAAAGTAACATACCCAACCCCTGGTTCTTAGAATGTTTTTTGCTAGCTGAGAATGTACCAGGTCAGTTGGCTGAGATTCTCTTTTCAGCAAAGACCTTGACAGGTACCAACTAAGGGTCTGTCTACAAATACATACCAGGCCCCACCACAGAGCTTCGTTGTGTGTCAAAGTCCTGGGGTTTGGGCTTAACAGTGAGGCCCAAACCCCAGAGTCCAACATCTCCACGGTGACATTGTCCTTCTCAACCAGGTACACCAGGAAGGGGGCCAGGATGAGGGACAGAAAGCCAATGTACCAGGCAGTGATCAGCTCCTACAGGCCGTCACACAGACACATAGAAAGAGTTCTGAGGTTTTTTCAGGGACGTGAAAAGTTCTGAACTTTGCAGATAGAAATATGTACAATGAATGGAGTCGACATGATTCCCTGTTCTATATAACAGACAATAATTTCTGTTCTACACAATACAGTTGAAGTCGGAAGCTTTTTTTTTCTATAGGATTGAGGTCAGGGCTTTGTGATGGCCACTCCAATACCTTGACTTTGTTGTCCTTAAGCCATTTTGCCACAACTTTGGAAGTATGATTGGGGTCATTGTCCATTTGGAAGAGCCATTTGCGACCAAGCTTTAACTTCCTGACTGATGTCTTGAGATGTTGCTTCAATATATCCACATAATTTTCCTGCCCCATGATGCCATCTATTTTGTAAAGTGCACCAGTCCCTCCTGCAGCAAAGCACCCCTACAACATGATGCTAGCAACAAGTTAGCAACAATAGATAAGATCTTGCTATCATGGAAAGGAAAATACCTGTCTATTTGTGGAAAAATCACCCTGATTAACTCTTTAGTCATATCACAGTTTACCTATTTGCTTATGGTTTTGCCTACACCTAGTGATCTGCTTTTTAAATTATATGAACAAAAATATTCAATTTTATTTGGAACGGCAAGCCAGATAAAATTAAAATGACCTATTTATATAACGAATATGAATTCGGAGGGCAGAAATTATTAAATATTAAAGCATTAGACCTCTCACTAAAGGCATCAATCATACAAAAATTATACTTAAATCCAAACTGGTTCTCTAGTAAATTGGTACGACTGTCTCATCCTATGTTCAAGAAGGGCCTTTTTCCGTTTATTCAGATTACACCTGCTCACTTTCGGTTGTTTGAAAAGGAAATAATCTCCAAAATATCTTTATTTTTTAAACAAGCCTTAGAAAGTTGGTTGCAATTTCAGTTTAATCCACCTGAAAGGACGGAACAAATAGTACAACAAATATTGTGGTTAAATTCAAATATACTAATTGATTAAAAAACTGTATTAATCGAAGAAATGTTGAAAAAAGGTATAATTTTTGTGAATGATATCATAAATAGGACTGGTGGACATATGGAAATGTCTGCTCTACCCAAAATTACAACCTATTAATTGCAGCATTACCACAAAAATGGAAGAGGCAAGTAGAAGGGGAAAAAAGTAAGGAACTTGTATGTCGGCCCAGTATTAAAGAACATAAATTGTTAAAGAAAGGTGTGATAAATAAAAACATATACCAATTTCATTTAAGGACCAAAATACTGATAGCTGTGCCATATAAATTGCAAAATAGTTGGGAAGAGATTTTCGATGTACCCATTCCATGGCACATGGTTTATGAATTGATACGCAAAACAACGCCGGATTCAAAACTTCGAATTTTTCAATTTAAATTACTATACAAAATTCTTGCAACCAATAGAATGTTATATATATGGGGGATACAATCGTCCCAGCTCTGCGGATTCTGCTGTGAGGAGGCAGAGTCATTAGATCATTTATTTTGGTATTGTCCATATGTAGCTCGTTTTTGGTCACAGGTCCAGGAATGGCTGAAGAATTGCAACATTTGCCTAGAACTAACGCTACAGATAGCAATACTGGGTGATTTGAAAAGCCATAGTCAATCAATCAATAATATAATAATTATTTTAGCAAAAAATGTTATTTTTAATTTACAATCTGTAGAAGCTATGAGAATAGGAAGGTTAAATTATTTTGTGAAGCATCACAGCACAGCTGAAAAATATATGGCAAATAGAAATCCGAAATGGATGATGTTGAGAGATAGATGGGAGGGGTTGAATGGAGGGACTAATAATAAGATAAACAATGTAAAACATACGGGATCTGTAAAATGTATATAGGTTCGGAACTTTTGTGAAATAGCACAGTTACAAATAGAAATCAAACTGGAAAAACATTAGAAATAGAGGAAGGACTAAGAACAAACAAGAGAGAACTATTGTAAAGTAGACTGTGTCTGTAAAATGTGTATAAGATGTATAAATTGAAGATAAAAGCAGAAGTATTTATTAGTTTACTCCAATTGGGGGATTGGTGGTAGGGTTTGCGGGGAATAATAATAAAGGTATATTCTTTAAAAAAGTATGTATGTCTATATAGGTATGTGTATGTATATATGTGTATGTATGCGTGTATGGATATATATATTTACCCCAAAAATATGGGGGATTGGAAATGATGCAGACAATTACATTGATGGAAGCAACATTCTTTCCGCAATATTAAGCTGATCCACCCCTAAAAATTAAAAAAAAAAAAAATAAATAAAAAGGCTGGACTTCGGCTTAATAAAATAACTTGGATCCTTAACTATTTTGCAGAACTTACTCGGAAACATGCGTGCTATGTTCCTGTTGTCAACTTCTGTCTGCAATTGCATTAATAAATGAATGATTGATTTACTTAAAGATATTGTCTGAATGCTAATTTCACCAATGAGCCAATGATTGACAAGGAATATAAAGAACAAACCCCAACAGTAGGACGATGCCAGGTGTCTGAAGTGCATTTCAACGGGTAAGGCCAACGACGCAGCTCTTGTCTGGGATGAGGCACAGGCCCTGGACTGTCCCTTCCTGGAGCTCACGTTGCCTTTCTTGGTCTCCGGGAGCATGGACTGGATATTGGGCAGCCAGCGCTTTCGCACGCACCGGGCATTTGTGCACATGTCGGCTGCGATCATGTTCATCTATCTCCTTAAAATTAGGTGCAAAGTTCTGACAGTAGACTGCAGAAAAGGGGGAAAAGAGAAAATGCAACACTGAAAGAAATGCACGCTGTCTTAATTTGCTTACAGTGTTGAGCCATATTAATATAGTGTGGTGTTTAAGACTTGAGAAAATAGAAGGGCACCTACGTTTGACAGTGTTTAGGACACAGTTGTCCAAAGGTTTTCGTCTGGGATCATTGGTGGAGGAGCGAATTCCAGTTCCAAAGCTAATGGCCAGTGTTTCTATGGATAATCTCTTTCTCCCTCCCTTATAAAGAGCTAGTTGCCTACTGTGTAGGTCTACAATCTAGCTACGGCAATATACACTGCTCAAAAAAATAAAGGGAACACTAAAATAACACATTTGATCACACTAGATCTGAATGAATGAAATATTCTTATTAAATACTTTTTTCTTTACATAGTTGAATGTGCTGACAACAAAATCACACAAAAATGATCAATGTAAATCAAATTTCTCAACCCATGGAGGTCTGGATTTGGAGTCACACTCAAAATTAAAGTGGAAAACCACACTACAGGCTGATCCAACTTTGATGTAATGTCCTTAAAACAAGTCAAAATGAGGCTCAGTAGTGTGTGTGGCCTCCACGTGCCTGTATGACCTCCCTACAACGCCTGGGCATGCTCCTGATGAGGTGGCGGATGGTCTCCTGAGGGATCTCCTCCCAGACCTGGACTAAAGCATCCGCCAACTCCTGGACAGTCTGTGGTGCAACGTGGCATTGGTGGATGGAGCGAGACATGATGTCCCAGATGTGCTCAATTGGATTCAGGTCTGGGGAACAGTCCATAGCATCAATGCCTTCCTCTTGCAGGAACTGCTGACACACTCCAGCCACATGAGGTCTAGCATTGTCTTGCATTAGGAGGAACCCAGGGCCAACCGCACCAGCATATGGTCTCACAAGGGGTCTGAGGATCTCATCTCGGTACCTAATGGCAGTCAGGCTACCTCTGGCGAGCACATGGAGGGCTGTGCGGCCCCCCAAAGAAATGCCACCCCACACCATGACTGACCCACCGCCAAACCGGTCATGCTGGAGGATGTTGCAGGCAGCAGAAGGTTCTCCACGGCGTCTCCAGACTCTGTCACGTCTGTCACGTGCTCAGTGTGAACCTGCTTTCATCTGTGAAGAGCACAGGGCGCCAGTGGCGAATTTGCCAATCTTGGTGTTCTCTGGCAAATGCCAAACGTCCTGCACGGTGTTGGGCTGTAAGCACAACCCCCACCTGTGGACGTCGGGCCCTCATACCACCCTCATGGAGTCTGTTTCTGACCGTTTGAGCAGACACATGCACATTTGTGGCCTGCTGGCAGTGCTTCTCCTGCTCAAAGGCGGAGGTAGCGGTCCTGCTGCTGGGTTGTTGCCCTCCTACGGCCTCCTCCACGTCTCCTGATGTACTGGCCTGTCTCCTGGTAGCGCCTCCATGCTCTGGACACTACGCTGACAGACACAGCAAACCTTCTTGCCACAGCTCGCATTGATGTGCCATCCTGGATGAGCTGCACTACCTGAGCCACATGTGTGGGTTGTAGACTCCGTCTCATGCTACCACTAGAGTGAAAGCACCGCCAGCATTCAAAAGTGACCAAAACATCAGCCAGGAAGCATAGGAACTGAGAAGTGGTCTGTGGTCACCACCTGCAGAACCACTCCTTTATTGGGGGTGTCTTGCTAATTGCCTATAATTTCCACCTGTTGTCTATTCCATTTGCACAACAGCATGTGAAATTTATTGTCAATCAGTGTTGCTTCCTAAGTGGACAGTTTGATTTCACAGTGTGATTGACTTGGAGTTACATTGTGTTGTTTAAGTGTTCCCTTTATTTTTTTGAGCAGTGTATTTACAATTGCACTGTTGAATTGGACTTTCTAACCTGTCAAAAAAGGTGGTGAGCATCCGACGCAGCAGCACTTTGTGCCTAATACCAGCACACAAATGACAGTTCATCAACTGGCCACGAGTCATATGTATACACACCAGAACCTGGGGAAAAGGACAGAACAATGAAACTTGGGTTCACATCCATGATGAAACAATAAAATGACGGGTCTCCCTAACTATTTATATCTCCAGGACAGCATATTTGTATTGTATGATACAAAAAAAATGGTCTGCACATGAGGGCTTAGATCTTTACTTGAGTCCTTGAGGCAAGCTGAGATACACCATAGAGATACATATTACCAGAGAGGCCTATGTCATGGAAACTGCTTGTGTCTTACCTACTACCAGCTGCACCTTCTCTCCGGGATCTCCCTCCATGTACAGTGTGGGGTGACAGTGGTAGCCAATCTGGCTGAGGAGATTGGCTGGCAGCGCCATCTTGTCCCTGCCGATCAGAACAAAGGGCCGCCTCTGAGTGGCCAGAGGTAGGGAGAACACATCCAACTTATCCTGCACTGGGGAACACAAGAAGTGGCGGAATTTCAATACCAGCCAGTGAGTGTTCTAAAGCTGAAGATGTGCTCAAAGCAGTCCCTCCAGGATTTTGCAGTGTTTTTTAAAATGATATTTGCGGGCCATAATTTTACATTTTGTGATGATTGTTGTCCAATTTGTCATGAAAATGCACTGACGGGGGAAAACTTTAGTTTTATGTGGTAAAAGTATGGTGTAGTGAGATGATCTGACAGTTTTATGCAGCATTAGCGGGGATTCAACGGTAATATGCAGCATTAGTGATTTTATGCGGTGATAGTGCAAAGTTTGGACAAATGTACAATTCTTGATTTTGCAAAAAAAAATCCTGTAGTGACTGTCAAAGGAGAACTACTGTTTTTTCTCAAAAGTAACCCAGAGGATGGATCATTTACTGCTGTATGAGTTGGTGGGGTGCCCATAGATCTGTCCGTAGGCCTCGTTTGTATTTCTGCTGCCGCATAACTCCTCTTCAAACTCCTCCTCGTTGGGATGGGAAGTGGGGCTGTTGGTGGCTGGGAGGTTGGAGGGCCTTGGGCTAGAGTGCTCCCCAGAGGCCAGAGGGTACAACTGCACTCCGGGTACCATGTAACATAGCGCTGCTCATTGTTGCGTGTCCCTCAAGGTCCCTGGCTGTGTGCTCTTCACTCATTGGGGACTCACATCTTTCCTGCTTAATTCTACAAATTGCCATTGGCGTGCCAACTGGCAACAGGTCCGGATGGTTGATGTTGGGGCTCAACGGTTCGAAGCCCAGATCCTCGGTGGTGGCCGTCTGGGAATCGCAGTGTGGAGAGTTGGCCTTTAGCATGAGATCCATACCGTGCTCCACAATGTTCTGGATCTGAAGGTAGCCAGACATGTACATGAGCACGAGCTGCTCGCTGGCGGCCATGGTCAGCTTGCCTGTGTAGCAGAAGGAGAGGATCTGCTGGAAGCAGGTTGGGGTGACCAAGGAGGGTAGTTCAAACATGTTCTGGGAGCTGCCGCTGAACAGGTCTCTAAAGTAGAGGCTACTGGTGGCCAGCACAGCGCGGTGGGCCTTAAAGGCCTGGTCGTTGACCATGACGGCCACATCACAGTAGTGGTCCTGCATGCGCTGCTCATTTAGACTTTCCAGCAGGGAGCTGCCGAAGTTGGGGATCTCCACATGCAGGAGGTGGGACATTATGACGACAGCGGGTCTTCACTGGAGACAGGTCTTGCTGAAAGGGCATTTGCAGACAGATAGAGACAACGAGAGAAAGAGGAGATGGAGAAGACAAAACATGCATGTTAATATGCTATTTACAAATAACATTCTGAGTTCACAGTATCTTTGCAACTACTTACTACAACAAAAAAATCAGCGAATGTCAGTAAGCTAAAAGAGAAATTCCTGAACTTATTCCATTGTATCAACAATCCTGAATATAAGGTCTGAGTTTTGAACTGCTCTGCATAAGCTTTCAGGTGTCCAATAGACTAAATGGAATCTTAACAGACAGTCAGCAAAAACACTCATCCTCCTATCACAAGTATCTAACATGTATGGCACAGCCCTCTCTAAACAAGTCAAACATAAATTCAGATAGAAGATACATTTGCCCACCAGAAAGAACAGAAGCACTCTGATTCTCTCCGTCAATGCAACGTCTAGCGTATGTGTCACAGGGAAAGGGGGGCGGGCTATAGACACAGACAGAGGAAGGGTGGGTGTGAGACAGAGGAGGAGTTATTTATGGACATGGAGAGAGCTAATACGGACAACTGCCCTGCAGAGGGTGACTGTGTACTATAGAGCCGGGAAAGGAATACATGTATGACATAACTAATCTGTTTCAGGGATGAGTAAGACCTTAGATTGATTGTTACCGAGACTGTCTAAAATACAATAGACAAATAAAGACCTCCAACATATGTGTTTTCACGCACACTGTGGTATAACACTGCAGACTCATGTTCCTAACAGTAGATGGCCTGCACCATGTGATCACACTCAGCTTGTGTGCCATGACTTGCACTGCAATGCAGTGCTTGTCTGAACTTGGCATGTTGAGTACATAGTGTGCGTACTGCGTCTATGTACCAACTAGGAGCCAGACACACAGGGCACTGCACACAAATGAGTAGACTACGCATCTGTGAATAAAGAAGGGGCTGGATGTGCCTGTTATTTCTTATAATATGGCAAGGATGACTTGTAGGTTATTGAGGATAGCTGGTTATTATCCGATACTGCTAGGATTATTGTGTTAAGGCTATATTGAAATGGATATATTTTCAACCAGGAATGAGGAAGGGCATGCCAACTTGATTTGAAAAGACAGCTTCTAAGCATGTAGCCAGCATTAATCTAAATTACCCTTGTAATGCAAGATTCTAGATGGCGCTGGGGCATATGAGGGCATGTGGGACTGGTTCTTTAAGGACACTGTCAATGGGTTTGCAGATGTGATGTTAGTAGTAGGCTGATCATAAAAACAATACGTATTTTTGTTAAACTGACACCCCTCCAAACATAGGCTAGAGGTAATATGAATTTGATACATTAAAGCCACAATATGGAATTTCAACAGCCCTGACCCTGCCACTTTGTTTGTAAATAGGGCTGGGGAAATGTAACCGCTCTCAGATTCATAGACGGATTTATGGTTGCAGCAAGGACCGTCAGTTCATGAGATCAACATGATAGTTTTTAACATGATGCAATTATGAAAGTGCTATTGTGTGTCAGTGGCAGATTTCTTACAGTGGTCACAACGGAAGATCACCATAGACTAACACAGAGCTACCAAATAATATTGATTGCACATAAAAATTCACCAAGAGATGGTGTAGAAATTAAAGATCTTGAGCATTAAAGATTTTAGAAAATATCCTAATACCACTGCATTGTACACAATGAAATTCATAGCAATTTACTCAAAGCAAAAGTATAAATGATTAGGTTTTACACACACAATTTACACAATCTTAGCCATACCAATTTATGTTTTGAATAACTTAAATAAGTTAAAGATAAACACAATATCTGGAGGTTTTGAGGCAATGGCATTATCACGATAAGGTAAGACCCAGATGCAGACAGTGTCGAAGTAACAATGCTTATTACAGCAACAGAGGCAAAGGTACAGGACGGCAGGCAGACTCAGGTCAGGCAGAGGTAAGAAATCCAGATAGGGGAAAAGGTACAGGATGGCAGGCAGGGTCAGGGGCAGGCAGAGTGGGCAGGCAGGCGGGTTCAGGGATAGGACTGGTGGGGTGCCCATAGATCTGTCCGTAGGCCCCAGGAGGGCGAGAAAAAGAGAGGTTGGGAAAAGATAGGAGCTGACAGAACAAATGCTGGTAAACTTGACAAACAAGATGAACTGGCAACAGACAAACAGAGAACACAGGTATAAATACACTGGGGATAATGGGGAAGATGGGCAACACATTGGAGGGGGGTGGAGACAATGACAAAGACAGATGAAACATATCAGGGCGTGACAGGTATAGGGCATAGGGAATCTCCTCTGGGGTGTTCCAGGAAGCAAGATCAATAAATTAGCCAGTGAACTATCCTAAATAATCTGAATAATTTAATACTTTCAAGAAATATAGACTTGAAATTGGCATGGTGTAATTACTTACTTACTTACTTACTTACTGACGTTTTTGTCCCCATGGGGAAATTTTGTTACAGTGTCATGTACACGTTTAAAGTGACGTTTAAATACAAAACAAAATTGACAATACAACTTTCATAACAGTTACATACCAATAATATTTTTTTTTAAATTGACTTGGCAACCAACAATCCATATTCAAGTTTAGCATAAATCAGAAAATCAAGAGATATACAGTATTTGACTGCATATCAAAGTTAAGTTACTAAACCCTTATACTAACTTACAAAACTGAAGGGGAAAATATTAAGTGAATTTTCCCCAGATAGGTGAAAGGTATGACCACAAGATGCGGCAGTAAATACAAGAAACAAGACAACAAGCCGGGGTGCGATAAACAGATGGCGGAAGTGCCCGGAATTGCTGATGTTTTAACGGAGCAAAAAAATGATCAGAAGTGAATGGTGGTTTTGAAAATGTGTACAAACAGTTTGAATCAGTGGAAAAGAAAATAGAAGACGTGAAAACTTCCATCCAAAACCTTGACACCATACTCGAGACAGCGGAGGGCCGAGTGGGTGAGTTGGAAGACAAGTGTTGTACTCTAGAAAAACTGCTCTCTTTCACTCTCAAAACCCAACAATATTTTCACAGCAAATGTCAAGATTTGGAATCGAGGGAAAATAATGTGAGAATATATGGAGTACCAAAAAGATTGGAAAATTAGATAAACAGAAATTAATTGAGCCCTTCATAAAATAACTATTGCATAAAATAACTCCCACCCGAGATGGACATGGGAGTTCAGCGCAGCCACAGGGCACTAGGTTCACCCCCCCTCCTCTCAACCCCCTTTTTGTCATTAATAACAATGATTTAAGGTATTGAGTAGCACTTAAGATATTATAATTTGGTGGCACTACAGCTCACATTGCCCAACAAAGGATATAGGCCTGCACTATAGGCCATATGTATTGGGTATATCGAGCTGCAGCCAACTTTATGCAGTTCCAGGCCCAGACTCTTAGGATGTCTTTACTACACCTGATCCCCCTTCCCCAACAGTGAAACATGGAGTATATATAACTATATACCTGGTGATTGCTGTTGGGCTTAAATGGAGACCTGCAATATTATGGGTCAAATTGTTTGAAGATAAAAATTCAAAACAATGTTTTGAAGGTAACTGGGAATCAGACAGTGGCAATTTTAGCATGTACATCTTGGTGGGGCAAAAAAACGAAAAGAAAGTGGGATGCATGCCAGCAAAGCCACTACATAACACTAAACTATACTTTAATCACACTAAAGCGGTGACAAACGCTGCCCACAAACGACCTATATAAAGCTGTCCCAACAGCAGTCACAACATCCTACCACTGCTACACCTGGCTATCAGCGGAGCCTTGTCTGGCAGCGAACTTCACTGGACTCTATGCAAACTGGAAACCATATATCCTGAGGCTAGATTTATTGTTGCTCGGGATTTTAACAAAGCAATTATGAGAACAAAGCTACTAAGATTGCTTTGATCACGCGGACTGGGATATGTTCCGGTCAGCCTCAGATAACAACATCGATCTTGTCACGCCCTGGCCTTAGTTATCTTTGTTTTCTTTATTATTTTAGTTAGGTCAGGGTGTGACATGGGGGATGTAGGTGTTTTTGGCTTGTCTAGGCGTTTTGTATGTTAAAGGGGCGTTGTCTAGTCTAGGTGTTTGTATGTCTATGGTTGCCTAGATTGGTTCTCAATTAGAGGCAGCTGTTTATCATTGTCTCTGATTGGGAACCATATTTAGGTAGCCATATTCTTTAGGGTTTTGGTGGGTTATTGTCTATGTGTAAGTTGCCTGTGTCTGCACTTTTCGTATATAGCTTCACGTTCGTTTTGTTGTTTTTTGTATAGTTTGTCAAGTGTAAATAAATAGAAGAATGTATTACTATCCCGCTGCGCCTTGGTCCTCCTCTCTTCCTCCATACGACGAACGTGACAGATCTATGCGTTTACCAGGTGAGTAAGTTTACAAAGAAGTATATTGGAGATGTTGTATCCACTGTGACTATTAAAACCTACCCTAACCAGAAACCGTGAAACTGTGGTTGGATGGCGGCATTCGTGCAAAACTGAAAGCGAACCACCGCATTTAACCATGGAAAGTGGTCTGGGAATATGGCTGAATATAAACAGTGTAGTTAACCTGATGAGGATAGAGGGCGCTATTTACACTTTGGGGGAATATCGTGCCCAATTTAAACGGCCTCGTACTCTATTCTTGCTCGTACAATATGCATATTATTATTACTATTGGATAGAAAACACTCTCTAGTTTCTAAAACCGTTTGAATTTTGTCTGTGAGTAAAACAGAACTCATTTGGCAGCACACTTTCTGACCAGGAAGTGGAAAGTCTGAAAATGATGCTCTGTTCAAGGGCCTGCCTATAAATGGGCATGATACGTATGAGTATACATGCACGTCATACACCTTCCCCTGGTTGTCAAGAGGAAGTGAGAGAAGAAATGAAGTGTTTATCTTGGTCTGAGGTGGAATAAATCATCTTGGCACGACGAGTCATCCATTTTTTTTCTTCTGGAGAGCGCGAACATGGACCTGGAATTGCCTTCTGAAAAGCCGTCGTTATAGGCGAATACTATCTCCGGCTTTGATTTTATTTGATACATGTCACAATATCATCGTAAAGTATGTTTTTTCAATATAGTTTTAATAGATTATTGAATTTTTTTCGGGACGTTAGGCGTGTTGCGTTGTCTGTGTTTGTTGACGATGGGGAGCTTCGCGCCACTTGGCCAGTGTGCTTGCTAATTCAAGAGGGAAAAACGATGTTCTAAATCCAAACAACGACTGTTCTGGACAAAGGACCCCTTGTCCAACATTCTGATGGAAGATCACCAAAAGTAGGACCCATTTTGTGATGCTATTTCATATATGTGTCGAACTGTGTACTAGTAGTTTTGCGCCCAGGTTTTGGCCACTCTCCTCGCTATAACATAAGCCTTATGTCGTAATGAAGATATTTTTAGAATTCTAACACTGCGATTGCATTAAGAACTAGTGTTACTATCATTTCCTATACAACATGTATTTTTTTGTAATGTTTATGAATAGCTATTTGGTCAGAATAGGTGAGAGTCTAATAGAAATATCTGCACATTCTGGGAAATAGAAGCTACGTTAGCATAATGGATAACCACTGATTTCAGCTCTAAATATGCACATTTTCGAACAAAACATAAGTGTATGTATAACCTGATGTTATAGGACTGTCATCTGAGGAAGGTTTATGAAGGTTAGTGAAAATTAATATCTTTTGCTGGTTTATTCGCTAACGCTAACGTGCCTATTGCTATCGCTAACGTGCCTTGATGAATGAATGCGGAAGTGTGGTAGGCTATTGTAGTAAGCTAATATAATGCTATATTGTGTTTTCGCTGTAAAACACTTAAAAAATCTGAAATATTGGCTGGATTCACAAGATGCTTGTCTTTCATTTGCTGTACACGATGCATTTTTCAGAAATGTTTTATGATGAGTATTTAGTTATTCCACGTTGGTCTCTAATTACTCTGGCTGCTTCGGTGCTATTTTTGACGGTAGCTGTGATGGTAGCTGCAATGTAAAACTGATTTATACCTCAAATATGCAAATTTTTCGAACAAAACATAGATTTATTGTGTAACATGTTATAAGACTGTCATCTGATGAAGTTGTTTCTTGGTTAGTTTGGTTGGTTCTTGGTAAGTTAGGTTGGCTTTGTGCATGCTACCTGTGCTGTGAAAAATGTCTGTCCTTCTTTGTATTTGGTGGTGAGCTAACATAAATATACGTGCTGTTTTCGCTGTAAAACATTTAAAAAATCGGACATGTTGACTGGATTCACAAGATGTGTATCTTTCATTTGCTGTATTGGACTTGTTAATGTGTGAAAGTTAAATATTTCAAAAAAATATTTTTTGAATTTCGCGCTCTGCCTTTTCAGTGGAATGTGGGAGGAGTTCCGCTGGCGGAACGCAGGGGCGGTACAGGTTAACATTAGAAGCCTACTCCTTAAGTTTGTTTTACTCACTGCTTTAGCACACTCTGCCAACCCGGATGTCTTAGCCGTGTCTGAATCCTGGCTTAGGAAAACCACCAAAAACCCTGAAATCTCCATCCCTAACTATAACATTTTCCGCCAAGATAGAACTGCCAAAGGGGGCGGTGTTGCAATCTACTGCAAAGATAGCCTGCAGAGTTCTGTCTTACTATCCAGGTCTGTACCCAAACAATTCGAGCTTCTACTTCTAAAAATTCACCTTTCCAGAAACAAGTCTCCCACTGTTGCCGCTTGCTATAGACCACTAACTTACCCTCCAAATACACCTCTGCTGTTTTCAATCAAGATCTCAGCGATCACTGCCTTATTGCCTGCATCCGTAACGGGTCTGCGACCAAACGACCACCCCTCATCACTTTCAAATGCTCCCTAAAACACTTATGCGAGCAGGCCTTTCTAATCGACCTGGCCGGGGTATCCTGGAATGACATTGACCTCATCCCGTCAGTAGAGAATGCCTGGTTATTCTTTAAAAGTGCCTTCCTCACCATCTTAAATAAGCATGCCTCATTCAAAAAATGTTGAACTAGGAATAGATATAGTCCTTGGTTCACTCCAGACATGTCTGCCCTTGACCAGCACAAAAACATCCTGTGGCGTTCTGCATTAGCATCGAATAGCCCCAGTGATATGCAACTTTTCAGGGAAGTTAGGAACAAATATACACAGGCAGTTAGGAAAGCTAAGGCTAGATTTTTCAAACAGAAATTTGCATTCTGTAGTACAAACTCAAAAAAGTTCTGGGACACTGTAAGAGCACCTCCTCCCAGCTGCCCATTGCTCTGAGGCTAGGAAACACTGTTACCACAGATAAATCCACTATAATTGAGAATTTCAATAAGCATTTCTCTACGGCTGGCCATGCTTTCCACCTGGCTACCCCTACCCCGGTCAACTGCCCGGCACCTTCCACAGCAACCCGCCAAATCACCCACCATTTCTTCTTCACCCAAATCCAGATAGCTGATGTTCTGAAAGAGCTGCACAATCTGGACCCCTACAAATCAGCCGGGCTAGACAATCTGGAACCTCTCTTTCTAAAATGATCTGCCGAAATTGTTGCAAACCCTATTACTAGCCTGTTCAACCTCTCTTTCGTATCGTCTGAGATTCCCAAAGATTGAAAAGCTGCCGCAGTCATCCCCCTCTTCAAAGGGGGTGACACTCTAGACCCAAACTGCTACAGACCTATATCTATCCTACCCTGTCTTTCTAAGGTCTTTGAAAGCCAAGGTAACAAACAGATCTGGTCATGGGGGCACCTCAGCCACGCTCAAGGTCCTAAACGACATCATAACCGCCATCGATAAGAGACATTACTGTGCAGCCGTATTCATTGACCTGGCCAAGGCTTTTGACTCTGTCAATCACCACATTCTTATTGGCAGACTCGACAGCCTTGGTTTCTCAAATGATTGCCTCGCCTGGTTTACCAACTACTTCTCTGATACTTCTGATACTTCTCTGATAGCCTAACACGAAACATTTGTAAACCGGTTGCGTCGTGATTTCCGTCTCATTCAACTTTGGACGAAGCGTTCGTGGTAATTACACACACTAAACAAACGTTTATCCAGTTATGGATAAACTAACACAACCATACATGATGGTTCTTTTCCCGGGACGTATTCACCGAAACAAACCGATTTGAAGACACCAATCAATGACCTCATTGCGCACCAATGGTAGGACCGGTCTATCGTTGATTGACTGTATTTTGGCCCAATGACCACTGATCATCTTGAAATCTAGCTTGGAAGATAGCCAATGAGCTGAGGTAAACGGCAATATGTAATGGTTATACGTTCGAAGACCAGCCTTTGTCGTAAACTCTGGCGTAAAAGAGGTTCATTCGCCATTGCAAATCCTACTTGACGGAGCCACCAGTGTTACGCATAGCAGTACATATTCAATAGCATTTTCAACAAGTTTATATATTTCAATTATGGCGAAAAAATCAGGAAAAGCTTAAACAAAGTCTAGGTATACAGATTTAACCCAAATTATAGAGGAAATTGATAGAGACAGCGAGACCGAGTTGCTTCAGGTAGATTAATCTTTCAGCGAAGCTAGTTTTGACTCCCGGGCGGTAGAAATGTTTCTGCACGGCGAGGATGCCATGCTGGATTGGTAAGTTCTAATGCTAATGTCATTGTTTGAAATTAATAATATGAAATATTATTCATTTGAGAATTTTTTTTAGATTTTCTTATTTTATTTGCAATATATAAAAATATAATTTGTAATGAAATGTGTAAAGTACACATTGGCTATACTGTGTGTGTGTGTGTGATATATTTTTTTAATTTATTTTACATAAACATGGAATGGAACAGCACTTCACCATAGTGATTATGTTCCCTGTACTCTATATATATCTGTTTATTTTACGTGTTGATACAGGGCTCATACGTGAAAGTATTGTTACTGAATTTTTAAATCTTTCACAGTGGCAGTGATTCTGATTATGAGCCGCCAATGTCTAGGTGTCCATCTCCCTCTGAAGCTGGTTCATCCAGCCGGACCCCTGCTGTCTCCGGCTCCACACCTAACCGGCCATCTAGAGGTGTGAAGTCAGTGACAAAGAAGCGGGGGTGGGGAAGAGAGAAACCTGCAGACAGAGTGCCAGAGGGTTGTTGGCACTCTGTGTTAGAAGATGATGTGGAACCAAATCCACCAGTTTTTAGACCCAAAAGGCAGCCAGGACCTCAACTAGACATGACTGCAAAGTACAGCCCCCTTCAACTTTTTCAACTGTTTTTCACCTCGTCAGTTGTTGATTCCCTGGTGTCGAACACCAATAAGTACGGGGCTAAGAAGCAGGCCGGAAAGAAAGAGGCATGGAAGACCATTTCTATGTCAGACCTTTTCTTCTACTCTTCACATGCGGCTGGTGAAGTTGAAAACTCTAAGGGACTACTGGAAAACGTCAGCTCTCTATCAACTGCCTTTCCCCATGACTGTCATGTCTTCTAAAAGGTTTCTGACTATCTCACGGGCGCTTCACATCAGTGACCCAGAAGTTGATGGGGAGAATGACAAGAAGAGAGGCACACCAAGGTTTGATAGGCTCTGCAAAATAAAACCTCTCTACCCCAGCATCATTGAAGCCTGCAAGACCTATTTTCAGCCCGCCCAGAACCTGTCCATCGATGAGAGGATGGTAGCCTCAAAGGCCAGAATCAGCCTCAAACCATCCATGCGTAACAAACCAACCAAATGGGGTTACAAACTGTTTGTTTTGGCTGATTCTGTGTGTGCCTACACTTGCAATTTTTTTGTTTATGAGGGGAAAAACAGTTTTGCTACCGGTAATGGCCTGAGTTATGATTCCATTATGGAGTTATTGGATTTTCAACTGCTGGGGAAGGGTTTGTGGACAACTTCTACACAAGCCCTACCCTGTTTACAGAGCTGAGGAAGCGGGAGGTGTGGGCTTGTGGCACCATTCGTACCAACAGGGTGTGATTTCCAAAAACAAAGGTGAATCACATGCCTAAGCGGGCTGAGCGGGGTACCATGCGATGGATCCGTGAAGATGCCCTGCTGTTTGTGAAGTGGATGGATACCAGAGAGGTGATCATGTGCTCCAGTGTCCACTCAAGTCCTTCAGTGGAGATCACGTCGTCAGGCGGGCCGGGGCATGGACCACAAAAAAATGTACCCATTCCAGCTGCTGTGAAGGACTACAACAAGAGCATGGGAGGTGTGGACCTGTCAGATGCGCTGATAGGATACTACAATGTTCTCCACAAGACCATGAAATGGTACAAGACATTTTTCTATCATTTCATTGACATTGCTGTGGTGAATTCCTTCATCCTCCAGAAGGAAATGGCCAAGAGCTGTGGACAGCCCCCCATCTCACAGCTAGCCTTCAGGGAGCTGCTCATCCAGGAGCTTGCTAGCTACAACAAGTCCACTGCAGCACCTTCTTTCCCTTCTGCTCCAACCAGTGGTGTTCACCTGCCCAGATTCATCTCTGCAGGCATGAATGTGCCTCAGGGCCTCGTTGTGCCCTTTGTCACAGGAAATGCCCCGTCACCTGCACCACCTGTTCAGTAAGCCTCTGCTTTACAGCAGAAAGAGACTGCTATGGGCCATGGCACCAGCAGCACAATATTGTGTAGAGGACTGAGGGTCTTCACAATATTGTAAATAGAAAATGTGTAAATAGTTACCCTTGTTATTTGTTTGTTTATTATTATTTTTTAAATGTTTTCATATATCAATTTTTTTTGGGGGGGGGGTGTGTTAGAATAGCATTTATGTATTTTGTATATAGTTCTTTCCTTCAAAATGTATCACTGTACCAATTCGGCCACTTGGGTACATTTGGGTACATTTGTGTGGGACACCTGGGTGACTTCATGCTCAATGTCATGTAGCTCACTCATTTTTGAAGTTATCTGTCTAAAACTATCTGTCTAAAGTTATCTGTCTAAACTTGCTCAGCTATTGTTGCCATCTTATGTTCTTCATTCAAATCATCCACAGCATCCTATCTGTATGTTTGGCTGTTCTTGGTCATTTGAAAGATGATGCAGCAACAATAAAAAACTGAAAACGTATGTTTATTTCCTTATATTTTCTTTTACCAGATCTATTGTGTTATATTCTCCTACATTCAATTCACATTTCCACACAATTCAGAGTGTTTCCTTTCAAATGATACCAAGAATATGCATATCCTTGCTTCTGGGCCTGAGCTACAGGCAGTATGTGTCAAATTGCTATGCTTTATCTTGGCCAGGTCGCAGTTGCAAATGAGAACTTGTTCTCAACTAGCCTATAAATAAAGGTGATATAAAATAAAATAAATGAAAAAGTCACTTTAAACAATGCCACTTTAAATAAGGCCACTTTAATAATCTTTACATATCTTACATTACTCATATCATATGTATATACTGTATTTTATGCCATCTATTGCACCTTGCCTATGCCCCTCGGCCATCGCTCATCCATATATTTATATGTACATATTCTCATTCTGTTACGCGGAGTGGAACAGGGAAACCCAAGAGCAGACTCAGATGAGGAGAATGGGATGAAGTAACTAAGGTATTTATTGAAACAGGGGGGAGATGGGAGTGCAGGCCAGGCGAAGCTCGGGCGTTGCAGGAAACCAAGTGTGGAGGCTAAGGCTAGAGGGAGAGGGGTTGGGACAGAGTAAGCAGGTCCGGAGGGGAATCCAAGGGAGCAGTAGAGTGGGGAATCCAGGACAGAGTAGCAGGATGACGAGACGTGGGACAGGAGACAGGGACCAGAGTCAGAGCGGACAGAACTGTAGAGGAGAGGAAAACCATGTCAGGCAAGGAAAACATGCACAACAGGATAACAGGATCTAAATAGTAACAAACAGCTAGGAACGTAGACTGACTGAGCAGAGATTACGATCTGGCAGTGTGGAAGTGGCAGGACTGAGTATTTGTAGAGGTCTTGATTATGGAACAGGTTGCAGCTGGTGCGGATCTGCTCTGACTCCAGCACCCCTGTCTCCACCCAAACAATCACACACACAGAA
Source organism: Salvelinus namaycush (assembly GCF_016432855.1). Taxonomy (NCBI): domain Eukaryota; kingdom Metazoa; phylum Chordata; class Actinopteri; order Salmoniformes; family Salmonidae; genus Salvelinus; species Salvelinus namaycush. The sequence continues at coordinate 3,404,982 of NC_052324.1, read as the reverse complement.
AGAGAGGGAGAGGGAACTGGGGGAGTGGCAGAAGGTCAAGGAGACACAGGATGAGCAGTAGAGGGCTTGGCAGGAGCAGATGTAACACATTCACCCCTTTAGATTTGTGTGAATTAGGTAGTTGTTGGGAAATTGTTAGATTACTTGTTAGATATTACTGCCCGGTCAGAACTAGAAGCACAAGCATTTCTCTACACTCGCATTAACATCTGCTAACCATGTGTATGTGAGCAATAACATTTGATTTGATTTGACCAATTGTAATTACGTCTGATTGGATGCCCAAGCTGTTTAGCACATATTGTGCTCTCTTGTCCATGGCGTCGGACAGCAACTGATGAAAATAGGCCTCGAAATCAGGGCTCCAGTGGACACACTGTCCAGTGTGTGTGTTCGTAGTCGCTCCTTGATTTCAAAGCCAAGAGCGCTTAGATGGCATGCTGGTAATCGGCTATAGATTGGGCACACTCTGACCCCATCTTGTGATATGAGAAAAATAGACAAGATGTTAGGGGCTATTATCATGTGTAAAGATCCATGACCTTCCAGAGCTGACTAATCAATACTGGTCAAGCGCTGTTTTTCTTCTGACTTCTCAATACTGAGCTTCAACTTCTTATCATTTTGACTTATGTTGGCATCATTAAAACTAATTTTTCAACCACTCCACAAATTTCTTGTTAACAAACTATAGTTTTGGCAAGTCGGTTAGGACATCTACTTTGTGCAAGACACAAGTAATTTTTCCAACAATTGTTTACAGACAGATTATTTCACTTATAATTCACTGTATCACAATTCCAGTGTGTCAGAAGTTTACATACACTAAGTTGACTGTGCCTATTTTAGTCAATTAGAGGTGTACCTGTGGATGTATTTCAAGGCCTACCTTCAAAATCAGTGCCTCTTTGCTTGACATCATATGAAAATCAAAATAAATCAGCCAAGACCTCAGTTTTTTTTGTTGTTGACCTCCACAAGTCTGGTTCATCCTTGGGAGCAATTTCCAAATGCCTGAAGGTACCACGTTCATCTGTACAAACAATACTATGCAAGTATAAACACCATGGGACCACGCAGCTGTCATACCGCTCAGGAAGGAGACACGTTCTGTCTCCTATGGTGCGAAAAAGTGCAAATGAATCCAAGAGTAACAGCAAAGGACCTTGTGTAGATGCTGGAGGAAACAGGTACAAAAGTATCTATATCCACAGTAAAACGAGTCCGAAATCGACATAACCTGAAAGGCCGCTCAGCAAGGAAGAAGCCACTGCTCCAAAACCGCCATAAAAAAGCCAGACTACGGTTTGCAACTGCACATGGGGACAAAGATTGTACTTTTTGGAGAAATGTCCTCTGGTCTGATGAAACAAAAATAGAACTGTTTGGCCATAATGACCATTGTTATGTTTGGAGGAAAAAGGGGGACGCTTGCAAGCCGAAGAACACCATCCCAACCATTAAGCACGGGGGTAGCAGCAACATGTTGTCAGGGTGCTTTGCTGCAGGAGGGACTGGTACACTTCATAAAATAGATGGAATCATGACAAAGGAAAATTATGTGGATATATTGAAGCAACATCTCAAGACATCAGTCAGGAAGTTAAAGCTTGGTCGCAAATGGGTCTTCCAAATGGACAATGACCTCAAGCAGACTTCCAAAGTTGTGGCAAAATGGCTTAAGGACAACACATTCAAGGTATTGGAGTGGCTATCACAAAGCCCTGACCTCAATCCTATAGAAAATGTGTGGGCAAAACTGAAAAAGTGTGTGCGAGCAAGGATGCCTACAAATCTGACTCAGTTATACCAGCTCTGTCAGGAGGAATGGGGCAAAATTCACCCAATTTATTGTGGAAGGCTACCCGAAATGTTAGACCCAAGTTAAACAATTGAAAGGCATTGCTAGAAAATACTAATTGAGTGTATGTAAACTTCTGACCCACTGGGAATGTGATGAAAGAAATAATGTTCCACATTCTTAGAATAAAGTGGTGATCCTAATTAACCTAAGACAGGAAATTTTTACTAGGATTAAATGTCAGGAATTGTGAAAAACTGAGTTTAAATGTATTTGGCTAAGGTGCATGTAAACTTCCGACTTCAACTGTAGCTGGTAAATTCGCTCTGGCTATCTTCTCCCCGATTTCAGTGTTCCAGGGAAAAGGCTACCTAAGTATGGTTCTCAATCAGAGACAACGATAGACAGCTGCCTCTGATTAGGAACCATACCAGGCCAAACACATAGAAAAGAAAACATAGAGAAAAAACATAAATGCCCACCCCAACTAACGCCCTGACCAAACCAAAATAGAGACATAAAAAAGGAACTAAGGTCAGGTTGTGACAGTAGCCCCCCCCCCCTAAAGGTGCGGACTCCGGCCGCAAAACCTAAACCCATTGGGGAGGGTCTGGATGGGCATCTATCCGCGGTGGCGGCTCTGGCGCGGGACGTTGACCCCACTCCACCTTAGTCTTGGCCCACTTAGGTGGCGCCTCTGGAGCGGCGACCCTCGCTGCCGACCCCGGACTGAGGACCCTTGCAGCGGGCCCCGAATAGGAGGGCGACTCTGGCAGCTCCGGACAGGAGGGAGACTCTGGCAGCTCCGGACAGGAGGGAGACTCTGGCAGCTCTGGACACGAGGGAGACTCTGGCAGCTCCGGACACGAGGGAGACTCTGGCAGCTCCGGACATGAGGGAGACTCTGGAAGCTCCGGACACGAGGGAGACTCTGGAAGCTCCGGACAGGAGGGAGACTCTGACAGCTCCGGACAGGAGGGAGACTTTGACAGCTCCGGACAGGAGGGAGACTCTGGAGGGTCCGGACTGGAGGGAGACTCTGGAAGGAGAAGACGCAGAGACAGCCTGGTGCGTGGGGCTGCCACAGGGCCCACCAGGCTGGGGAGACCTACAGGAAGCCTGGTGCGTAGAGGAGGCACCGGATAAACCGGGCTGTGGGGGAGCACTGGAGCTCTGGTGCGCAGCCTTGGCACCACTCCTCCAGGCTGAATGCCCACTTTAGCCCGGCCCCTCCAGAGTGCAGGCACAGGTCGAACCGGGCTGTGGGGGAGCACTGGAGATCTGGTGCTTACCACTCGCACCTCTCCATTATGCTCAATGCCCACTTTCGCCCAGCACGGGCGGAGCGCAGGCATAGGACGAACAGCACCCTCCCAGCGCCCCGGAGACACAGTACGCAGAGCCGGCGCAGGATACCCTGGGCCGAAACGGCACACCGGAGACCAAACAAGCTGGGCTGGCACAATCCGCCCTGGCTGGATGCCTACTCTCGCATGGCACTTGCGGGGGGCTGCCCTATAGCGCTCCGGGCTATGAGCACGCACTGGCGACACCGTGCGCTTCATCGCATAACACGGTGCCTGACCAGTACTACGCTGCTTCCGGTAAGCACGGGGAGTTGGCTCAGGTCTATCGCCTGACTCCACCAATCTCCCCGTGTGCCCCCCCCCAAAAAAATTAGGGGCTGCCTCTCGTGCCTGCTGCGATGCCTTACCTCATATCGCCGCCTCTGCGCTTCCGCCGCCTCCAGCAGTTCTGCTTTCGGGTGGCGATATTCCCCAGCCTGTCTCCAGGGTCCCTTACCGTCCAATATCTCCTCCCAAGTCCAGGAGTCCTGAACCCTCTATTCCTCCTTACCACGCTGCTTGGTCCGTTGGTGGTGGGTAGTTCTGTAACGATCTTCTTCATCTGAGGAACAGGAAAGATCGGACCAAAACGCAGCGTGGTAAGTGTCCATGTTAATTTATTATAACTGAACACGAAAATACAAAATAACAAAGTGAATGAAAGAAACGAAAATCGAAACAGTCCTGAAAGGTGAAACAACACAAAACAGGAAACAACTACCAACAAACACCAGGTGGGAAAAGGCTACCTAAGTATGGTTCTCAATCAGAGACAACGGTAGACAGCTGCCTCTGATTGGGAACCATACCAGGCCAAACACATAGAAAAGAAAACATAGAAAAAAAATATAGAATGCCCACCCAAACTCACGCCCTGACCAAACCAAAATAGAGACATAAAAAAGGAACTAAGGTCAGGGCGTGACACCAGCAGCACAGTTGCAGTCACCAATGCTCTGGATAACATAAAAACAGCCTAACAAGCTCTGCTAGGGCGAGTAAAATGGTCAGCGAACTTTTCTCTCATTTGTGTCTGGAAGTAGCTAGCAAGCTAGCCAACATTAGCCAGTTAGCTTGGTTGCTTGACTGCTGTTGTTAGGGCAGAACGCTCGGATGAACCCTACTTTTCGGCCAGAGCGTCCAGTGTGTGTTCCGAGAGCGAAGCACTTAGAATTTACGAATGGCCAATCTGACAATGCTCTGAGTTTACGAACGCCCAGAGCACACTCTGGCACTTCAGAATAAATTCACGAACACACCCGTAGTATGAGACAGCCTTTTGTCTTGAAATCTTTGGTTGTTCAGTACATAGCCTCACATGTGAATCATTATAGAGATGGATGGGGAAAAAGCTTAAAATGGTGTGAACAATGCTGAATGGGTGTAGACAAAGATGAGCTCTCCAGTAGGTACCAAAACATTCAAGAAACATTTTCTCAAAAGTGAGGTTACAAGTTTATCAACTTTCAAAGCAGAATTACTTTCCCTTTGTTCCTCGACTGTAGTGTATGATATACCATTTTCTAGCTCTGAGTCTCTACTTTTATCCAATTTAAAAAACACAATTTCAAATTCTGCTTTTTTGTTGTTGTTTCAACCTTAGAGCTTGAGAGGATCTGCAGAGAAGAATGGGAGAAACTCCCCAAATACAGGTGTGCCAAGCTTGTAGAGTCATACCCAAGAAGACTGCAGGCTGTAATTACTGCCACAGGTGCTTCAACAAAATACCAAGTAAAAGGTATGAACACTTATATAAATGTCATATTTTTTTTTTTGCCAATATGTCTAAAACCCTGTTTTTGCTTTGTCATTATGGGGTATTGTGTGTAGATTGATTGAGGGGGGGGGGGGGGGGGGGGGGGGGGGAACGATTTAATCAATTTTAGAATAAGGCTGTAACTCAACATTATGTGCAACAACAAAAAACTTTCCGACCGTACTGTATAGACTAGTCAAAGTTTGTACACACCTACTCATTACAGGGTTTTTCATCATTTTTACTATTTTATACATTGTAGAATAATAGTGATGACATCAAAACTATGAAATAACACATATGGAAGTAACCAAAAAAGTTAGATATATATTTTATATTTGAGATTCTTCAAAAGACCAAGTCCATATTATGTCAAGAACAGCTCAAAAAGCAAAGAGAAATTGCATTACTTTAAGACATGATGGTCAGTCAATCCGGAAAATATCAACAACATTGAACGTTTCTTCAAGTGCAATCACAAAAACCATCAAGCGCTATGATGAAACTGGCTCTCATGAGGACCGCCACAGGAAAGGATGACTCAGAGTTACCTCTGCTGCAGAAGATATGTTCATTAGAGTTAACTGCATCTCAGATTGCAGTCCAAATAAAAGCTTCACAGAGTTCAACTGTTCAGAGACACGTGAATCAGACCTTCATGGTCGAATTGATGCAAATAAACCACCAGTAAATGACACCAATAAGAAGAAGAGACTAGCTTGGGCCAAGAAATTAGCAATGGACATTAGACCAGTGGAAATTGGTCTGATGAGTCCAAATGTGCTATTTTTGGTTCCAATCACAGTGTATTTGCGAGAAGCAGAGTAGGTGTACAGATGATCTCCGCATGTGTGGTTCCCACTGTGAAGCATGGAGGAGGTGTGATGTTGTGGGGGTGCTTTGCTGGTAACACTGTGAATTATTTAGAATTCAGAGCACACTTAACAAGCATAGCTACCACAGCATTCTGCAGCAATACGCCATCCCTTCTGTTTTGCGCTTAGTGGGACTATCATTTGTGTTTCAACAGGACAATGACTCAACACACCTCCAGGCTGTGTAAGGGCTATTTGAACAAGAAGGATAATGATGGAGTGCTGCATCAGATGACCTGGCCTCCACAATCACCCGACCTCAACCCAACTTAGATGGTTTAATCCGTTGGATCGCAGAGTGAAGCAGCCAACAAGTGCTCAGCATATGTGGGAACTCCTAAAAGACTGTTGGAAAAGCATTCCAGGTGAAGCTGGTTGTGAGAATGCCAAGAGTGTGCAAAGCTGTCATCAAGGCAAAGGCTGGCTACGTTGAAGAATCTTAAATACCCTTTTTTAGTTACTACATGATTCCATATGTGTTCTCATAGTTTTGATGTCTTCACTATTATTTTACAATGTAGAAAATTGTAAAAATAAAGAAAAACACTTGAATGAGTAGGTATGTCCAAACTTTTGACTGGTACTGTATATATAATCTAAATATAGATTTGTATATATTTTCCTTTATTATTTTTCCCTAACCCTACCACCCCTCCCCTAATTGGAGTAAACTAATGGAAAACAACATTTAGGCTTTTTTACTTCCAGCTTATACTGTACATACTATATACATTTTACGGACACAGTATATTTTACATTATAAACTGGGTGGTTCGAGCCCTGAATTCTGATTGGCAGACAGCAGTGGTATACCAGGTGTATGACAAAACATTTATTTTTACTGCTCTAATTACGTTGGTAACCAGTTTATAATAGCAATAAGGCACCTCAGGGATTTGTGGTATATGGCCAATATACCACGGCTAAGGGCTGTGGGTCATCGGCTAAGGACTGTGGGTCATCAAACATGCCGCATTCAAAACAACTGGGAACTGGGAAATCTCAGACGTCCTACTTCAGTGCATTCAAGACACCTGGGAAGGCAGAAAAAAACGAGCTCCGACTGGGAAAAATAGTTTGGAACGGTCATCCAACTCAGAATTCCAACTCGGGAACTCAGGCCTCTTTCGTATTTTTCTGAGTTCCCAATTGTCTTGAATGCACCAAAAGCATCCCACTTAGCAAAAACAGGAAGTCCATCAGGTCAGAAGTCAAGAACAGTTCTCAGGCCCAGTCTCCTCAGCCAGGTGACCACTTGGTTGTTGTTTGAATCTCAGATTGGCCTCATGATGATGCAGTTTCCTTCGTCTCCAGTAAAAGACTGATCAATAGTGTCTGGCTGTGGTGCATATTAATACACTTTGTTCTAACCATCTCACAGTTTATTTTGTTGGAAAACCTATGTTGTTCTTGAATGTGTCCAAATTCCAGGCTGTTAGTAAAGAAAATGTGAACATTGTGTAAGAGGGTGTACACTTTTTGGCACTGTACTGTACATACGGTTTTAGGAGCAATGTTGCACATTATTGTGTTATGTTTCATCAGCAGTGGTTAATGGAGGTTATGTGCTTATTGCTTGATAGACCGACAATCAGGGAGGAATGCTCAATAAAAAGATGTACACGTAGGGTCAAATTAATTCCAATATGAGTGATTTATTTAAATTCTTCAACGATCATAGATAATCAATACATGTAATTGTAAGTGAATTCAAAGCATTTGAGAATGGAATGGCAATTAATAAGATATATTTTATAGAGGGAACCGTAACCTTCTTTCTCCGGTTCAAAAGGATGGTGTCATGTACATGTGTTTGAGAACTGATATAGTGTCCTCCAGGAGAAGACTGAAAATCTCCTCAGACAGTCTCATCTTCACAGTCATCTGGTCAGCGCTGTAGTCCACCCACTGAAGTTCTTCTTTGTGAAGCTCTTGGATCTGAGGATTCAATGTGATCATGAACTTGAACATTGATGCTGAAAGATGTGTATGCCTTCACCCACTACAACCTAGCTAGGCATTGCACTTATTGATGCTCATATACTCCAAATATCTGTCATGTAGGACTGCCAATAAACTGTTCCCACCAAGGCATTTGAACAAAATGATTATCACATACCAGAATGTAGTCTACTCTGTCTCTCTTTGTACTCCTGTATTTGCACAACGTCAGGAGAATCTCTTTCACCTGAAGGTCCGTCCGTTCCAAGTTGAGCTCTTTCTGCACCTCAGATTTAACAGCAGCCTGCAAAATATGACATTACATTTCAAATTTTGACATTTTTGCACTTATGTTCTTCAGAAGTTCACCTGGGGATGATTACTGCACAAAATCAACACCAAGTGGGTTATTGTTATTTTTCTATGTACTGTACATACATATTTGTGCATTGCATTATACTGTACATATCATATACATAATACACAAAATATGGTAAGTGCATAGGTTCCATGTTCATTTTCATATTTATTTAGACAGGAGATTGTGTATATAGCAGATATAAGGCTACTTGTTACCTTCAGGTCGGTGAGAAAGACTCTACTTGATAGGAGACTTGAGAGTGTATTTTTTGTCTGCCACATAGATCTTGTAATCCCAAAGTGATTGGTCAACACCCCATGAAGAATCTCAGAGGTGAGTTGGTGCATGATCTAGAGTAAGATATAGTTGGCTAATGACCTCAAACATACATAACATTAGCATCCTGATCTGTGAATTCATCCAGGTTTACAATCATCCAATAATTGCATACAAACTCTCACCCGTCCGTAAACTCTGACACTCTCTTCGTCAATGATATAGCCTGGTGCTTCTGGGTTGTAAATCATGGTACTCTTTGCTTGGCCTAAGAGTGTTTCCAAGGCAGTATCAACCAGTCTGTACACTATGTCACGGTCGTGGGGCTGGATTTGAACCTTCTCAGGAGCTGCAGAGCAGAGTGTATCGTGCCACTGTTCTATGAAACACAGCTTACTGGCTGTGCTGTCATCTTTCTTCTTTACTGTCTGAAAAGCATACAAAACTATCACAAAAACGATAATTCAAAAGAAAAAGACAAGTAATAGGCCTACACATTACATATTCATGAATTCAAACTATTTAACCTTTATTTAACTAGGCAAGTCAGTTAAGAACAAATTCTTAATTACAATGATAGCCTACCAAAAGGACTCCTGCGGGGACGGAGGCCTGGGATTTAAAAAAAATATATATATATATAAATATAGTACAAAACACACATCACAACGAGAGACAACTATTACTGCATTACTAAACAAAATATGGAAGGTTTTGAATGGAAATAGGGTACACCTATCTTTGCCATGATCATTTCTGACAGTCTGCAATTGAGTGCCACCCATGCTACTGTATCTCAATTTAAAAATAGGGCACCCTCATTTTACAAGCAGGGGATGCCAGGTTCTTGTTAACACTCGATTTGTGTTAGCAATCTGCCTGCTTCTCTGAGCTCATTGGCAGTTATTAATAAACAGAGAAGGTGCATACCAGCTACTATGATGGAGACTGATTGGCCATAAAGCCAAGGGTGGGGATTAACTGCCACCTGCAGTGCTGGAATGTTAGATCATGAGTTTTATGGTGAAAGCTCTTAATGGTACTCCCCATCCTAAAACAAGATTTGTGGCAAGTGAACCCTCTATCCATCTCTATGGTTTGAAATCATCCTTGGGGTGGTTCCCTGCTGAAAAAAACAGCATGGACCAGCCTTTGTTGTGTTTTCACTGGTGACTAGCCTTCGCTGTATTTTTGCTGGTGACCAGCAGAATATGCTGGTCACCCACAAGACGTTATGCTGGTTTGCAATAGTGATGGGTCATTCGCGAACGAGTCGGCTCTGAGAGCCGGCTCTTGTAGGTGAACGTTGGGAGCCGGCTCGCATATCAGAAGAGCCGAATCTATTTATAAAAAAATAAAGATATGAATAATCAAAAGATTTAAATGAATAGAATTAACTAATTCAAAGAACGAAAAAATAAATAAAATAATATAGGCCTAAATGTTAAAGCGCACACACATTCGTTCTGACTGTCTGCTTAGACTAACAGCCTCACCTGTTGTTCCGGTCAATCAGACACGCAGTGTCAACCAATGAACCAAAGATGCGTGAGGGAGGGCCGAGCCAACTCACTCACAGTCACACACTTAGCAGCCGAGGAGAGAGGAAGGACAGCTGTGAAAACTACAGCTGGAAAATGAGTTGTAAGCACAGTAGCATTTGGTTGCATTTTAATAATGTAGACAATGCCAAAACAAAATCTCATATGAAGCCGGTTCTACGCACAACCTACTCCGGTATAAGCGAACTGTGCACACAACTGTGAGGCTAGCTGTAGCGGAGCCTCGAGAAACTAGCGGGCCTGCTGGTGATAGTGGTGGAGCCAGCACCTCCACACGTGGAGATGTATCCACTCAGTCAAGTAGGCCTACTCCGCGACCCACAGCAACGCAGTCTTCTGTGGACCAGTTTATGCCAAAGTCTATGTCTGTAGCAAAACAAGGCCAAATTGATATTGCATTGGCTAAAATGACTGCCTCCGATTTCCAGCCATTTTCGATTGTGGAGGACAGAGGTTTTAGAAATGATAGCAATAGTCTAAATCCAATGTACACAATTCCAATCAGGAAAACCCTTTCAAAATCACTTATTCCACAACTGTACAAGAGCACACAGGCTTTAGTGCGGGAAAGAGTCCAAAAAGTTACTGCAGTTTGCCTTACCACTGACTGCTGGACATCAAGGGTACCCACTTCTTACATGTCGGTTACATGTCACTTCATTGAAGAGTTTCGATGTCTATCTGTCTTCTGGACTGCTTTGAGTTCAGTGACAGACACTTCAGAGAACCTGGCAGAGGAACTGTTGAGAGTGGCCAGAGAATGGCAAGTAGATGGAAAAGTGGTCTGTTGTGTTAGCGACAATGCAGCTAACATAACCAAAGTCATGAAAATTTGAAAATGGACCCATCATCCATGTCTTGCCCAAACAATCAAACTGATTGTAAAAGATGCTCTGAAGGTGATGAAGCCCACTGTGGACAAAGTTAAAGCAGCTGTGGAATACTTCCTAAAAAACTAAAGTCTACACAATGCCAGATGGGGATGCCTGAGCTGAGGCCTAAACAAGACTGCACTACAAGGTGGAATTCAACATTTTATATGTTGAAGCGGATTCTTGAGTCAAAGGATGCCATCATCTCTTCCCTGGCCATTGTCAATGCACCTGTTGATGCTCTGATCCAAGAGGAATGGAAGGTGGTGGTGGAGGTGTGCAGAGTCCTGGAACCCTTTGAGCAGGTCACTGTGGAGATCAGTGGAGAGAGGTACAGTAAACAGTTATTACTACATCATTATTTAATCGAGTATTATAAATGCCTATGAGCAGTAGATGAGAATGTAGACAAAACATGAACTGTTCTCTCTTTTCAGCTATGTGACAGCCTCAAAAAAGATACTCCTGTGTAAGGGTCTGCAGCGAATCACAGCCAGCCGCCAGAGAGAAGCAAATGTAACCACAGGACATGTGACAGAGTTTATGGACACCCTATGTTCATCAATGGACAGAAAGTTGCACAGAATGGAATATAATCACGTGCTATCAGAAACCGCTGCACTTGACCCCAGGTTTAAGAAGTTAGCCTTCAGTGAAGCCAGAGAGATTGATGAGGCTCTTCACGGAATAACCTCAGTAGCAGGGAGGGACAGCCGCAGCAGTCAGGTGGCTCAGGCACCAGGGCAACAGGAAGAAGAGAGAACAGAAGCACCAGCAGTAGTGCCACAAACGTCTGCTGTTTGGATGCTGTTTGACGAGAGAGCAACTGGGGATGCAGCACGAAGGAATCCCTCAGCAGATGTCATAATGGAGGCCGATCCTATTTGGAGGAGCCCCAAAGATCTGCAGATCCTCTGAGCTGGTGGAAGAACAAGGCCTCGGTCTACCCACGGCTTACTAAAGTCATGACAGGGGGACTCTGCATAGCGGCCACATCCATTCCCTCTGAGAGGGTCTTCTCGAAAACGGGACAAATAGTTACTGAGAGAAGAAACCATGGTCAGTATTGCTGTGTGCTGCTGGTTATAACATGCCAATAAAGAAGAGAGAGAAAAGAGGGACCCGTTTAATGTTTTAAGTGGGATGCTGCAGTTTTGCACTCTGTTATTTATTTTTCTTTGACATGGTGCAATATTCTATTATTATGTTGTTCAGAATGTATTTGTTTTGAATTGTTACATTTATATGCACTTTGTTTCTACACATTAAAAAAGTTAGACTTTAATGCACATGTGTAATAGCATCCTGTCACGACTCCGACCGAAGGTGGCACCCCTTCCCGTTCGGGTGGCGCTCGGCGTCACCGGCCTACTAGCTGCCACTGATTCTTTCCTCCCCCTCCTTGTCTGTTATTGGTTACACCTGTTAGGTGTTTGTGGTGATTAGTTGGGCTTTATTAGTCAGCCGGCCCGCCTGTTTCTTTGTGCGGGATTGTTTGTTGTAACATTTGTGTATGTTGGAGACGAACGTGTTTGTTCCTGTTCGTGGGTTTTGCTGGACTGTTTTAGTCCCCATGTTTGGGGCATTTTGTTTTGTAGCACCCAGTGTTTCGTGGGGTGGCCTATGTCCACCGTGTGTGCATTAAAGAGCACTACCTTGAACTCTCTGTTTCCTGCGCCTGACTTCACACCCATGACACCCAGATCGTTACACATCCTTTGTTTTTACATTTATTTCAATTTGTGGGATGCTGCAGTTTTGCAAATTGTTACTTATTTTTCTTTGATATGGTGCAATATTCTATTATGCTGTTCAGATTGAATTCATTTTGAATGGTTAGATTTATGCACTTTGTTTATATACATTAAAAAGTTATACTTTAAATGCAAATGTTTAATAGCATTCTTTTTCATAACAAACCAATGCATTTTTAAATACATCGTGGTTAAGGTAGAGTATGATTTCATTTAATAATTTAATTACAATTGTTTTAACACCAATCATAGTCAAACTATCACTCTTTTTTCAAAGAGCTGTTTGGGAGCCAAAAGAGTCAGCTCTTTTTGGTGAGCTGAGCCGAATGAGCCTGCTCACTGAAAAGAGTCGGAATGCCCATCACTAGTTTGCAAAGTGATGTCTAATTCCTATTGGAATCCAGCCTTAGCGGGGATATCCAACAATTTGAACTTTTTTTCACCTAAAATCTGCATTCAGTATGACTGCCAAGTAGAAAAAAAATGTAAACAAGACTACCTAAAGCATTTAAACTGGAACAACCATTTTAGTAACGGATGCAATAAACCCACCTATCAAATTGGATTAGTTTAGAAAAATATGTTATTTATCTGTAGCATAAGATACATTTATTGATTAATTAATCAATCGATGTACATGCAAAAACACAGATTTTGAAACAATCTGCAATAGAGCATGCTGGGAAGTATGAAAATGATGGGTGTCACGACTTCCGCCGAAGTCGGTCCCTCTTCTTGTTCGGGCGGTCGACGTCACCGGCCTTCTAGCCATCGCCGATCCACTTTTCATTTTCCATTTGTTTTGTCTTTGTTTTACACACCTGGTTTCAATTCCCCAATTACATGTTCATTATTTAACCCTCTTTTTTCCCCATGGTTTTTGTGCGTGTTTGTTTGTTGTCTTTACGGTCCGTATTGTGGGCTAGGTATTATCGACTTGTATTTGTAAGTCTTGAGTAAAATTACGTGTATTACTCATCTCTGCTGTCCTGCGCCTGACTCCTCTGCACCAGCTACACCCAGACCTATTACAATGGGCGTGGTTTTGCAGACCAGCTAGACCAGTGGTCACCAGATCACTGTCTGAGTCAAAATGCAAGCTGAGATCTCCCGCTAAGATTTTTTTTTTTTACATGATATATAAGCCTATATATAAGCCTATGCAACATTAACCTATTAAACAGTACTGTACTGTAGCAATTAAGTTTGTGCAGTAATCTATAGACCTAATTGTCACGTTCGTCGTAAGGAGGAGACCAAGGCACAGCGTGATATGTATACATTCTTCTTTTAATGAAGAAAGAACACAGAACAAACTAACGCGACGCTATACAAAAACAAGTGCTGACAGGCAACTACACATAGACAAGAACCCACGAAACCAAAAGGGAAAATGGCAACCTAAATAGGATCCCCAATCAGAGACAACGATAAACAGCTGCCTCTGATTGGGAACCAATTCAGGTCACCATAGACCTACAATACCTAGACTTACAAAATAAAAACTATATCTACAAAAACCCTAGACAAGACAAAACACGCATACCCACCCTCGTCACACCCTGACCTGACCAAAATAATAAAGAAAACATAGATAACTAAGGTCAGGGCGTGACACTAATACATTATCACTTCATATTGGCTTTGCTTGAATTGCCCTGCCAATGCAATGTTGTCCACCCCATTTTTTTAATATAAAAAACAAATTATGGTAAGCTATATGATCACACAGTAATAGATCAGTTGTTGTATTACTTGTGAGGCACAGCTGAGTGAGCATACATTTAAATCATTTCCTTTTGATTTTACTGGAATGATGGTGCCTGAATCTGATGGTCATTCTCAGTGAAGGGAGAGAGCAGCAGACTGAGGGTCCACCTCTCAATTTCCCTCTGCTCTCCCTTTCCTCCTCTGACACTGACCAAAAAAGGACACCGTCTTCCAGCTGATGGCAAAACCCGAGTCGCACCGCATTATTTCTGCCTCATGCACAAATCCATGTTGTTACTGCTATGAAGAGAGAAAATTAAATATTCCTCGATATTAAAAAATACCCAAGTCGCTAATAATAACAATGCAAGCCTATCGATACACTTTCCTACTCATTCATTACAGCTGCAGTGCTCGTTGTAGTGGGAGTAAGAAGAGCACACATTTTATGGCTTATAAAAGTGTTGACACTGCTGAGTAAAAACTTAAACCTAAACTCACTCATAAAAACAGCAGCTTTTTGCCGTATTTGTTGATAGTCTCTCTAGTCATGGTTTTAAAAGTTTTTAAATCTCACAGTATCAACTTTGCTTTAGCTTTCTTTTATGCCTGCTACATTACTAATTATCTCTTCCAAGATGGCATAGCAGTTCAGACGTCATTTTGCCCTCGTATTGTCGTGTCCTGTATATATATATATTTACACCTTTCTTCGCATATCTTTTATATATTTTATTATCCAAGAACTCAACTACAAAAAGCTTTCCTGCAACCCGCCTCACCAATTACAGAAAAAAAAAGTACCTCAAATCTGAAAATTCACAATTGAAGCTAGCCAGAAGCTAACCAGAAGCTAGCCAGAAGCTAACCAGAAGCTACCTAGAAGCTAACCAGAAGCTAGCCAGAAGCTAACCAGAAGCTAGCCAGAAGCTAACCAGAAACTAGCCAGAAGCTAACCTGAAACTACCCAGAAGTTAGCCGGTTTACTGGCTAACGTTACTATTTCAGCTACCCACGTTTTGTGGTCATCAGCTATTCCTTTAGCTCGATAATCTATCGGCACTTTTGTACAACGCGACTCCGACCAGAACATACCGGACATTTTTTTCTCAATATCCCCGGATTTCAACCGCAAGCTCTGGACATTTACACCTTGATTTCGCAGCTAGCTAGCTGCAAACCGTGTGACTATTGGCTTACGTCGATCCCGGAGCAAACTTAAATTATTCCGGAGCTAGCCAGCTGAAGAGTTCCATCAGCCATTCCTGGGCTACAATCACCTATCCGGACCCGTTTTTTTACTACAAATGCGGAGCCCCACCGGGCCTTCACGACTGACTACCGACGTTATCTGCCCGAGGGAGTTATCCAACTGGCACCTCCGTCGCGACGTTACCTGAACGCTCATCTGGGGCCCGCTAATCGTTAGCTGTCTTATCGGCTGCTATCTGAATAAGTATATCGGACAATTTTTCTTGGGTCACTATATCTATTTTGCCAATTGGATTGATCCCCTCTACCACATGGAACCCCACTAATCTACCGACGGAAACGCACGAGGTGACTAAAAATAGACCTCCATCCTATGCTATCTTGCTACCGATAGCCAGCTACCCGGCCAGCTGTCTGGATCGCCGTGACCCCAACCAACCTCTACTCACTGGACCCTTATGATCACTCGATTAAGCATGCCTCTCCTTAATGTAAATATGCCTTGTCCATTGCTGTTAGAGATTATTGCACCTGTACATAGCCCATCTATAATTTAGCCCAAACTACTACCTCTTTACCTACTGTATTTATTTATTTATTTTGCTCCTTTGCACCCCATTATTTCTATCTCTACTTTGCACTTTCTTCCACTGCAAACCAACCATTCCAGTGTTTTTTTACTTGCTATATTGTATTTACTTCGCCACCATGGCCTTTTTTATATTTTTATTTATTTATATATATATTTTGTTTGCCTTCACCTCCCTTATCTCACCTCACTTGCTCACATTGTATATAGACTTATTTTTCACTGTATTATTGACTGTATGTTTGTTTTACTCCATGTGTAACTATGTGTTGTTGTATGTGTCGAACTGCTTTGCTTTATCTTGGCCAGGTCGCAATTGTAAATGAGAACGTGTTCTCAATTTGCCTACCTGGTTAAATAAAGGTGAAATAAATAAAAATAAATAAAAATTACAGCAGACACGTTAATCTGAGCCATTTGATTGACCAGTGGTAGGCTTATAGTGCATGTGATTTGCTTTCTGGCCCCCTGGGAGGGTATAGTTTGTACCTTCAGACACATAAAATGGTTCAAAATGGAAACACTTTGCCTACCTGGCGCGCAGGGCAGCTGAATCAGGTGCACCTATTTACTGAATGTAACGGCAGTCTAGCTCTTCCTCCTCCTCGGACGAGGAGAGGCGAGAAGGATCGGAGGACCAATGTGCAGCGTGGTAAGTTTCCATGAATTAATATACACGAAAACAAGACACTATACAAAATAACAAACAAACTAACCGTCACAGTCCCCTGTGGCACAAACACTGACACAGGAAACAACCACCCACAAAATCCCAACACAAAACAAGCCACCTATATATGATTCTCAATCAGGGACAACGATTGACAGCTGCCTCTGATTGAGAACCATATTAGGCTGAACACAGAAACAGACAAACTAGACACACAACATAGAATGCCCACCCAGCTCACGTCCTGACCAACACTAAAACAAGCAAAACACATAAGCACTATGGTCAGGACGTGACAGTACCCCCCTCCTGAGGTGCGGACTCCGAACGCACCCCTAAAACTCAAGGGGAGGGTCTGGGTGGGCATCTGTCCGCGGTGGCGGCTCCGGCGCAGGACGAGGCCACCACTCCATCATTGTCTTTGTCCCCCTCCTTAGCGTCCTTTGAGTGGCGACCCTCGCCCCCGACCTTGGCCTAGGAATCCTCACCAAGGTCCCCACTACATTGAGGAGACAGCTCAGGACAGAGAGGTAGCTCAGGACAGAGAGGTAGCTCAGGACAGAGAGGTAGCTCCGGACTGAAGGGCAGCTCCGGACTGAGGGGCAGCTCATGACTGGAGGGCAGCTCATGACTGGAGGGCAGCTCATGACTGGAGGGCAGCTCATGACTGGAGGGCGGCTCTGGCACCTCCTGACTGGCTGGCGGTTCTGGCAGCTCCTGACTGGCTGGCGGCTCTGGCAGCTCCTGACTGGCTGGCGGCTCTGGCAGCTCCTGACTGGCTGGCGGCTCTGGCAGCTCCTGACTGACGGACGGCTCTAGCGGCTCCTGACTGACGGACGGCTCTAGCGGCTCCTGACTGACGGACGGCTCTAACGGCTCGGGACAGACGGGCGGCTCAGATGGCGCTGGGCAGACGGATGGCTCAGACGGCGCTGGGCAGACGGATGGCTCAGACGGCGCTGGGCAGACGGATGGCTCAGACGGCGCTGGGCAGGCAGGCAGCTCAGACGGCGCTGGGCAGGCAAGTAGCTCAGACTGCGCTGGGCAGACGACCGACTCTGACCTGCTGAGGCGCACAGTAGGCCTGGTGCGTGGTGCCGGGAACTGGTGGTACCGGACTGGAGACACGCACCTCAAGGCTAGTGCGGGGAGCAGGAACAGTGCGTACAGAGCTCTGGAGACGCACAGGAGGCTTAGTGCGTGGTGCCGGAACTGGAGGTACTGGGCTGGAGACGCGCACCACAGGGAGAGTGCGTGGAGGAGGAACAGGGCTCTGGAGACGCACTGGAAGCCTGGTGCGTGGTGTAGGCACTGGTGGTACTGGGCTGGGGCGGGAAGGTGGCGCCGGATATACCGGACCGTGCAGGCGTACTGGCTCCCTTGAGCACCGAGCCTGCCCAACCTTACCTGGTTGAATGTTCCCCGTAGCCCGACCAGTGCGGGGAGGTGGAATAACCCGCACTGGGCTGTGTTGGCGAACCGGGGACACCATGCGTAAGGCTGGTGCCATGTACACCGGCCCGAGGAGACGCACTGGAGGCCAGACGCGTTGAGCCGGCTTCATGGCACCTGGCTCAATGCTCAATCTAGCCCGGCCAGTGCGGGGAGGTGGAATAACCCGCACCGGGCTAAGCACACGTACAGGAGACACCGTGCGCTCTTCCGCATAACACGGTGTCTGCCCGTACTCCCGCTCTCCACGGTAAGCATGGGAAGTGGGCACAGGTTTCCTACCTGCCTTCGCCACACTACCCTTTAGCACCCCCCCCCCCCAAGAAATATTTGGGATTTCTTCTCGGGCTTCTTACCGCGCCGTCGTGCTAACCTCATTCGCCGGTATCCCTCCGCACATTGCTCCATCGAATCCCAGGCGGGCTCCGGCACTCTCCCTGGGTCAACCGACCACCTGTCTATTTCCTCCCAAGTGGTGTAACCCAGATCCGGCTCCTGCTGCCGAGCTAGCTCCTTGAAACGCCGCCTCTCCGCTTTTGCTGCCTCCAGCTCTGCTTTGGGGCGGCGATACTCCTCTGGCTCTGCCCAGGGTCCTTTCCCCTCCAAAATTTCCTCCCATGTCCAGGAGTCCTGTGTAGTTGGCCGCTGCTGCTGTCGCTGCTGCCCGTTGCCACGCTGCTTGGTCCGAGTTAGGTGGGTGGTTCTGTAACGGCAGTCTAGCTCTTCCTCCTCCTCGGACGAGGAGAGGCGAGAAGGATCGGAGGACCAATGTGCAGCGTGGTAAGTTTCCATGATTTAATATACACGAAAACAAGACACTATACAAAATAACAAACAAACTAACCGTCACAGTCCCCTGTGGCACAAACACTGACACAGGAAACAACCACCCACAAAATCCCAACACAAAACAAGCCACCTATATATGATTCTCAATCAGGGACAACGATTGACAGCTGCCTCTGATTGAGAACCATATTAGGCTGAACACAGAAACAGACAAACTAGACACACAACATAGAATGCCCACCCAGCTCACGTCCTGACCAACACTAAAACAAGCAAAACACATAAGCACTATGGTCAGGACGTGACACTGAAATGTTTGGCGATCAACCGGTTGGTGACCACTGACCTGGACTGGACCACTGGACCAGAATACACAACAACGACAAAAATGTTATTTGTCAGGGGTGAGGGTGATATGTGTTTTTGCATTTCAGGAAGGGTTCTTTACTGCTGAGAACCATCTGTCTGTTAAGAATCATCCTGTTCTTTCCCTCTCCACCATGTTTTCCTTCTTATGCCATGAAATGCTACACTGTTAAAAAGTTCCTGTACCTCTTACGGTACACTAAAAGATTACTGGTTGCATTGAAAGTAAATTAAACACCAACACATTACTGAATTTGTACAGCTGAATATAGGTGTTATTGCTGTAGAAGGACAATATACTGCTGAAAGTAGGTTACTTGAGACTATTCCTCACTTGGGATTTAATCTCACAACCTCTTGGTTGCTACTGACCAGAATTTCCTGAAACGTCATCAGGTCTGTCCGCATGACAGAGATTGGCCACAGATTTAATGAAGAATACATTTCTGCACTTTGATAAACATTGCTCAGAGTCAAGTCAATCATTTTCAGATTATCTGACAACACCAACTTTCAAATAGCAGTGCTCAAGGACACTTGAAGTAAAGCGTGCATAAAGGCTTTGAATTTGCAAGCTTTGGGGTCGAAGTGCGTTAACGTTTCAGAAGTGCCACCAGGTACATCTTTATTACCAAGAATGTACAGTGCAGGTACAGTACAGTGTTGTTCCCTGGGGTACAAAAAGGTCAAAGGCACACATAGGAACTTTTTTAGGGTACATGTGCGGATAATCTACAACGGTAAATTTTTCGACACAATATCGTGAATATAAAGCACAATAATCTCTGCGCTTTGAAATGTAGGTGAGGGCAATGTACCTGTGGGGATCACTAGCATGTTTTGGGGTGTGGTCTAATATTTGTCCATTTGTGCCAACCGTAGGTGGAACAGATGTTTAAACAAATCTTTCTGAACCATTGAGTCAAAGCAGCCAATTGTTTTGAAATAAGGGTTAATACGTGAGGCTTTGATCAACACGGTGTACATGAGTGACAACTGCCGGTCAAAATAATAATAATTTATGATACAGGCATCGGCTGTAAAATACACTGCTTGGCAATTGAAATACACTGCTTGGCAATTTTGACACATGCCTTGTGATCTCTGGTATCAAATGTAACATCAGTAGCTTTTTTGTCAAAGGTTGAGCACATCTTTTAACACTGTCAGTTCTGCAATCTTTGTAAGAGCATGTGACATTAAAGTGATGCACTGTTAAGAGGCTACTGCATTTCACAATAATTTAATGAAAGTTAGTTCCCTGGAAGTTGCTGTGAATTTTGCGTTACCAACCAGCTGTCAGTAAGTTATTGTAAAATTCACAGTAACTTAATAGCCAGAAACTGCTAGTAACTCACTGGCAACTAACTCCCAGTGGTGATGGGACAGTGAGGCTTTCTGAAGGCTTTGGCACTTTCACCAAATTGTGCAGAAAAACGGTTCTTTACTACGTGCTTCATTATCTGTTCACAACGCACATTAGTGACATCTGCCTCTCAGGAATAAATAAAAGCGTGTGATTATCAGAAACATTTATTTTTCTCCACTGTTTTCATCAAAACTCTGTGGTGCAGTGGTAAGTCGTTGGCTTTAGTAGTCTACAATCCATAGGAATACCAGGTTTTCGTCTAACATCATGCTTCCCTTTTTGCCCTCAAGTCGACTATTTTTTAAGATCTGAATCTATGGCATTATTTAGGATGTTTGAAAAACGAGTTTTAATGACTCCAACCTAAGTGTATGTAAACTTCCGATTTCAACTATATGTATTAACCACTCCACAAATTTCTTGGTAACAAACTATAGTTTCGGCAAGTCGGTTAGGACATCTACTATGTGCATGACACAAGTATTATTATATTTTTTTTGATATGATGGGAAAATCTAAAGAAATTAGCCAAGACCTCAGAAAACAAATTGTAGACCTCCACAAGTCTGGTTCATCCTTGGAAGCAATTTCAAAATGGCTGAAGGTACCACGTTCATCTGTACAAACAATAGTACGCAAGTATAAACACCATGGGACCACGCAGTCGTCATACCGCTTAGGAAGGAGAGGTGTTCTGTCTCCTAGAGATGAACGTACTTATGTGTGAAAAGTGCAAATCAATCCCAGAACAACTGCAAAGGACCTTGTGAAGATGCTGGAGGAAACAGGCACAAAAGTATCTAGAACCACAGTAAAATGAGATAACCTGAAAGGCTGCTCAGCAAGGAAGAAGCCACTGCTCCAAAACCACCATAAAAAAAGCCAGACTACGGTTTGCAACTGCACATGGGCACAAAGATCGTACTTTTTGGACAAATGTCCTCTGTTCTGATGAAAAAAATAGAACTGTTTGGCCATAATGACCATCGTTGTGTTAGGAAGAAAAAGGGGGAGGCTTGCAAGCCGAAGAACACCATCCCAACCGTGAAGCACTTGGGTGGCAGCATCATGTTGTGGGGGTGCTTTGCTGCAGGAGGGCCTGGTGCACTTCTCAAAATAGATGGCATCCTGCGGGAGGAAAATTATGTGGATATATTGAAGCAACATCTCAAGACATCAGTCAGGAAGTTAAAGCTTGGTCGCAAATGGGTCTTCCAAATGTGCAATGACCCCAAGCAGACTTCCAAAGTTGTGGCAAAATGGCTTAAGGACAACAAAGTCAAGGTATTGGAGTGGCTATCACAAAGCCCTGACCTCAATCCTATAGATAATGTGTGGGCAGAACTGAAAAAGCGTGTGTGAGCATGCATGCCTACAAAACTGACTCAGTTACACCAGCTCTGTCAGGAGGAATGGGCCAAAATTCACCCAACTTATTGTGGGAAGCTTGTGGAAGGCTATCTGAAACGTTTGACCTAAGTTAAACAGTTTAAAGGCAATGCTACCAAATACTAATTGAGTCTATGTTATCTTCTGACCCACTGGGAATGTGATGAAAGAAATAAAAGCTGAAATAAATCTCTGCTATTATTCTGAAATTTCACATTCTTAAAATAAACTGTTGATCCTAACTGACCTAAAACAGGGATTTTTACTAGGATTAAATGTCAGGAATGGTGAAAACCTGAGTTTAAATGTATTTGGCTAAGGTGTATGTAAACTTCCGACTTCAACTGTACCTATATTTATTTGTAAGTACGGTGTCCATTGATTGAAAGCAGCTTGGAATTGAAGAAAGCACTGGAACCATGGCGAAATCAGTGGGATCTCGCATTGTGCAACATACAGTTTGAAAAAATATGTGATCAAAAGAAGCTTCAGAAGTCATTGAGGATGTACTTCAAAGTTAGCTGCTTAGCAACTTCGACGCATGCCTCGGAGCTCCAGTATCAAACGTAACATCACCTTAAATGGCAACCTCTTGCAAAGATTGTAGAACTAGGCATGGACAAATTAAGTGCTTAACCTTGTTCAACATAACAATAAAACCACTTAAGCTGGTACAACACTTCCATATATTGTTGGTACGAATATAAATGATTTTAGACCATGCCCTCAAATATGAGCCCCCGCCAGAGCATTGTCTACATTTCGAAGTGCAGTGAAGGTAAGGTAAACAACAGCAAGACATTTTACAACAATAACACCTTCATTCAACTGTAAAATAGTGTATTTTTACTGCAACTCAGTAACTGGTAAATTACTGTAGCCGGTAACTTAACTTACCCAGCCAAACTGAGCAATCGGGGGAGTCAGAGCCTTGGTCAGGGAGGTGACCAAGAACCCGTTGGTCACTCTGACAGAGCTCTAGAGTTCCTCTGTGGAGATGGGAGAACCTTCCAGAAGGAGAACCATCTCTGCAGCACTCCACCAATCAGGCCTTTATGGTAGAGTGGCCAGACGGAATCCACTTCTCAGTAAAAGGCACATGACAGCCTACTTGGAGTTTGCCAAAAGGCACCTAAAGACCTAAAACAAGATTCTCTGGTCTGATGAAACCAAGAGTAAACTCTTTGGCCTGAATGTGAAGCGTCACGTCTGGAGGAAACCTGGCACCATCCCTATGGTGAAGCACAGTGGTGGCAGCATCATGCTGTGGGAATGTTTTTCAGTGGCAGGGACTGGTAGACTCGTCAGGATCGAGGGAAAGATAAACAGAGCAAAGTACAGAGAGATCCTTGATGAAAACCTGCTCCAGAGTGCTCAGGACCTCAGACTGGGGCAAAGGTTCACCTTCCAACAGGACAACGACCCTAAGCACACAGCCAAGACATTGCAGGAGTGGCTTCGGGACAAGTCTCCGAATGTCCTTGAGTGGCCCAGCCAGAGTCCGGACATGAATCGATCGAACATCTCTGTAGAGACCTGGCAGAGCTTGAGAGGATCTGCAGAGAAGAATGGGAGAAACTCCCCAAATACAGGTGTGCCAAGCTTGTAACGCCAAATCCAAGAAGACGTAAGGCTCTAATCGTTGCCAAAGGTGCTTCAACAAAGTACTGAGTAAAGGGTCTGAATACTTATTTAAATGGAACATTTCAGGGTTTTATTTTTAATAAATTAGCAAAAATGTCTTGACTGTTTTTGCATTGTCATTATGGGGTATTGTGTGTAGATTGATGAAGATTTTTTGTAACGTAACAAAATGTGGAAAAAGTCAAGAGGTCTGAATACTTTCCGAAAAAACTTAAACTGTAGAACCTGTCATTGGCTCTACATGGAGCCAGAGGGTTCTTCATGAGTTGGTTTAAATGGAACTCTAAATGGTTCCCCTACAGCAGGGTTGGGCATCTTTGATGGTGGGGGCCCACAAAAAGTCTGAACTCATCATGAGGGGTGGTAGTGACTCATGGGTCTGTTTACCCACATACAGACCCACACATGCAGTCAGGGCCCTGACTTTTGCTTAATATGATGTCTGAGTGAGAGTGAACACAAAATAAGTGAGGGCCCCCAAATCGGTAATTTGACCATGATTACAACAAGCCTAGATAGCTGCATAGAATAAATTACCAATCTAAAATAAATTCAGCACACATGGCTAATTGAGTAACGGTCAGTGACTGACATAAAAAAATAGACACTGCTGATGCACATGGGGGGTCCGCCAGTTGGGTTCTTCGTGGGGGGGTTCTTCATGAAGGGTTCCCCCATACGGACAAATTACATATCTATTGCTTCTAACCTTTTAACAATCTTTATCATACCCACAGATCCAATGGCGTAGCAGGAAATCCAGGTCACTGGTAACCGAGATGTTGCAAGTCCAAATCCCAAGTAAGGTTGACCCCTGATAATCATAATTTTGCTGGTCTGCAAAACCACACCCATTATTATATTTCATCATATTTCCCAGCATGCTCTATTGCAGTTGAAACATTTTGAATTTCAATATCTGTGTTTTTGCATGTACATTGATTGATCAGTTAATATATCTTATGCCACACAAAGATAAATAACATATATTTTTCTAAAGTAATCCAATCTGTTAGTTGGATTTATTGCACCCATTAGTAAAATCGTTGTTCCAGTTTAGATGGTTTGGTAGTCTTTCTAACCTTGGCAGTCATTCTGAATGCAGATTGTGGGAATATACCCTGGCTGGTTTCCAATGGGAATGAAACATCCCTTTGCAAGCCAGTATAAAACATTACTTGATTCTGGTTTTGCTGTAGTTTATGTATCACGAAGTCGGTCCCTCTCCTTGTTTCGGCGGTCGACGTCACCGACCTTCTAGCCATCCCTGATCCATTTTTCATTTTCCATTGATTTTGTCTTGTCTTCCTTCACACCTGGTTCCAATCCCATCAATTACATGTTGTGTATTTAACCCTCTGTTTCCCCTCATGTCCTTGTCGGAGATTGTTTATTGTAAGTGTTTGTGTACGTCTGTACTGGTGTGAGTCGGGTTATGTTTACCCATTGATTTTTATTATTATGTTTTCCGGGGGGGTTTGTAATAAACTGTGCCGTTGGAAACACAGTTATTTCTCTCCTGCGTCTGACTTCTCTGCCGCCAGTTAAACACCCCTTACATTATGCTGGACACCAATGTCCAAAGCACAGTGTAGGCTGGTCACCAGTGAAAACTCAGTGGAGGCTGGCCACCAGTGGAAGCACAATAAAGGCTTTTCACCAGTGAAAACACAACAAAAGCTGGTCTGCAAGCATAACCTGCTAGACCATGCTGGTCTCCCATCATAACCCGCTAGACGATGCTGGTCAGCCAGCAAAACCAGCTAAACTATGCTGGTTAGACCAGCTTGACCAGAATCCGACCAGCATAAAACAGAATAGACAAGTATGGAAAAGCTTAACATTTATGCTGGTCTATGCTGTTTGTTTTGGGAAGGTGATGTAAAAAAACTAAACATTTAAAACTTTACTCACATCAATTTGTTTGTTGTCCTCTTTGAGCAAGCCTTTCTCTCTGTTTCTCATCCTTATCTCTAGAGCATCCATCATAAGGTCTTGGATCAGCTCCTCGGTCAAACTTTCCACCCAAGAGTTTATGTCAAAACTAGAGCTCATGTTGTGTCCTGCTGTTTGGGGGCATGAATCAAAACCAATCTGCAAAATAGGACCAATAAATAGTTTGACGAGCGAGCATTTTTTAAGGAGTTTAAAAACACATCAAATACCCCCAAGGTAAAAGTCTGTGATGACTATGCTTTGCCTCAATTGTGCTATTACACGGTCTGATTAAGACAAAACTCACTTGAAATAATGATGATACAGGCATAGGGGTGGATGAACTTGATGCCTCAGGTGTCTCGTTACAACAATCAAGTTGAGGGTTTTGGCACCATTTCTCTTGTAATTGTCCCTCTTTATAGGTCATTTTAGTAGTTAAAGGATCATTGATTGGTTTATTTTGTCCCCTGTCTATGTTGCCTTCCAATGGTCCACCTGAGGCTTCATCTTCTTTCAATCCATCCTCTTGTGGTTTCAAGCAGTTTGGTGGTTCTTCATCTGAGAAGGGATCCTCCTCAGGCTCAGTATCCAGATCACTGTCTTGTGTCCCTCGTAAAGGAGAGATGTCCTCCGCTCGGACCAGAACACCACAGTTCCTATCACATCTGAAATATTTCACCCCTCTAAAGGTCCCGTTGTGGTTTCCTTCTGGCCTGTCCAGCACCACACCTGCCCAAAGGCCACCAGCAAATGCTGCCTGCCCTTTGTATTTCAGCACACCAGGTCTGGAAAGGCAGACAAGAACCCTGTCGCCAATGTCAAAGGAGAAGAGCAAGTCTGTGACATCCTCGTCCGCTGGAATCAAGCTGGAGTTCTCAGTTCTGTCAAAAACATTCTGACCTTCAGCAAGGTCTTTGTTAGTTTCACCAGAGTTTTTTGTGTTGTTTACATGTAGTGTCTTATCATCAGGGAGAGGAGGAACAAGCTCACTGTTAATGGATGGATCTTCTTTGAGATACAGATAATTTCCTTCAGAAGAAGGCGGGAATTCCTCTTCACTTGTGATCACCTCAAAAGCAGGTTGGGGAGGTAGCAGAGTGGAGCTAACACTCCCATATCCTGCACAGTGCGCTACAGGTGGAGGGAGCTCGTAGCTTCCATAGGACAGAACCTCATCCACTGGGGAAAGGATTTCTGACAGACCCTCCTCAGATACAGTTGTTTTTGACAACCCTCTAGTAACTGGTTTGGACATCTGTAAAACCAGTGGAATGCACGACTGAGCGAATGGCTTACTCGAAGAAGAGTGGTATATCCTTGCTGGGTTTAGACATAAAGGCTGAGTTTGTGATCCATTTTTTGACCTTCTGGTGAAGTGTGGAAAGCGTGTGTTTCCTCCACCTCTCGTTCCATCTATAACAGCCTTCTCCTCGTCCTCAATGTAGGTCAGACAGTCACTGCTGGAAGAAAATGCATCTAATTCATCCCCTGTTTCAGAGACACTGTCATCACACGAGGGGCTTTCACGACTCATCTTTGTGTCACTATTGCCTGTATTGTGGACAAAGGTTGCACTGAACAGACTTCCTCTGTTGGATACAAATATGTTGGTCTTCGTTGTTTGTTCAGCTTCTTTAGGTTCTATTATGGTGCTGCCTGGGTGGGATACCAAACACTCCTCAGTCCCTGTACTGGTTAACTGGTGATTGGTCTCGCCATTATTGCTTAACGGCAATAGACCTTGTGATCTTTGGTCGTTCTGTACATTGAGAATTACTGGGTCGCACATCGCCTCTATAGCGAAGTCTGTGTCCACAGCATCGAGATTAGCACAGGACGTCATTGGTAATTCCTGATCCTGTGCATTCCTCTGTCCCTCATACCTCTTCTGGCAATCTTCAAAGAGCTCCTTGCTATTGGATAGGAAAGAAGATCCCGTCATGGAACTTACAGTGACTGTTTTTGCTTTCGGAGTGTTTGAGAATGATGGACAGATGGAAACATTCTCAAGAGACGAGGCCACATTGAGTAAAGGGGGAAGTGTTTCTTTATTGCCATTCTTTTCAGACGATCTCTTTTCCTCAGGGTAAGCAGTCAGACATCCTGTAAAAAAAAAAATTATAATAATAATACATAGCATATACAACACAGCTTATACGACACAGCTTAATTTAAAAAGTCTGACAGGGAGATTCATTTTACAGATAAATGTTCATGTTCACAATTGAATAATATTCTCATCAGATGCAATTGAATCAGTCAATCCAAAAACAGTAGCGCGAATTGAAAACGGTCTCTGCCTCCCACCCTGTTTTGCCTTGGACTAAATATGCTGAGTCAGCCTGAGAGCATGAATATATATGCAAGGCTGGAAAATCTTCTGGATATAGATTGTCATCTTTATGTAGCAGTATATTGTTAAAAATCAGGACAATAAGAATCAATAGCTCCAATGCAATACATTTGACATGCTGCCTTTACAGTGTAGTGTTACTGACACACATTCCTCCTCGGCAGCCTGTATTGCAATAATAATAATATTCTTTAGTATCGGCAGCAGGGAATGAATCTACAGCATATCTCAAAGATCCACTCCAATCAAACGTGGAAGTTGAGATTTTGAAAGCATCATGAATTATTCTGACCTTTTTTAACCACTTTGTAAGAAGATTATTGCAGTGTCTGCAAAGCCTGTTCCCATTACACCTACCTGTTAGAATATCTTCCGGGATTTGCACACCTCGCTCCACTGTCTCACACCGAGGCGATTTTCCTGCACAGAGCTCAACTCTGACACTTTGAGACCGAGGTAAGCCTTGGAGAGTGTGACTATGAGAGGAGCTTGTCTCCTTAGCTGTACGTAGGTCTTGCTTGGACAAGCGCTGTTCCTTAGAATTCTCGTCATAGTACCATAGTTCCCCAGATGAAAAGAGTCTGCTCAACCCTGAGCCTGTCCAAAACCTGACAAGACAAAACACAGATAAATATTCTCTCTTCAGAGCAGAGCAGCCATGCTGAAATCCTTTGGACACTGATCCAGCCTGGGTCTGGTTAATAAATCTCATATAGACATATGATAATATTAAGTATCAGTATGGCTCAGACATGTGGGACACACCAACCCAGGATACTCTTTGTCCTCAACCAGTCCATGTTACATAGATTGTCCTATTAAAAATATTGCCCTTTGAAATCTACCAAGCAGTGCATGCATATATAATACTGAGAAAAAATGTCCTCCACCTACCCTGGCCTGTTCATGACTGGCATACTGGCACAACTGTTATGTCAGAGATGTTGCAGCTCAAGGCAAGACTGAGTTTTCCTGAGAGAGACTGCAGCCACACCCCTGGCTGCATCTCTTTCATTTCAGCCGTCTGACCCATCTTACTATCCTAACACCAGAAATGATCACATAGCACGAGGAGGATGCATCTTTCTCTGAAGCTTTCCCTTGCTCCTCTCTAGCTTGTTTCACTCCCACTTTCTCTCTCGCTTTCTCTGGCCAATCAGTTTCTCTCTGTATACACCCTCCCCTCTCCTTCCTGTTCTCTCTCCCTCTCCCCTCTCTCTCTCACTCTCTCTCTCTCTCTGAGTGTATACCCTGTCTGACGCACTGTAACAAAGCTTTTAACATCTTCTCTCAGTATACACACTGCTGACAATGTAAATCCCCTAAGAAGCACTTCAGGTTCAAAATTATCCTTGTTTTCCCCCTGAAATATTATACTGCAGTGGCTGTAGCACATACCCAGCAGACATGTCCACATTGGCAAGATGAGGGCCCAATGCAGGCTAAAATATTGGCCCCACTTAGGCTGCCCACATTGGGCCGATGGACTTCTGCTCATCGGCTCCACATTGGCCTCCAAGACATTGGCCCAGTGTAGGCAGCCCATTTCTGGTGATGGCAGCCCTCGCATCGCCTGAAATAAGCCCATCTTTTCCCAGAAAACATGCCCACATTGGCACGATGTGGGCCCAATGCATATTAAAACATTGAACCCAAGTAGGCTGCCCACACTGGACCGATGCGCCTTTGCCAATCAGCTCCACATCGGCCCTAAGGCAGGTGGCCCGATAATTGATAGTCACGTCTATATTAGGTTTAGAGTCAGCAAAGCATGTTAATAAATTCTTGAAAGCAGTAGTCTTCCTCAAATGAAGGGGATGATTGCACAATCTTTGTGAGAGGGAGGGTATCTGATTTCATTGGTTAGCCCTGAGTTAGCCTGCCCCCGGGCAGGTTAGTTCTGAAGTATTTTGCCCTGGCTAAAAGGTGAGCCACTTTCATGTTACAGGTTATAACCAAAGTTACCTCAAACAGCTCAAACATGATTCATAGTATAGGGCTCAGAACGAAGCCCTCCATGTTGCCGTCTCCTCTGTCCCACCGCTAAAGCACTATGCTCCTAGTTTATCCCCATCAAGCTGATTGTTGTCTGTGAATGCATCCATCCACACACAGAGAGAAAGAGGAAACAACTGTAAATCAACCATACACTAACAGTATCTACAAACAATTAACAAAGCAATCAGTAATTAAGAATTGATAACTCATCATAATGAGATGGTAAGAACTGAATGATAGTTGTACTGTAGCACGAGATCATAAAGACAGACGGAGACATGCTCAACTCTATTGTGCCTTGCTGTGCCTCTACCTCTTTCATTGCCTTTTTTGCTTTTATTTTCTGGTGCCCACTCTTGAGAGGTTTCATCAGACTCCATTGAACAACAAGGCAGGCCGGTCCAGTAAATTACCGTCCAGCTGTCTCTAATAATGGTCACATTGTTGGACCATACGCTACTATACAGTCTGCTCCATTAGCTTGTAACACTGTTCACTACATTAGACTGTAACTGACAATAACAAAGGGTTTGAAGTCTACATCATCCCATAGTACAGTACACTCCACTCCATTGGGCCGCATTAGCCCGCTGTGTGTGTGTGTGTGTGTGTGTGTGTGTGTGTGTGTGTGTGTGTGTGTGTGTGTGTGTGTGTGTGTGTGTGTGTGTGTGTGTGTGTGTGTGTGTGTGTGTGTGTGTTGCCCGGTCTGTGGGGGTTCTTCCACCAGTACAGCTTTGCCCTGCTCATTGATGGCCATGAAAGTGTTTAGTAGCTCATTATACACAGCCTTCACACTGGGAGAGAAAAGGAGAAAAGGGGAAGAGAGAAAAAGGAGGGAGGGAGAGGCAAAATAAGAGATCAGGGCATGACAGAAATGATCATTGAGAGGTGAGATGAAGAAAGACCAACCACATCCACACAGACCATCCTAGTAACAGTTTGACTACAGGTGTAGCCTACCTCTCATTGTTTCAACTAGCTAGCTAGTTTTTCTATTCATCAAGACCTGTTAAAATAGGAAGTCAACTTGGCTGTTTACAGTTAGCGTTACATGCTGACCAGACCGGACATGTCGCTTGCGCGAGCGTCGCAAAATAAATGTAGAAATCCATGTTATTCAGTTATTGCACCCACACTGCTCGCGCGCGCCAACGAGCGTCTGCGATGCCAAGGGCTAAAATAGAAGTCGTTCCTATTTCTGACGCAGATCGCGCCGAAAGTCATCTCCTCATTGGTTTATAGAAGCAGCTACCCACGTGCCATCTCCTCATTGGTTATACCCATGTGGGTGATCGAAAGATGAACTTTGTTGCCGGTTGTCGTGGTAATACTATAAAAGTTTAGGTGCGATCACCATATAAGTTCAAAGAGGAAAAAGTCTGGAAGGAGGAGAGATGACTAGAAACGATTCGGTTGGCCGTTTTATGTGTGGATTAATTGTCGGAGTAGAGGTCCTTGTGCATTTCAGGTAAAATAACAACTCAATGTTTATATCCCAGGACAAATGAGCTAGCAACAGCAAGCTAGCTAAATAGGACAAATTAACGTTAGCTAGCAAGTGCAAGCTAACTAGCTAAATTGCCAAACATGTTTAATGCTTTTCGACCTGTCCCTAAATTAATGTCATTGGTTCAGAGTTTGTTTTGATATTTTAACCTGCGTGTTGTGATCGCGTTTGGTGTGGGGGGGCAAAATACATTTATGCACGATAGCGCACGATGGCGCACGCGCGCAGCCGGTTTGGGTTCTGTGTTAGACCAGGGATTCCCAAACTCGGTCCTGATGCCCCTCCTGGGTGCACGTTTTGGTTTTTGCCCTAGCACTACACAGCGGATTCAAATAATCAAAGCTTGATTATGAGTTGGATATTTGAATCAGCTGTGTAGTGCTAGGGCAAAAACCAAAACGGGGGACCCCAGGACCGAGTTTGGGAAACCCTGCGACAACTAGCTAGGAATTGGAACTAAGACCTGAATGTCTCTCTGGTTGATAACGTTAACTAGCTAGGTCAAAGCAATATATACCCAGATATTAGTATTTCTGACATAGTCATAAATAACTAGCTAGCAGGCTAAATAACTGGCTATTTAGCTAACGTCATAACTTTTAGGACCTAGACGTGTTTGCTGACAGGAAAAAGTATAATTGACTGCTAGCAGGAGGAATGTAAAGCTATCTAGCCAAAGCAGAGACCCAAGGTTGCCATTCTGTAGCTAGCCAAGGACCGATTTCCCGATAGCGACGGAACTTAGGCTTACAAATGATTTAACACTGCATCTTTTCTACAACAGCTGAATATGTAACATGCGTTTCCCAAAACACAACGCAGAGAGAACGCTCGCTAAGTGTTTCGTTGAGGCCTGTGTCCACACTGATAGGGTCAAAAGAAAGGAAGCACTGCTCTGGGATCTCCCTCTTACATTAAAGTGGCAATCAGCAGTTGCTACATCCATTTTTGGACTTATAAATTAATTATATGTAATTATTATATGTACCCAATGATTCTTGAAGAATATGACCTATAGATGCCTCATGAGCTTAGTTCAACTGTCATACCCAATCTGTCACAGATACCCCCGAAACTGCTGCTCATTCTGTGCACCAGCTCCGGAGGTCTACGTCACCGGCTTTCTAGGCTTCACTAAACTGGATTCAGTACCACCAACCCCAGAATGTCTTGTCTCATTACGCTCACCTGGTTCCCATTCCCCCTGATTAGTATGTTATATATGTGCCCTCTGTTCCCCATTGTCTTTGTCGGTTATTGTTCCAATGTCCGTTGGTCTTGTGAGTACCTGTGCTTTGTTGTTTCGGCTGTGCACTTATTATTTCGGGTCTCGTCCCGTGTAGTGTTATTACGGGTCTCGTCCCGTGTAATCTTTAGAGGATAAACCTCGCTCTTTTGTTTGGGTTACATCCTTGTGTATTTTATATACGTGTTTGTTTTGGGCTTCTTCCCCGTGCCCATTTTCATGACATGTTGTATTTTGGGTGGAGTAATAAATCCCGCTATTTCGTATTCCTGCGCCTGTCTCCGATTCTTATATAACGTGACACCATCAGAACCCAAAATAAGCTTTTTTTACTCCAATGTTTGTAAACAAATAATATAAACACAATATATAAACTCAGCAAAAAAAGAAAAGTCCTCTCACTGTCAACTGCGTTTATTTTCAGCAAACTTAACACGTGTAAATATTTGTATGAACATAACAAGATTCAACAACTGAGACATGAACTGAACAAGTTCCACAGACATGTGACTAACAGAAATTGAATAATGTGTCCCTGAACAAAGGGGGGGTCAAAATCAATCTGGTGTGACCACCAGCTGCATTAAGTACTGCAGCGCATCTCCTCCTCATGGACTGCACCAGATTTGCCAGTTATTGCTGTGAGATGTTACCCCACTCTTCCACCAAGGCACCTGCAAATTCCCAGACATTTCTGGGGGGAATGGCCCTAGCCCTCACCCTCCAATCCAACAGATCCCAGACATGCTCAATGGGATTGAGGTCCGGGCTCTTCGCTGGCCATGGCAGAACACTGATATTCCTGTCTTGCAGGAAATCACGCACAGAACGAGCAGTATGGCTGGTGGAATTGTCATGCTGGAGGGTCATGTGAGGATGAGCCTGCATGAAGGGTACCACATGAGGGAGGAGGATGTCTTCCCTGTAACGCACAGCGTTGAGATTGCCTGCAATGGAAAGAAGCTCAGTCCGATGACACACCGCCTCAGACCACGACGGACCCTCCACCTCCAAATTGATCCCGCTCCAGAGTACAGGCCTCGGTGTAACGCTCATTCCATCGACTATAAACGCGAAACCGACCATCACCCCTGGTGAGACAAAATTGCGACTCGTCAGTGAAGAGCACTTTTTGCCAGTCCTGTCTGGTCCAGCGACGGTGGGTTTGTGCTCATAGGCAACGTTGTTGCCGGTGATGTCTGGTGAGGACCTGCCTTACAACAGGCCTACAAGCCCTCAGTCCAGCCTCTCTCAGCCTATTGCGGACAGTCTGAGCACTGATGGAAGGATTGTACGTTCCTGGTGTAACTCGGGGAGTTGTTGTTGCCATGTCCCGCAGGTGTGATGTTCGGATGTACCAATCCTGTGCAGGTGTTGTTACACGTAGTCTGCCACTGCGAGGACGATCAGCTGTCCGTCTTGTCTCCCTGTAGCGCTGTCTTAGGCATCTCACAGTACGGACATTGCAATTTATTGCCCTGGCCACATCTGCAGTCCTCATGTTTCCTTGCAGCATGCCTAAGCCACGTTCATGCAGATGAGCAGGGACCCTGGGCTTCTTTCTTTTGGTGTTTTTCAGAGTCAGTAGAAAGGCCTCTTTAGTGTCCTAAGTTTTCATACCTGTGACCTTAATTGCCTACCGTCTGTAAGCTGTTAGTGTCTTAACGACCATTTTGTCAGGATTGTCCTGACTTTCAAGAAAACCTGAATTGCTTCGCCTTGCTTTTCTGGTTGGCTGGCAAGTTTCACCATCCAATTATTTCAGATCTACCGGAGAGAAGTTACACCATGGCACGGACTAGCCTAGGCATAGTGCATGCCCATGGGTGCTAGATCCGTGGCGATACGTTGGCACATGAGAATTATTAGAATATGGCAAATATTAGTCAATTATTGCTATCCATGCTGGCTTTCGCGGTCTATCTGAGATATGAAACAGATAGGTGGGAAGGCATACAGCATGTCGCCAATTTATTTATGTGTACATTTGACTAAATGGGTAATGGGAACACTTTAACAACTACATTTTTATCGATACTAGGTCTTTACGAGAACCTTTGCGCTGTTGTTGATGTGACATCATTACGTCCAGCTGTTTTTATCGACACGCACCCTAGCAGGCGCATACATTTTTTTATGCCAACTTTCTAAATGTCTACAACAAAATCACTGGACAAGTTCATGGAAACATAGGTACTGTCACGTTTGTTCTGAAGTTATCGGTGGACACAGAAAGACAGATTAACAACTTGATTTTGTGTTTAGCAGAGACCTTCAGTGTATAAAGTGACGTGGAAGGGAAAAAAATGCATCTAAAGATGTACTTAGCTGTTCTACGAGTGTTCTGAACTTGTCATTCAATAACGAGCGTTTTTGAAAGCAACTTTTGTAACAATGGTTTTGGGAAACTGTAACGAGCATTACCGAAGGTGGCTCCCCTTCCTGTTCGGGTGGCGCTCGGCGGTCGTCGTCGCCGGTCTACTAGCTGCCATCGATCCCTTTTTTCCCTTTTCGTTTGGTTTTGTCTAATTGTTTTCACCTGTTCATTGTTTGGTTGTTAGGGTGGTGCTATTTAAGTTCGTTTAGCCCGCTTCTGTTTGTGCGGGCTTGTCTTTCTGTTTTTGTATGAGGTGTTTCGTATTATTGGGGTTTTCCACTGTCTGGATTTATTTTTCCAGTGTGTACTGTATTCGAGTGGATTTAATGCTTATGTTTTGACGTTACCAGTTGTTCGTCTGGTTGGACATTAAAGTGTGTTTTTTTCCCCATATCTTTGCTCTCTGCGCCTGACTCCTCACCCATTCTCCTCATCGTTCGTAACAGAAGCCCTCACCAACCCAAATGGAGTCAGCAGGAGCAGCGACCACCCCTCTCCCCACGATGGAGGAGAGAGTCCTTCATCACACGTCCATCCTCCATCGCATCGGATCAGCTATGGATCAAATGATGGAGAGGATGGATCGTTGGGAGAGGAGTGGTCTTCCTACTACCCCACCTACCCTCCCTCCAGCAACTATACCATCTCCTCCAGCGGGATCCGGTGCCAGCGCTTTGCGTATTACGCCTCCGAGTCAGTACGATGGAGCGGCGGCGGGGTGCCAGGGATTCCTCCTACAACTAGATCTGTACCTGGCCACCGTTCGACCAGCTCCCTCGGACGAAGAGAGCGTGAGTGTCCTCGTCTCTTGCCTGACGGGTAGAGCCCTAGAGTGGGCCAATGCAGTCTGGAACGGGCCCGACTCAGCGAGGGGCCACTACCCGGAGTTCACCCGCCGTTTGAGAGATTGAGAGATTGTTCTATCTCCGACAGGGGACGAGGAGCGCGCAGGACTTCGCGCTGGATTTCCGGACCTTGGCCGCTGGAGCAGGGTGGAACGACAGGGCCCTGATAGACCATTACAGGTGTAGCCTGAGAGAGGACGTCCGCAGGGAGCTGGCTTGTCGGGACACTACGCTCAGCTTGGATGAACTAATAGACATGTCGATCCGGTTAGACCATCTGCTAGCTGCTCGCGGACGTTCTGAAAGGGTCCTGTCAGTTCCACCTCCTGACCCTCCTGCTCCCATCCCGATGGAGCTAGGAGGGGCAGCATCTAGGGAGATCGGAGGAGGAGGCTCCTCCTGTACCAGTTGTGGCCGAAGAGGGCACACTTCCGGTCGGTGCTGGAGGAGTCCATCTGGGAATCGAGAGGGCAGGCAGAACACTCCTCGGTCACCTCAGGTGAGTCAGCACCACACTCTCCCAGAGCTTCCTGTTGGTCACATGTTTTTGTTAATATGTTTCCTTAAATTTTTTCCCTCTCTCCAGCATAAGGCGCTAGTCGATTCAGGCGCAGCTGGGAACTTTATAGATCGCGGACTCGCTCAGAAGTTGAGGATTCCGTTAGTTAAGGTAGAACCCCCCTTCCCTGTGCACTCCTTAGATAGTCGACCATTAGGGTCAGGGCTGGTCAGGGAGGCCACGATTCCTTTGGAGATGATTACGCAGGGGAATCATAAGGAGCGGATTAGTCTGTTCCTTATCGATTCACCTGCGTTTCCGGTGGTGCTGGGGATTCCCTGGCTGGCTATTCACAATCCGAAGATTTTGTGGAAACAGGGAGCTCTCCAGGGGTGGTCTGATGAGTGTTCAGGCAGGTGTGTAGGAGTTTCCATCGGTGCGACAACGGTGGAGAGTCCAGACCAGGTTTCCACCGTGCGCATTCCCGCTGAGTATGCTGATTTGGCTATCGCTTTCAGTAAAAAGAAGGCGACCCAATTACCACCCCATCGACAGGGGGATTGCGTGATAAACCTCCAGGTAAACGCTGCACTACCCAGGAGTCATGTGTATCCTTTGTCCCAGGAGGAGACGTTGGCTATGGAGACATATGTCACGGAAGCTCTTGGACAGGGATTCATTCGGCCCTCCATGTCACCCGTCTCCTCGAGTTTCTTTTTTGTGAAGAAAAAGGATGGTGGGTTGCGTCCGTGTATTGATTATCGAGGTCTCAATTCCATCACGGTGGGTTTTAGTTACCCACTACCTCTCATCGCTACGGCGATGGAATCATTCCACGGAGCACGGTTCTTCACGAAACTGGACCTCAGGAGCGCGTATAATCTGGTGCGTATTCGGGGGGGAGATGAGTGGAAAACCGCGTTTAGTACCACATCGGGCCATTATGAGTACCTCGTCATGCCGTACGGGTTAAAGAATGCTCCAGCTGTCTTTCAATCCTTTGTTGACGAGATTCTCAGAGACCTGCACGGACAGGGTGTGGTGGTGTATATTGATGATATTTTGATCTACTCCGCTACACGAGCCGCGCATGTGTCTCTGGTGCGCAAGGTTCTTGGGCGACTGCTGGAGAATGACCTGTACGTGAAGGCGGAGAAATGTGAGTTTTTCAAACAAGCCGTTTCCTTCCTGGGTTATCGCATTTCCAGCTCGGGGGTGGTAATGGAGGGTGACCGCGTAAAAGCCGTGCGTAATTGGCCGACTCCGACCACGGTAAAAGAGGTGCAGCGGTTCTTAGGGTTTGCTAATTACTACCGGAGGTTTATCCGGGGTTTTGGTCAGGTAGCAGCTCCTATTACCTCACTGCTGAAGGGGGGGCCGGTGCGTTTGCAGTGGTCAGCAGAGGCGGACGGAGCTTTCCGTAGGGTGAAGGTGCTGTTTACCGAGGCGCCAGTGTTGGCGCATCCGGACCCTTCTTTGGCGTTCATAGTAGAGGTGGACGCATCCGAGGCTGGGGTTGGAGCGGCGCTCTCACAGCGCTCGGGTACGCCACCAAAACTCCGCCCCTGTGCTTTTTTTTCGAAGAAGCTCGGGCCAGCGGAGCGGAATTATGATGTGGGGGATAGAGAGTTGTTGGCTATGGTTAAGGCCCTGAAGGTGTGGAGACACTGGCTTGAGGGGGCTAAGCACCCTTTCCTCATCTGGACTGACCACCGTAACCTGGAGTATATCCGATCAGCGAAGAGACTGAATCCGCGTCAGGCAAGGTGGGCCATGTTTTTCACCAGATTTCGTTTTACGATCTCTTATAGACCAGGCTCCCTCAACACTAAGGCCGACGCACTGTCTCGCCTCTATGACTCGGAGGACCGGTCCATCGATCCTACTCCCATGATTCCGGCGGCCAAGCTGGTGGCACCAATAGTATGGGAGGTGGACGCGGACATCGAGCGGGCGTTAAGGGAGGAACCTGCGCCTCCACAGTGCCCGGAGGGTCGTAGGTACGTACCGCTCGCTGTTCGTGATCAATTGATTCGATGGGCTCATAGTTTACTCTCGTCAGGTCACCCGGGTATTTCGAGGACAGTGCGAGGTCTTAGGGGGAAGTACTGGTGGCCCACCTTGGAGAGGGATGTGCGATTCTATGTCTCCTCCTGTTCGGTATGCGCTCAGAGTAAGGCTCCTAGGCACCTGCCTCGAGGGAAGTTACAACCCCTCCCCGTTCCACAACGGCCGTGGTCCCATCTTTCGGTGGATTTTTTGACTGACCTTCCCCCATCTCAGGGAAACACTACGATCCTGGTCGTTGTGGATCGGTTCTCTAAGTCCTGACGTCTTATCCCGTTGCCCGGTCTCCCTACGGCCCTACAGACTGCGGAGGCTCTTTTCACCCATGTTTTCCGGCACTACGGGGTACCCGAGGATATTGTTTCTGATCGGGGTCCCCAGTTTACCTCCCGAGTGTGGAGGGCTTTTATGGAACGTCTGGGGGTCTCGGTTAGCCTTACCTCGGGGTACCACCCGGAGAGTAATGGGCAGGTGGAGAGAGTGAACCAAGAGGTGGGTAGGTTTCTGCGGTCGTATTGCCAGGACCGACCAGGGGAGTGGGCAAGATACATTCCCTGGGCTGAAATGGCCCAGAATTCACTAAGCCACTCCTCTACCAACATGTCACCGTTTCAGTGCGTGTTGGGGTATCAGCCGGTCCTGGCACCATGGCATCAGAGTCAGACCGAGGCTCCTGCGGTGGAGGAGTGGGTTCAGCGCTCTAAGGAGACCTGGAGGGCCGTCCAGGAATCATTGCATCAAGCGAGTGAACGGCAGAAGAAGAGCGCTGACCGTCACCGCAGTGAGGCCCCCGTGTTTGCACCGGGGGACAGGGTCTGGCTCTCGACCCGAAACCTGCCCCTCCGCTTGCCCTGCCGGAAGCTGGGTCCGCAGTGTGTAGGGCCATTTAAAGTCCTGAGGAGAATAAACAAGGTTTGTTATAGATTATTACTTCCTTCGTATTATCGTATTAACCCCTCGTTTCATGTGTCTCTCCTCAGGCCGGTGGTAGCTGGTCCCATGCAGGAAGGTGAGGTTCCGGAGGTCCCTCCACCCCCTCTGGACATCGAGGGGTCCCCGGCGTACACGATACGGGCTATTCTGGACTCGAGGCGCCGGGTGAGGGGCCTGCAGTACCTCGTGGACTGGGAGGGGTACGGTCCGGAGGAGAGGTGCTGGGTCCCGGTGGGGGATATATTGGATCCATCTATGCTGAAAGAGTTCCATCGCCTCCATCCGGATCGCCCTGCGCCTCGGCCCCCGGGTCGTCCTCGAGGCCGGCGTCGGCGCGCTGCGGGAGCTGCGCGTCAGGAGGGGGGTACTGTAACGAGCATTACCGAAGGTGGCTCCCCTTCCTGTTCGGGTGGCGCTCGGCGGTCGTCGTCGCCGGTCTACTAGCTGCCACCGATCCCTTTTTTCCCTTTTCGTTTGGTTTTGTCTAATTGTTTTCACCTGTTCATTGTTTGGTTGTTAGGGTGGTGCTATTTAAGTTCGTTTAGCCCGCTTCTGTTTGTGCGGGCTTGTCTTTCTGTTTTTGTATGAGGTGTTTCGTATTATTGGGGTTTTCCACTGTCTGGATTTATTTTTCCAGTGTGTACTGTATTCGAGTGGATTTAACGCTTATGTTTTGACGTTACCAGTTGT
This sequence comes from Salvelinus namaycush, assembly GCF_016432855.1. Lineage (NCBI taxonomy): Eukaryota > Metazoa > Chordata > Actinopteri > Salmoniformes > Salmonidae > Salvelinus > Salvelinus namaycush. The sequence goes on along the minus strand of NC_052324.1, from coordinate 3,364,795 downwards.
TCGTCTGGGTGGACATTAAAGTGTGGTTTTTTCCCCATATCTTTGCTCTCTGCGCCTGACTCCTCACCCATTCTCCTCATCGTTCGTAACAGAAACAGCTTGGAGATCTAACTATGCTCCTACGAATGTTCTAACGATGAACTTAGCCTTAAGATGCTTTTGGGAAACCAGGCCCAGCTAGCTAGATAGCTTGGCTTACTAGCTAGTTAGTTGTCTATGACCTAACGTTAGTTAGTTAGATAGTTCATTTGCTAGTTAACATGTCTGCTAATATCGGCGATACAACGTCACTGCCCAGCGACAAACAAACAACTTTTTACCTTATTATAATAGCTAGCTATTTATATTTGGACATTCAACACTGGTAAAATAATCCAATCTCTGATGACCATGTCCTAAAGCTACTACTCAATGGTTACTATGTCACGCCCTGGCCTTAGTTATCTTTGTTTTCGTTATTATTTTAGTTAGGTCAGGGTGTGACATGGGGAATGTATGTGTTTTTGTAGTGTCTAGGGGTGTTGTATGTGTATGGGGCAGTGTCTAGTGTAGTTGTCTAGGTAAGTCTATGGTTGCCTGAATGTTTCTCAATCAGAGACAGCTGTCATTCATTGTCTCTGATTGGGAGCCATATTTAAGGCAGCCATAGGCATTAGGTTAAGGTGGGTGGATGTCTTCCGTGTTTGTGTCTGTGCACCACACGGGACTGTTTCGTTTGTTCGTTCGTTTGTGTAGTCTGTACCTGTTCATGCGTTCTTCGTGTTTATGTAAGTTCTCTAGTTCAGGTCTGTCTACATCGTTTATTTTAGTTTTGTAGTTTGTTGAAGTATTTTCGTGTTTCGTCTTTACTTTAATAAATATCATTATGTCATATAACAACGCTGCGTTTTGGTCCAATCCCTACTCCTCCTCTTCGGACGAAGAGGAGGAGAACGACCGTGACAGAATTACCCACCAACAAAGGACCAAGCGGCGGAATAAAAAGCAACAGCAGCGATCGCAGGATTTCTGGACATGGGAGGAAATCCTAGACGGGAGAGGACCCTGGGCACAGCCAGGGGAATATCACCGCCCCAAGGCAGAGATGGAGGCAGCACGGCGACACGGTAGGAAGCCCGAGAGACAGCCCCAAAAAATTCTTGGGGGGGGGGCACTTGGAGCAGTCGGCGAAGTTGAGGGGTGAGTCTGAGATTGTCGAGGAGTTATTGGACAGATTGGAGGAGAGTGAACGAAGGGGAGATTATGAGACATTCGAGGAGTTGTTGACGAAATTGGAGGAGAGTGAAGAGAGAGAGCTGTTGATTTGGCAGAGTATGCATGGCATTTTCCCTGAGGAGCGTGTTAGCTGTCCGATGCCACCTGTGTCAGTTCCTCGTACTCAGCCTGAAACTTGTGTTAAAGTTCCGGAAGATTTGATGCCGGCTATACAGACCAGGTCTCCAGTACACCTTCACAACCCGGTGTGTCCTGTTCCTGCTTCTTGCACTCGCCCTGAGGTGCGTGCCCTCAGCCCGGTACCACCAGTCCCGGTACCACGCACCAGTCCTATAGTGCGCCTCGAGAACTCAGTGTGCCCTGTTCCTGCTCCCCGCACTAGCCTTGAGGTGCGTGTCTCCAGTCCGGTACCACCAGTTCCGGCACCACGCACCAAGCCTCATGTGCGTCTCCAGAGCCCTGTTCCTCCTCCACGCACTCTCCCTGTGGTGCGTGTCTCCAGCCCAGTGCCTCCAGTTCCGGCACCACGCATCAAGCCTCCTGTGCGTCTCCAGAGCCCTGTACGCACTGTTCCTTCTCCCCGTACTCGCCCTGATGTGCGTGCCCTCAGCCCGGTACCACCAGTGCCAGTACCACGCACCAGGCCTATAGTACGCCTTGAGAGTCCAGTGTGCCCTGTTGCTGCTCCCCGCACTAGCCTGAAGGTGCGTGTCTTTAGCCCGGTACCTCCAGTTCCGGTACCACGCACCAGGCCTACAGTGCGTCTCAGCCGGCCAGAGTCTGCCGTCTGCCCAGCGGCGCCTGAACTGCCCGTCTGCCCAACGGCGCCTGAACTGCCCGTCTGCCCAACGGCGCCTGAACTGCCCGTCTGCCCAACGGCGCCTGAACTGCCCGTCTGCCCAACGCCGTCTGAACTGTCCGTCTGCCAAGCGCCGCATGAACTGCCCGTCTGTACTGAACCTTCAAAGCCGCCCTTCTGTACTGAGCCTGCAAAGCCGCCCGTCTGCCATGAGCCTTCAGAGCCGTCCGCCAGACAGGAGCCGCTAGAGCCGTCCGCCAGACAGGAGCCGCTAGAGCCGTCCGCCAGACAGGAGCCGCTAGAGCCTTCCGTCAGACAGGAGCAGCCAGAGCCTTCCGCCAGACAGGAGCAGCCAGAGCCTTCCGCCAGACAGGATCAGCCAGAGCCTTCCGCCAGACAGGATCAGCCAGAGCCTTCCGCCAGACAGGATCAGCCAGAGCCTTCCGCCAGACAGGATCAGCCAGAGCCTTCCGCCAGCCATGACCAGCCAGAGCCTTCCGCCAGCCATGACCAGCCAGAGCCGTCCGCCAGCCATGACCAGCCAGAGCCGTCAGCCAGCCATGACCAGCCAGAGCCGTCAGCCAGCCATGACCAGCCAGAGCCGTCAGCCAGCCATGACCAGCCAGAGCCGTCAGCCAGCCATGACCAGCCAGAGCCGTCAGCCAGCCATGACCAGCCAGAGCCGTCAGCCAGCCATGACCAGCCAGAGCCGTCAGCCAGCCATGACCAGCCAGAGCCGTCAGCCAGCCATGACCAGCCAGAGCCGTCAGCCAGCCAGGATCCGCCAGAGCAGCCAGCCAGCCAGGATCCGCCAGAGCTAGCCAGCCAGGATCCGCCAGAGCTAGCCAGCCAGGATCCGCCAGAGCCAGCCAGCCAGGATCCGCCAGAGCCAGCCAGCCAGGATCCGTCAGAGCCAGCCAGCCAGGATCCGCCAGAGCCAGCCAGCCAGGATCCGCCAGAGCCAGCCAGCCAGGATCCGCCATCCAGTCCGGTGCTGCCCCTCAGTCCGGAGCTGCCCCTCAGTCCGGTGTTGCCCCTCAGTCCGGTGTTGCCCCTCAGTCCGGTGTTGCCCCTCAGTCCGGTGTTGCCCCTCAGTCCGGTGTTGCCCCTTAGTCCGGTGCTGCCCCTTAGTCCGGTGCTGCCCCTTAATCCAGTGGGGTTAATTTGGAGGGTGGCCATTTGGAGGAGGCTACAAAAGCGGGTATTGACAATGGTGGAGTGGGGGCCACGTCCCGCACCCGAGCCGCCGCCATAATGGGGCCCACCCCGGACCCTCCCCTTTCTGTGTCAGGTTTTGCGGCCGGAGTCCGCATCTTTGGGGGGGGGGGGGGGGGGTACTGTCACGCCCTGGCCTTAGTTATCTTTGTTTTCGTTATTATTTTAGTTAGGTCAGGGTGTGACATGGGGAATGTATGTGTTTTTGTAGTGTCTAGGGGTGTTGTATGTGTATGGGGCAGTGTCTAGTGTAGTTGTCTAGGTAAGTCTATGGTTGCCTGAAGGGTTCTCAATCAGAGACAGCTGTCATTCATTGTCTCTGATTGGGAGCCATATTTAAGGCAGCCATAGGCATTAAGTTAATGTGGGTAATTGTCTATGTTGTACGTTTGTAGCTTGTGTGTGTGCACTTACGTCTATAGCTTCACGATCGTTTGTTGTTTTGTTTTGTAAAAGTGTTCGTTTCGTGTTTCGTCATCTTTAATAAAAGAAGATGTCTTCATATCCCGCTGCGCCTTGGTCCGCTTATTATGACGATCGTGACATACTACTTCTTCTTCTATAGTATTATGGCGGTCCGCAACAAATGTTAGAGGTGCATGCCACCACCTACTGGGATAGGTGAAAACTGATCAACTTTAATGTAGAAATATTACGAATTACAAAGGGAAAAACAGCCATGTTGTGGACACCGACGTCTTGCTCCCGGACAAGCTAAACACCTTATTCGCCCTCTTTGAGGATAACACAGTGCTGCCGACGCGGGCCGCTCCTGAGGACTGTCAGCTCTCGTTCTCCATGGCTGACGTGAGTTAGTGTTAATGTCCATTCCCACACCTACTGTACAGTAAACTGTACAGTAAACTATCCATTGCACAATGTCATTTTTTTGTACAAAACAACATATGAACTAAAAAACCATCCCACTCCTTCGGTCACAGTCCAATCCAAATCAAATCCCTGCACAGGTTCAGGGGCCTGAGAGGGGTGGAACATATTCATTCAGTATTCCATACAATGCTGCTTCGGCTGATAAAACAACACATTTCACTGCACCTATCCAGTGTATGTGATAATAAAAAAACAAATTCCTCCAGACCCAAAAACATTTCAGCCGCACCTACAATTTCACAGCTCCACTTTCTCTTTCAACTATTTCCTTTCAACAAGAGACCTGTTGTACATCTCGGATCCTTGCAACTTCAAACTCCTTTAGTCTACTAGGGCACTCCAGGAACTCGCCAATGTAATTTACACCACAATTGCTACACCGGACATCATCAGATTCTTCAACTACATGTTGATTCTGTTGACACACACACTTGATATATGGCCATACTTTTTGCAATTTCGGCACTGTAACAGTTTATTTATGAAAGCTCTTACAGTATATCTCACTTACCCAATCTTGTAGGCAGATACTCTTCATCAAACATCAGGAAAACGAACTGACTATCTTCCTTCTTTCCATCCAATGTGCTTCCAACACTCCTGGAATCTTTTTCTTAAGACATGAAGTCTCAATGTCCAGCGATACTCCTGATATCACACCTAAAATCAGTGCACTGCTCCAAAAGTCATGGCTTTCCACTTTAGATGTCACCAACCTATGGTTCTTCCGATACTCATGAAATCAGAACAAAAGCACTACTGGTAACTGACTGATTTGTACCTTTCCTAACACCTCTTTTATCATCTTTGTGACCTCAGACAAACTAAACAACTTCTTTGCTCGCTTTGAGGACAATACAGTGCCACCAACACGGCCCGCTACCAAAACCTGCGGGCTCTCCTTCACCGCAGCCAACGTGAGCAAAACATTTAAACGTGTTAATCCTCGCAAGGCTGCCGGCCCAGGCGGCATCCCTAGCCGCGTCCTCAGAGCATGCGCAGACCAGCTGGCTGGTGTGTTTACGGACATATTCAATCAATCCCTATCCCAGTCTGCTGTTCCCACATGCTTCAAGAGGGCCACCATTGTTCCTGTTCCCAAGAAAGCTAAGGTAACTGAGCTAAATGACTCGCCCCGTAGCACTCACATCCGTCATCATGAAGTGCTTTGAGAGACTAGTCAAGGACCATATCACCTCCACCCTACCTGACACCCTAGACCCACTCTAATTTGCTTACCGCCCCAATAGGTCCACAGATGACGCAATCGCAATCACACTGCACACTGCCCTAACCCATCTGGACAAGAGGAATACCTATGTAAGAATGCTGTTCATCGACTACAGCTCAGCATTTAACACCATAGTACCCTCCAAACTCGTCATTAAGTTCGAGACCCTGGGTCTCGACCCCACCCTGTGCAACTGGGTCCTGGACTTTGACAGGCCGCCCCCAGGTGGTGAGGGTAGGAAACAACATCTCCACCCTGCTGATCCTCAACACTGGGGCCCCACAAGGGTGCGTTCTCAGCCCTCTCTTGTACTCCCTGTTCACCCATGACTGCGTGGCTATGCACGCCTCCAACTCAATCATCAAGTTTGCAGACGACACGACAGTGGTAGGCTTGATTACCAACAATGATGAAACGGCCTACAGGGAGAAGGTGAGGGGCCTCGGAGTGTATTGTCAGGAAAATAACCTCACACTTAACGACAACAAAACAAAGGAGATGGTCGTGGACTTCAGTAAACACCAGAGGGAGCACCCCCCTATCCACATCGACGGGACAGTAGCGGAGAAGGTGGAAAGTTTTAAATTCCTCGGCGTACACATCACGGACAAACTGAAATGGTCCACCCACACAGACAGCGTGGTGAAGAAGGCGCAACAGCGCCTCTTCAACCTCAGGAGGCTGAAGCAATTTGGCTTGTCACCAAAAACACTCTCAAACTTTTACAGATGCACAATTGAGAGCATCCTGTCGGGCTGTATCACCGCCTGGTAGGGCAACTGCTCCGCCCACAACCGTAAGGCTCTCCAGAGGGTAGTGAGGTCAGCACAACGCATCACCGGGCAAACTACCTGCCCTCCAGGACACCTACACCACCCGATTTCACAGGAAGGCCAAAAAGATCATCAAGGACAACAACCACCCGAGCAACTGCCTGTTCACCCTGCAATCTTCCAGAAGGCGAGGTCAGTACAGGTGCATCAAAGCTGGGTCCGAGAGACTGAAAAACAGCTTCTATCTCAAGGCCATCAGACTGTTAAACAGCCATCACTAACATTGAGTGGCTGCTGCCAACATACTGACTTAAATCTCTAGCCACTTTAACAATGACATATTGGATGTAATAAATGTATCACTAGTCACTTTAAACAATGCCACTTTATATAATGTTTACAATCCCTACATTACTCATCTCATATGTATATACTGTACTCTATACCATCTACTGCGTCTTAACTATGCCGTTCGGCCATCACTCACCCATATATTTATATGTACATATTCTTATTCATTCCTTTACACTTGTGTGTATAAGGTAGTTGTTGTAAAATTGTTAGATTACTTGTTAGATATTACTGCATGGTCGGAACTAGAAGCACAAGCATTTCGCTACACTTGCATTAACATATGCTAACCATGTGTATGTGACCAATAAAATTTGATTTGATTTTAAATGGATCTCCCCAAGTATAGAGTGCCTTCGGAAAGTATTCAGACCACTTGACTTTTTCCAAATCTTGTTACGCTACATAAAATTCTGTGTATTACATTTTTTTTCCCCTCATCAATCTTCACACAATACCCCATAATGACAAAGCAAAAACAAGTTTTTGGAAATGTTAGCTAATTTATTTAAAAAAATCAAATAAAAAATATCACATTAAATGAGTATTTAGACAAATTACTCAGTATTTTGTTGAAGCAGCGATTACAGCCTCAAGTCTTTGGTTTGACGCTACAAGCTTGGCACACCTGTATTTGGAGTTTCCATTCTTCTCTGCAGATCCTCTCAAGCTCTGTTAGGTTGGATGGGGAGTTGCTGAGAGACTGGTCTCGAAGCCACTCCTGCATTGTCTTGGCTGTGTGGTTAGGATCATTGTCCTGTTGGAAGGTGAACCTTCGCCCCAGTCTGAGGTCCTGAGCGCTCTGGAGCAGGTTTTCATCAAGGATCTCTTGATGTTGCCACCACCATGCTTGCAGGTTTCCTCCAGGTCAGAGTGACCACCGGGTTCTTGGTCAGCTCCCTGACCAAGGCCCTTCTCTCCCCCGATTGCTCAGTTTGGCTGGGCGGCCAGCTCTAGGAAGAGTCTTGGTGGTTCCAGACTTCTTCCATTTAAGAAGGATGGAGGCCACTGTGTTTTTGGGGACCTTCAATGCTGCAGAAATGTTTTGGTACCCTTCCCCAGATCTGTGCCTCGACACAATCCTGTCTCGGAGCTCCTCGGACAATTCCTTCGACCTCATGGCTTGGTTTTTGCTCTGACATGCACTTTCAACTGTGGGACAATATATAGCCAGGTGTGTGACTTTCCAAATCATGTCCAATTTATTGAATTTTCCATAGGTAGACTCCAATCAAGTTGAAGAAACATGTCAAGGGTGATCAATGGAAACAGGATGCACTGGAGCTCAATTTCGAGTCTCATAGCAAAGGGTCTGAATACTTACGTAAATAATTTTTTTCTGTTTTTTTAAGAAATGTGCCAAAATTTCTACAACTGGTTTTGCTTTGTCATTATGAGGTATTGTGTGTAGATTGCTGATAATTTTTTTATATTTAATCCATTTTAGAATAAGGCTGTAACTTAACAAAATGTGGAGAAGGGGTCTGAATACTTTGTACATCCTTAACAAATCACACGCCAACAAGAAACCAATGGTAATTTACAACCTTTGCTATTTTTGCTCTATATTTCATTGCCAAAGTCTCACTCTCGCCGAGCTTGCTCAATCAGAATCAACCAGCACTTCTGCTTCCACCATGATTCCGTGCAGCCGTTGCTTCTCCAACCTATCTATATCCTCTATATCCATCGTCGCATCCTCACTACTCGCCACCAGTCAGCTCCCAAAATAGCGGTTTGAATCAGTTGAACAGCTTGGACTCTCGACCCACCGGCCGTCCTAACGTTACAGTATGGTCTTCACTCGCCTATGCAAAACCCATAGAAATAAGAATGAATAGAAAGGGCGTCAATGATGGCATAATAGGTTGATTGGCAGCCATTTTGAGTGTACTCATGCCAGGAAGTAAAAAGTAAAAGCTGGAAGTGTACCCTTCAATCTGTGCTGTAGTTAATGGCTATAGTTAATTCTTACATGTTTATAGGTTTGAGAGCAAAAGTTGTATTGAAAACATTATTGGCATTGTTGAATTCAATTTTAATAATAGCAAGCTGGGACCAATGGTTTGGTTAGCTAAACGAGTAATTATGTTTGTTTTGGTTATGTCACGACTTCCATCGAAGTCGGTTCCTCTCTTTGTTCGGGCGGCGGTCGGCGTCCCCGGTCTTCTAGCCATCGTCGATCCACTTTTCATTTTCCATTTGTTTTGTCTTGTTTTCCTACACACCTGGTTTTCATTTTCCTCATTTAGTGTTGTGTATTTAACCCTCTGTTACCCCCATGTCTTTGTGTGGAAATGTTTGTTGTAAGTGCTTGTGCACTTGTTTACTGGTGCGCGACGGGTTTTGTACCCATGTTTGTTATTCTTTATGCTGTTGGTTTTGCAATTAAACTGCTCCGGCTATTACCTAGTTCTGCTCTCCTGAGTCTGACTTCCCTGCCACCAGTTACGGACCCCTTACAGGTTACCAAGGCTGATACTATTGCGATCTAGCAAATTTGCAAGCTTCTTTAGTGGATGTTGAACACATTTCTACCTTCAAATGAACATTTCTAGTGGCATTTCTAGCGACAAATCACAGCTTACAGACTAAATGAACAAAGAAACAAACATGAAGAAAATCTAAACCTTTCTACATAATCCTGTGCTACGAAGAAAATAAAAAGAGCTCTAACTTCTATCAAACCCTCCCCCATACCCCAAATCCCTTCCAAACCCCACCCATCCCCTTCCAATCTCCATAAACCTACACATCATTCTTTCCCGCTCTTCCACATACCGGTACTTACAACAATACATCAACACATGCTTCATTGTTTCATCAACCATACACTCTGTGCACAAACTAGTCATATGCTTGCAAACCACATGTATTGATGAATACAATGTCATAGGCGCAACCGAGCAAACACCACCTTTTCCTTCCTAATCTGAATTTTGAATCTTGGTCCACCGACCTTTCTTTGGAGGGCATATAAATGCCAGCCCTTGGGCTCGTTGTCCCGTTATGTAAATGTAAAACCTTTTTACAGTTGATCTAATGTCTGTATCTTAAACTGCTAAAGAGCTGTACCATTTATAAAACCAACCACTTTAGGATGCCAATGACAGCCATGTTGCAGATTGTCCTTATAAGAGCCACTTTAAGTACTGTATATATCAAGATTTGTAACATTGAACAGATTCCCAGATGGCAGATTGCATGTGTGTGTCTTACATGATAAAACATATTTTCATTACCAAGTACATTAATGAGCTAAAACTACTCTAAGAGTATGTATTAGGCTGTTTGAGAGGTTTGAATCCTAATCAACCCATCCAATGTAAGTACATATGTTGATCAAGTACAGTAGATCAATAAAGCTACAGTACACTAGCAGTAGTCAAGCTGCTTATGCTGAAAAGCCTTGTTAGTGCATAGGTCAAATTAGCTTTTGAATTTAATGTCTTTCAGTTTCAGACAAAAGCTAATATTTCACTTAAAACAATATATACAGTACATATACATACAGTGTGTGTGTGTGTATATATATATATATATATATATATATATATATATATATATATATATATATATATATACACTGCTCAAAAAAATGAAGGGAACACTTAAACAACACAATGTAACTCCAAGTCAATCTCACTTCTGTGAAATCAAACTGTCCACTTAAGAAGCAACACTGATTGACAATAAATTTCACATGCTGTTGTGCAAATGGAATAGACAAAAGGTGGAAATTATAGGCAATTAGCAAGACACCCCCAATAAAGGAGTGGTTCTGCAGGTGGTGACCACAGACCACTTCTCAGTTCCTATGCTTCCTGGCTGATGTTTTGGTCACTTTTGAATGCTGGCGGTGCTTTCACTCTAGTGGTAGCATGAGACGGAGTCTACAACCCACACAAGTGGCTCAGGTAGTGCAGCTCATCCAGGATGGCACATCAATGCGAGCTGTGGCAAGAAGGTTTGCTGTGTCTGTCAGCGTAGTGTCCAGAGCATGGAGGCGCTACCAGGAGACAGGCCAGTACATCAGGAGACGTGGAGGAGGCCGTAGGAGGGCAACAACCCAGCAGCAGGACCGCTACCTTCGCCTTTGTGCAAGGAGGAGCAGGTGGAGCACTGCCAGAGCCCTGCAAAATGACCTCCAGCAGGCCACAAATGTGCATGTGTCTGCTCAAACGGTCAGAAACAGACTCCATGAGGGTGGTATGAGGGCCCGACGTCCACAGGTGGGGGTTGTGCTTACAGCCCAACACCGTGCAGGACGTTTGGCATTTGCCAGAGAACACCAAGATTGGCAAATTCGCCACTGGCGCCCTGTGCTCTTCACAGATGAAAGCAGGTTCACACTGAGCACGTGAGCACATGTGACAGACGTGACAGAGTCTGGAGACGCCGTGGAGAACGTTCTGCTGCCTGCAACATCCTCCAGCATGACCGGTTTGGCGGTGGGTCAGTCATGGTGTGGGGTGGAATTTCTTTGGGGGGCCGCACAGCCCTCCATGTGCTCGCCAGAGGTAGCCTGACTGCCATTAGGTACCGAGATGAGATCCTCAGACCCCTTGTGAGACCATATGCTGGTGCGGTTGGCCCTGGGTTCCTCCTAATGCAAGACAATGCTAGACCTCATGTGGCTGGAGTGTGTCAGCAGTTCCTGCAAGAGGAAGGCATTGATGCTATGGACTGGCCCGCCCGTTCCCCAGACCTGAATCCAATTGAGCACATCTGGGACATCATGTCTCGCTCCATCCACCAACGCCACGTTGCACCACAGACTGTCCAGGAGTTGGCGGATGCTTTAGTCCAGGTCTGGGAGGAGATCCCTCAGGAGACCATCCGCCACCTCATCAGGAGCATGCCCAGGCGTTGTAGGGAGGTCATACAGGCACGTGGAGGCCACACACACTACTGAGCCTCATTTTGACTTGTTTTAAGGACATTACATCAAAGTTGGATCAGCCTGTAGTGTGGTTTTCCACTTTAATTTTGAGTGTGACTCCAAATCCAGACCTCCATGGGTTGAGAAATTTGATTTACATTGATCATTTTTGTGTGATTTTGTTGTCAGCACATTCAACTATGTAAAGAAAAAAGTATTTAATAAGAATATTTCATTCATTCAGATCTAGGATGTGTTATTTTAGTGTTCCCTTTATTTCTTTGAGCAGTATATATATATATATATATATATATACAGTGGGGAGAACAAGTATTTGATACACTGCCGATTTTGCAGGTTTTCCTACTTACAAAGCATGTAGAGGTCTGTAATTTTTTATCATAGGTACACTTCAACTGTGAGAGACGGAATCTAAAACAAAAATCCAGAAAATCACATTGTATGATTTTTAAGTAATTAATTAGCATTTTATTGCATGACATAAGTATTTGATCACCTACCAACCAGTAAGAATTCCGGCTCTCACAGACCTGTTAGTTTTTCGTTAAGAAGCCCTCCTGTTCTCCACTCATTACCTGTATTAACTTCTTCTGGCTGCAAGCCCGACGTCGGTACACTTATGACAACAGCCAGCTCAAGTGCAGGGCGCGAAATTCAAAATATATTTTTTTGAAATATTTAACTTTCACACATTAACAAGTCCAATACAGCATTTGAAAGATAAACATCTTCTGAATCCAGCCAACATGTCCGATTTTTAAAATGTTTTACAGCGAAAACACCACGTATATTTATGTTAGCTCACCACCAAATACAAAAAAGGACAGACATTTTTCACAGCACAGGTAGCATGCACAAAACCAACCTAACTAACCAAGAACCAACCAAACTAACCAAGAAACAACTTCATCAGATGACAGTCTTATAACATGTTATTCAATAAATCTATGTTTTGTTCGAAAAATGTACATATTTGAGCTATAAATCAGTTTTACATTGCAGCTACCATCACAGCTACCGTCAGAAATAGCACCGAAGCAGCCAGAGTAATTACAGACACCAACGTCAAATACCTAAATACTCATCATAAAACATTTCTGAAAAATACATGGTGTACAGCAAATGAAAGACAGGCATCTTGTGATTCCAGCCAATATTTCCGATTTCTTAAGTGTTTTACAGCGAAAACACAATATAGCATTATATTAGCTTACCACAATAGCCAGAAACACAAGCCATTCCCCAGCAGCAAAACTTAGCGATCGTAACAAACCAGCAAAAGATATATAATTTTTGACTAACCTTGATAAGCTTCATCAGATGACAGTCCTATAACATCAGGTTATACATACACTTATGTTTTGTTCGAAAATGTGCATATTTAGAGCTGAAATCAGTGGTTATACATTGTGCTAACGTAGCATCTTTTTCCCACAACGTCCGGATATTTTTCTGACACTCACATATTCTGACCAAATAACTATTCATAAACATTACTAAAAAATACATGTTGTATAGGAAATGATAGATACACTAGTTCTTAATGCAATCGCTGTGTTAGAATTCTAAAAATAACTTCATTACGATATGCAGTTTACGTTATGGCGAGAGCGTGCCCAAAACCTGGCCGCAAACTACTAGTACACATGTACGACAGATATATGAAATAACATCATAAAATGGGTCCTACTTTTGATGATCTTCCATCAGAATGTTGTACAAGGGGTCCTTTGTCCAGAACAATCGTTGTTTGGATTTAGAATGTCCTCTTCTCCAGTCAATTAGCACGGAAAGCTAGCAAAGTGGCGCGAAGCTCTCCTTCCTGAACATACGCAGACAAAGCAACACGCCTAACGTCCCGAAAAAATGTGAAAATGTAAAAATGTGTCTTTCTGCCCCTGAACAAGGCAGTTAACCCACTGTTCCCCGGTAGGCTGTCATTGTAAATAAGAATTTGTTCTTAACTGACTTACCTAGTGAAATAAAGGTTAAAAATAAACATAAAATTACATTCACTGCTAATTTCAGATTTTACTGAACCACACATACTTTCTCCCAAGATCTGAGATTTATTGTGATAGATTGTTTCTGAAGATAATGAGATTTCTTAAGATTATTCTTATATGACTAAATACATGTTTCCTAAAAGGATGGACCTTTACTTCACTCTTGCTTTTTCTCCTCCTTGGACTGCTTGCCCATAGGTGGCACATCAGACAGGAACTCAGGTTTTGCAGTGGGCCTCTGTATATCCTGTGTAGAGAATGCATTGCACTGTATAATGACTACAGGATGTTACTGAAAGTAAATTAAATATGTTACCTACTGTGAATTATGTTTGACAGTAAGAGGTGGACATTTGTTGACAGTGTAAGTATGACAAAACTTCAAGTATTTTCTTCTACTTGGACAACATCTCTTTGCCCAATCCTCTCACCATCCTCATGGAAAAAAATACTTCCTCATGTGTGGTATGGTCTGCATACATTTGATGAGATGTATGCAATAGCATATCCAACCCATACTCCCTTGTATCTACAGGTGTTATACTGTCTTTACACTTAGTACCATTGGTCTTGGTTAGCTGATCCCTACTAGGAGAGGGAGGTGAGAAACCAGTGCAGACACCATTCCTTCTGCCTGAGTGTTAAATCTGTGCCACTCTGGCCTTGCAGCTTATGTCTCAAATCAAATCAAATCAAATGTTATTTGTCACATACACATGGTTAGCAGATGTTAATGCGAGTGTAGCGAAATGCTTGTGCTTCTAGTTCCGACAATGCAGTAATAACCAACGAGTAATCTAACCTAACAATTCCACAACTACTACCTTATACACACAAGTGTAAAGGGATAAAGAATATGTACGTAAAGATATATGAATGAGTCATGGTACAGAACGGCATAGGCAAGATGCAGTAGATGGTATCGAGTACAGTATATACATATGAGATGAGTAATGTAGGGTATGTAAACATAAAAGTGCATAGTTTAAAGTTTAAAGTGTCTGAACTTAATGTCTGAACTGGGCTGCAGTCCTCCTGATATGCTGAATATCCCTCTGGTGTTGGAGTAGCAGCTTCCTCTGCCTCCCACATCGGTAGACATTAAGCCAGTGGTGGATCTCAGCCTAATCACAAATGGCAAATATGTCTGATCTCTAATTATTATCTCCTCTTGTTCAAATTATGCAAATTATGCAAACATTTATTCATGGCTCTGCATGACATAAAAAGAGCAAAAGACATGGTCACCCTTGGAACTATCTCTGTGTGTACACCAATTAAATTATATTCATCCATTCGTACCCTTAATAAAACAGCACACACTTATTTACCTGCTGTTCATAACTTCCTCTTGCTGATGCTGGCCAATGCTTATTCTTCCCTGTTCCTGTTAAGCAAGTAAGGACACCGTGACAATTCTACAATCAACTCTGGTCACACTACATGATATTTATGTGCTATGTCCCAAATGGTACCTTATTTCCTACATAGTGTACTGCCCTGGGCCCGGTTTCCCCAAAACATCTTAAGTTCATTGTTAGAACCATCATAGGAGCATTGTTAAGCTATCATTATTAACGTTGCACTTGAAAACGCTCGTAATCTAACGCCTGCCTCAGACCACTCGTAGAACAGCTAAATGCATTTTTGGATGCTTTTGTTCCCTTCCGCTTCACTTTATACACAGAAGATCTCAGCTAAACCTAGAATCACATGGTTTATTAGTCTCTCTGTGAATGTCGATAACTTCAGTACGAAGTAGCCAATGTCTTTGCAATTGATACAAACCAAATGAAACATGACTGCATTAAATATAAACTGTAAGCTATAGGCCTATTTCAATCATATTGAAATACATTTCACGTTCTATGTTGCTACTTGTAGGCTATTGTCTGTAATTTGTCTCAATATATGTAATGATGTGGAGCCTGATTTCGAGCATTTGTATTTGGTAAGCAGTAGAATAAGCTACCTCAATATTTGCAGCTGTAGGTAGTAACATCTCTCTAGGAGCTGATCCGTCATCAGTATCGTGAAGTAATTCTAATCTTAAGGAAACATTTGAATGGAGAACGCTGATCCTCGAGCAGTGCTCCCTTTCTTTCAATCCTATCAGTATCGACACATGCTCCAACGATGCACTTAGCGACCGTTCTCTCTGTGCAGTGTTTTGGGAAACTCATGTTACATCTTCGGCCGTTGTAGGGAAGGTGCGTTGTTAAAAACACTTCTAAGCCTAAGTTCCATCGCTATCGTGAAACCGGGCCCTGGTCAAAAGAAGGGCACTATAAAGGGAATAGGGTGCCATTTAGGACACAACCTTAGATTTTGTGAGAAGAGTAGTAGAGGATTTGTATTCAACCCATAGGCCCACAGTAACTCCTAGCACCATCACACAGCTCACTGTTTGCCATGCTCCAACAAGGCAAGCTCTGCTTGGGTCCTCATACATTTGCAATGACTTCAATTCATTTTGACCATCGTGAAAATGACAACATTTAGAAAAGTCCGGGAGTCACAAGACTAGGTGCATTGAAACCGCATCGGCCCATAGAGACGGACCCTAAAGTTTCTATCCGATTGCTCATTCAGGGACCCCTTAGCAACGCCCGGAAAAAGTGGATTTTCAGCACTAATTAACCTTTACATTACCCTGCAGTTTACCTATAAAATGGGCTGATGGTGAAGTAGACATACTCGGTATTCATATCACAAAATATATAAATAAGCTCTCCACAATGAATTTCAATGGAAACCTTGTAAAAATAGACAAGATCCTGCAACCATGGAGAGGTAAATACCTGCCTATTTATGGAAAAATTGCCCTGATTAACTCCTTAGTGTTACGTTTCTGTGTTGAGTTTGTATTTGAGTGTGTGTGTTTCAGGAGATGGCTTCCTGAAATTCTCCCCAAGCAGCTGATTGGTCGGCCCCAATGGATGATTGGAGAGCTGACCCCGCCCCCTCGTCAAGATACAGCTGTCTCTAATTACCATTGCCACCTGAAGCTATATAAAAGCCAGTGTTCTGTTCAGGAAGAGAGAGATTTTTGCAGGCAGAGATCATTGCTGGGCAGAGATCATTGCTGGGCAGAGATCATTGCTGGGCAGAGATCATTGCTGGATAATTTGATTGTGATAGTGTTGGTTGTTTATCAGAAAGCGTTGGTATGTACTGTGTTAGTTGTTGCTGGGAGCAGTTGGTATGTTCCGTGTGAAATTGTTGCTCAGCTAGAGCTTATTTGATGTCCTTTGTTTATTAGTTTGTTTGAGTATTGTTTGATATTCTGTTTCATTTGTTCCCAGGGGGGAAGGGGAAGGCACCTAGGGAGTGCTTAGGCAAGAGGCCCGCGGGCATACATATACCCGTAGTATATTCAATGTCTAGGCACACTAGGTAAGACCTGGGCGGACCACCCCCTGTATTTTGGTTAGGGCACCAGGTGGTGCTAAGTTAAGTAGTGGGTAGGCAGGTTAGATGGGAGAGGGGGAGCTTTGATATTTACTTTCTTTGCTTTGGTTCCGTCCAGCCCCTTTTCCCCATATTACCGTGTAAGGAAATAAATCCTAGTAAGCAGTCAATTCTGCCTTTTTGTCATCCTTACTCGCACCTACAGTCCATACCTCTTTCGCTTCAGAGAGTTGAGTTGTAGCAGGGTGTTGCGTTCCCTCTTTACAGAGGCGTGTGTAGCATTAGTCAAATCTCAGTTTACTCACTTACTTATGGTGCTGCCTACTCCTGATTTGTTTTTCAAATCATATGAGCAAAGAAAAAAGTGCTTTATCTGGGACGCTAAACCAGACAAAAGCTGCCTATCTATATAATGAATATGAATTTGGTGGGTTGAGATTATTAAATATAAAAGCACTAAACCTCTCTAAAAGATTCATTCACTCACTCATTTTATTTGAACCCAAAATGGTTTGCAATCTGTGGATTAGATAGATTGAAATTGTACGTTAAACATCACAGCATATTTGAAAGATATACGGTGCGTAGAAATCCAAAGAGGGTGGCCAGCAGAGATAGGTGGGATGGGCTGAGGGAAGCTGAAGGTTGGGATGTGCAATTGGAGACAAGTGGGAGTGGAGTTGCTGGGCAGGGGATAGAATGACAGTCAAAGTTAAAAGTAAAGTAAAACAAATAAAGTAAAAATAAAACATAACAAAAAAGTATCCATTGATCTATTCATTCACAGAAACACATCCTCCTGTCACTTCTCACACTACAGACAAGAGCAGATACTTATCCACTATTCAGTGGAAAAAATACATTCTCGCAACAGTCATTCTGCAGGGGATTCTGTTTCTGGCAGCTGATATGTGGTCTGTAGGAATTACCATGCTGGGGAACAGTGGGAAAGTTGATATCAAATACATAATAGGACTTGAAACACACATCCAGTGCCCCAAGCAGTGTACCTTGCTCCAATGCCAGTGTACTAATGACTATAAACACCTGTGAGCAGTCCCCAAGAGCCAACACAAATGGGTGGGGGCTGGTCACCTCCATCTGGTGCAGGTACTCAACCATGTTGGTCCCAATCTGTTAGAGAGAATTAATTTTAGAATATGAGGACTTGTGCAAAGCACGGAGGCACACTGACACTGCCATCACACACACAAATTATTTTTGTATATTTTATAGCCATTTACCTGTACAATCAATCAAGAACCAATCCCTGTTTAATGCCTACATCTTCCATTTGGGTCTAGGGTTTATGGGTTAATTTACACAACACTAACCACATTCCATTCTGTAACGATGTACGCTGAGAGTCAGGAAGCAAGTTCAGGGAGTGAATACATGTAATAAGTAAATGAACATGAACAAACCACGAACAGCGCCCGCCATGAAACAGATGCAGAAACAATAACGCCTGGGGAAGGACCCAAAGGGAGTGACAGGTAATCAAGGTGGTGATGGAGTCCAGGTGAGTGTCAATAAGCGCTGGCGCACATGACGATGGTGACAGTTGCGCGTAATAATCAGCAGTCTGGTGACCTAGAGGCCAGAGAGGGAGTATACGTGACACATCCAACCATTTAATGCGGATTAATTACCTGAAGCAGGAAAAAAGTCACGAACGGGCTGATGGAAACATGAAACGCCGGTACAATTTTGTAAATTCCTACAGACAATTTCTTTGTTTGACATGGTGGGATCTTTTTGTGTCGTTAAAATTAATTATGCGCGAAATGGCAGTGGAAACTCATTCATGCGCAAATATTGATATAATAACCATCATATTGAAGTAAACTGAGAGTCACGCAATGATATGTTGTGTGGTCCTCCCACTACCATTTGGGAAAGCATGCAGTTTATTAGGCTACAGATTAAACAAATGCTTAACTTCACATGATAGTGAATGTGTAAGGTGATGAGCTTGATGCTCCTTTCCAATAAATATTGAGGGTCTTATTCTGGTGACATGACGATCGATGCTTGGCTGCTTTTTGACAAATACAAATAATATTGCTCTTATCTATAATAATCTCATAATGTAGATAGCCTACCCCCACTGTATGTGCGAGCTGTTGGCTAGAGTGGGCACATATGCTATATAACGCAACAGTTTGTGACAAAACCATCAGTAGAGTTGAAAATGTGATGGAAACCCATTAAACTTGTATTTTTTTTATTGGTACATTGGAATTTAATGGTGAAAGATATTTAGTATGTGCACTGTGCCATCATGCAAAGGCTTTTATCAGCAAAAAGTCAGTTTGCTGGAAAATGTGCATATTTTTTTAATGCAGATTTCTGAAAATTCACATGAAAATCTGTCACAAATTGGATGGAAACCTTCCTAATGTCTTGGAGTGTGCATTTATGTGTAACAGATTTTGGAATGCTGTTCCTTTCATTCAAGGTTTACAAAATGCTATCATCTAATTTCCCCATCAATCTCCTTATTCCTATCCACTATTTAAACTTACAAGCTGCAAGTCAATAAAGGACTTTCTGGTTTCATTGAAGCTGGGTCGGAATTTCTTTCTGCCCATCTTGTAGACTGGTGTTGGGAGGACCACTGGCTGAAGTCTTAAAGCGACGTCACCTTGTGTATCCTGTGGAGACGTGGGCTGGGATAAAAAAAATATATAAAAAAAATAGGACAAAACACACATCACGACTAGAGACACCACAACACTACATAAAGAGAGACCTAAGACAACATAGCATGGCAGTAACACATGTCAACACAGCATGGTAGCAACACAACCTGACAATCAATTTATTTACGAAACATTCTTCTCATCAATTCTATAAAGCTATTCCAGAATAAAACAATAATAATAATGTGTCTCACGAGATTGAAAAACACCTAGGATTTTCCTGAGTCTGCGAGGAGTGTTTGGTCATGCCAAAAACGCCTTGTTCCTACTCGATAACATGTAATGTGCTTCGTGCCTTTTGAAATCGAAACACCTAAATATGTTACCTCTTGTTTCGCTAGCAGTGCTTTCTCATACGATGCTTTGTGACCCTGCTCTGACAAATAGTTTACTAATGTGGTGAGGTCTCGCATAAGAGTTTCTTCATCTTTTGACGGCAATACCAAATGATCTACATACCCGACCAACACAGAACCCCCAATTCTACAACCTTTCAATGTGGCGTGACACAAAGTTGGACTTTTTTGTAAACCTCATTGGTACTCTCGCCCATGTATACTGCTCCCCTGGCAACAAGACCTAAACCAGTGTCGCGACTCCTCAGCCACCGGCACTGACCAAAATCCATTTTTCATGTCACTGTACCATTCTGAGTTGGAATAGATGCCAAAAGGTCTGTCAAATCCACCACCAATGTTGTGATTTTCACATTTATGCTGTGAAAATCCACCATAACACGCCATTGCAGTCATGTTTTTCATTGGGAATAAAGGGCTGCTGCACTGAGCTGGTCCTCATACCACTGTGCCTCGTTCAAGTAATATTGGAAGAACCTCCGCCATCGACTTCCCAGCCCCCAGCTTAATGGGGTCTTGCTTCATCGGTGGCGGTGACTCTCCCCCACAACAGGTTTGCAACCGTTAATCAGACCCATAGGGCCGCGAACAGCGGACAATCCCATCCCACTAGGAGAGGTACCGGCAGCTCTGGTACTGCACCCACCATCATCTGACAGCTCCCTTGTGGCGTCACGATGTTGGTCCATACGGTGGGATACCGCTTTGTGTCCCCGTGAACACAGGAAATGGACATCTCCCTACCCCGTTCGGTCTCCTGGTTCAGCATAACCAAGCGTAACCATGCTTCCGGAGTCTAATAGCGCTTCCGTGTCGTGTCCGTCCACCTTCACAGGGACCATGGGTGCAGTTGATTCGTGGTGCGCCCAACAGGAGGTGACATAGTTCACGGTGTGACCCACCTCGCCTCCGGGGCTAGCTGATGGCATCGACTCCTCTCAAGCCGGGCAATTCCAGGCAATGTGCTCCCGGGCGCCACACTCAAAACACCTCCTTTGGTCTCCCTCTACCTGGGGTCGTCGGTGGTGGGTCGGCCCTACCCCCGCCGTCTCTCCACGGGTTTGCGGTCCATTGGCCCTGCCAACTGTCGGTTCGGGGTACACCGCGGTGGGGCTGTCCTTCCGTCCCCTCGGACGGGTCGCCGACTCGTCCCGGCTCCCACTCAGCAGTGCCTGAGTGTTCTTATGCGTCTCCACTGCTTCCAGGAGGCCCTCCAAGGTCTGGGGCGTGCATAGACTCGCGGCCCTCTTCATGTCATACGGTAGCGCCTGTAAGAAGCGATCCAGGACCACTTTGTCGAGGACGAAGAGGGTGGATACGTCCGTGAGGAGCCATGCCCTGGTGACGCGCAGTAGGTCGCTCATCTGGGCTCGAGGGGATGCGTTGGGTACGAACCTCCAGTCGTGGAACCGTTGAGCCCGATGGGCCAGGCTGTACCCATAGCGGCTGAGTATCACCCGTTTGAGTCCGTCGTAGTTAGCTGCCTGTTCGTCATTCAGGTCCCAATACGTCTTTTGGACATTCCCAGAGAGGAACGGAGCGAGCAGACTTGCCCACTGCGGCCTTGGCCATCCTTCCCGTAGTGCTGTCCGTTCAAATGTACAGAGGTAGGTTTCAATGTCATCGTCTTCCGTTAGCTTGATCAAAAACTGGTTGGGATGTGATCCAGGAGAAGCTCCTCCTTGCAGCTTCCTGACTTCCTCAACGAGGCGGACGTTTTGTAGTCGCTGTTCCTCCAGCGTTCGTTCCTGAACCGCCTGTTGTGCTTGTTGGGCCCGGACGAACTGAGCTATCAACTCGTCCATGCTGTTACTGTGTAAACGTCAACCTTGTATACTCCATCTGTTACCAGGCCTCGACGAGTCTCCCCGTTTGCAAAAATGTTTTAATATTCGAGCCGAATTGGTAGAATTCTTGTGCGCTTCCTTGAGCGCATCTATGGTTTGCTATTGTTTTCCTTTCCTATTCCCCCTGTTACGAGAGTTTTAGACACCTAGGGTGTTTAGATTCCCTCATTCACAGCTCCAATAAAAGCCCTCTATCAATTACTTTTCAAGACATTGATGCCCACTTCCATAACAATTTATCCACACACACACACACACACGCACATGCACACACGCACACACGCACACGCTCACTCTACAGCCTCACGGCCACCACAGCTGTGCTTTCATGGGTCTAGTAGGGAGCCAAACCCACTCTGGATTTACCCCCTAGGACTTACCCTCTGCAGGTACCAGCCTGCTCAGGCTAACCTTCCGGGACTTACCCTATTCTTTATGGTACTTCCAAGAACCAACCCAATCGGGATTTACCCCCTAGGACTTACCCTCCATGCTCATGCTTACCTTCTGGTGGCTAAACTCTCCTAGGAATGCAATGCATAGTCTAACCTTCTGGTGGCTAACCCTCCTAGGAACACAGTGCCTAGTCTAACCTTCTGGTGGCCCCAACCCCTAGGTCTACCGGTAGTATTTACAGTGGGCCTACTGAATAAACTCAAGCTTTTCAGACCCGTATCCGGTCATTTGTATTCAGCATGTGACTCTTGTCTCCCCAAGATGTCAGCATGAGTAGTAACAGGTGTAGGAACATTGCTTACCTTGTTTTTTATATGCCGGCTCCTGTTCCACTGATTCAGACTCTCCAGTTCGTCTATAAATTGTGGTGAATCCTGTCGACAACGCCAACTGTTTGGTTCTGACAATCAGAGTTAAAACTCAAACGGACAACTAGAAAAAGCTCAAACCAAGTTTATTCACCCACTGGGTCAAACAGCTGAAAAGAAAAATACATGTTTCTACAAGTACATTTATTTACACCCTCTACTGGGCGGAGTCAACTCCTTGCACAGGGGGTATATTATTGTGGCCCTGGCGGCACAAAATCAAAGTCGGACTGCATGGAGATGCGTGGGGACATGGTCATGACGGGTGGCCGTATTGTGGGTGTTTCAGGAATAAGGTGTACATTTGACCTCCATTATCTAGGATATGACAATGGTAAATAAATCTCTCAATTTTTGCTAATTTTTTGTGCGGTCTTGCAGGCCTTCTCATGCAGCTGCAACTGCAAGTGCATTTGTAAATCATGACCCATCTTGAGTTGGGCTCTGGGATGGTGCAATTGTTGAGAAAGTGAGCTTATGGTTGTGTGGGGGTAAGGGCTGAGTGTGTGTGGGTGTATGTGTGTATCCCACAACTGTTGCGAAGGAAGAAGTAAAAGATGTTAGGGACAATAGAGGATGATCCACAGATATATATAATACAAATCGAGGTGAGGGCAATGGAAATGCATATGGCAATTGATCTTCTTCAATTCGGTAAATGGCACTGTATGCTCTTTTCAAAGAATGGATCCCAGTCGGTTCAGGGCTATGGGATACAGGGGGTCGAGGGTGGTCTGCCGGGCATTGGGATGACAAGCCATCTCGAGATGAGGCCTTTTAGCGGGTGGAATAGTAGGGACCAATTGGAGGTTTACTTAGTAGAAATGCAAATATCATGGTACAACTATATAGACACTCAATCATTATGTTACTTTTTAATAGTACGTTTACAAAAATATATTCTGATTAAAAGAATGAAAGGTGTGTCTCATTATGGTAAGTGGTGAAATAAGTATAGCCAGTTACAATTGTAATGGCTTAGCAGATAATAAGAAAAGACGATCAGTATTTACCTGGCTAAAAGAGAAGGATTATAATATCTATTGTTTACAGGAAACCCATTCAACAGTTTTAGATGAAGTTTTGTGGAAAAAGAACTGGGGGGGCAAAATATATTTCTCCCATGGGCAAAGAAATTCAAAAGGGGTGATGGTTTTAATTAACAATAATTTTGATCCAAATGTGCAAATTGTCCAAACAGATCCTCAAGGTAGATGGATTATTTTAAATATGTTATTGGACAATAAACAAATATGGCTTGTTAACCTATACGGTCCGAATAATGATGATCCAAGCTTCTTTGAAAATATATATAAGAATTTATCAACTCTACAAGCAACACTAGACTCTATTATTATAGTGGGAGATTTTAATACGGTCTTAAATACCTCTATAGACCGGAAAGGAAATCACACTACAAACTATCACCCTCAGGCACTTAAGGAAATCATGAATGTCATGGATATATTGGAATTAGTGGATATATGGAGACTTAAATACCCTGATTTAGTGAGATATACATGGCGGAGGCTGAATCAAGCTAGTCGTCTTGACTACTTTCTTATACCATTCTCTCTGGCACCAAAAGTTAAAAAAGTGTTGATAGGGGACAGAATGCGGTCGGATCATCACATAATTGGCATATATATTTCTCTTACAGAATTTCCACGTGGGCGAGGATATTGGAAATTTAATCAAAGTCTACTAGATGATAAATTGTTTAGAACTAGGACAGAAGATTTTATAACTGACTTTTTCAGACATAACATAGGTACAGCAGATCCCCTTATTGTATGGGACACTTTTAAGTGTGCCTTTAGAGGCCATGCAATTCAGTACTCATCTATAAAACAAAGGGAATTTAGATCAAAAGAGTCCATATTAACAAAGGAAATTGAAGGACTAACAGTACAGTTAGATAGCAATAAAAACGGTACCATAGAGGCACAGAATAAGTTAGAGGAAAAACAAAAAGAAATGGAGGAACTTATTCAAGAAAGATCCAGTGTAATATATTATAAAAATAAAGCGAACTGGATGGAATATGGGGAAAAATGCACCAAATTCTTTTTCAATCTTCAATATAGAAATGCTACCAAAAAAAATGTATTAAAACTTGTTACAAATGATGGAGTCACGCATGATTCACCAAATGATATTTTGAAAGAGGAAGTAAAGTACTTTAAGAATATGTTTTCGTTTCAGGCTCCTCCATCTCCACTAACTGAAACTAATTGTATGGATTTTTTTCCTATTAATAATGTAAAATTAACATCTGTACAGAAAGACTCATGTGAAGGCCAAATTACAGAGGAGGAACTGCTTGATGCAATTGGGGCCTTTAAGGATGGGAAAACTCCAGGGCTGGATGGCATACCAGTGGAAGTATACAAAACTTTTTTTGATATACTCAAAGGACCATTATTAGCTTGTTTTAACCACTCCTATATAAATGGTAGATTATCAGACACGCAACAAGAAGGTCTGATATCGTTATTACTGAAACAGGACCCAAGTGGTATATATAAAGATCCAGTCCAATTAAAAAATTGGAGACCTCTTACACTTCAGTGTTGTGATGCAAAAATCCTAGCAAAATGCTTGGCGCATAGAATAAAAAAAGTTTTGTCAGATATTATTCATCCTAATCAGACAGGTTTTTTACATGGACGATACATTGGAGATAATATAAGGCAAGTACTGGAAACAATAGAACACTATGAAATATCGGGGACACCAGGTCTGGTTTTCATAGCTGATTTTGAAAAGGCTTTTGATAAAGTACGACTGGAGTTTATATATAAATGCCTAGAATATTTCAATTTTGGGGAATCTCTTATAAAATGGGTTAAAATTATGTATAGTAACCCTAGGTGTAAAATAGTAAATAATGGCTACATCTCAGAAAGTTTTAAACTATCTAGAGGAGTAAAACAAGGTTGTCCACTATCGGCATATCTATTTATTATTGCCATCGAAATGTTAGCTGTTAAAATTAGATCAAACATTAATATTAATGGATTAGAAATCCGTGGCTTAAAAACTAAGGTGTCATTGTACGCTGATGATTCATGTTTTCTTTTAAAACCACAACTAGAGTCTCTCCACGGCCTCATAGAGGATCTAGATACCTTTGCTATCCTCTCTGGATTAAAACCAAATTATGATAAATGTACCATATTACGTATTGGATCACTAAAAAATACACATTTTATATTGCCATGTAGTTTACCAATTAAATGGTCTGACGGAGATGTGGACATACTCGGTATAAAAATCCCAAAAGAAAGAAATGATCTCACTCCAATAAATTTTTATAGAAAGTTAGCAAAAATAGATAAGATCTTGCTACCATGGAAAGGAAAATACTTGTCTATTTGTGGAAAAATCACCCTGATTAACTCTTTAGTCATATCACAGTTTACCTATTTGCTTATGGTTTTGCCTACACCTAGTGACCTGCTTTTTAAATTATATGAACAAAAAATATTCCATTTTATTTGGAACGGCAAGCCAGATAAAATTAAAAGGGCCTATTTATATAATATATGAATATGAATTCGGAGGGCAGAAATTATTAAATATTAAAGCATTAGACCTCTCACTAAAGGCATCAGTCATACAAAAGTTATACTTAAATCCAAACTGGTTCTCTAGTAAATTGGTACGAATGTCTCATCCTATGTTCAAGAAGGGCCTTTTTCCCTTTATTCAGATTACACCTGCTCACTTTCGGTTGTTTGAAAAGGAAATAATCTCCAAAATATCCTTATTTTTTAAACAAGCCTTAGAAAGTTGGTTGCAATTTCAGTTTAATCCACCTGAAAGGACGGAACAAATAGTACAACAAATATTGTGGTTAAATTCAAATATAGTAATTGATAAAAAAACTGTATTTATCGAAGAAATGTTTAAAAAAGGTATAATTTTTGTGAATGATATCATAAATAGGACTGGTGGAGTTATGTCACACATGCAGCTAACACAGACATATGGAAATGTCTGCTCTACCCAAAAAAAGCGTGTCTGAGCAAGGAAGCCTACAAACCAGACTCAGTTACACCAGCTCTGTCAGGAGGAATAGGCCAAAATTCACCCAACTTATTGTGGGAAGCTTGTGGAAGGCTACCCGAAACGTTTGACCCAAGTGAAACAATTTAAAGGCAATGCTACCAAATACTAATTGAGTGTACGTAAACTTCTGACCCACTGGGAATGTGATGAAAGAAATAAAAGTTAAAATAAATAATTCTCTCTACTATTATTCTGACATATCACATTCTTAAAATGAAGTGGTGATCCTAACTGACCTAAGACAGTGAATTTTTACTAGGATCAAATGTCAGGAATTGTGAAAAACTGAGTTTAAATGTATTTGGCTAAGGTGTATGTCAACTCCCGACTTCAATTGTATGTAAATAAGGTATCTGTTTTTTATTTTTATAAATTTGCAAACATTCTAAAAACCTGTTTCGCTTTGTCATTAAGGGGTATTGTGTGTAGATTGAAAACAAATAATGTAATACATTTTTAAATAAGGCTGTAACGTAACAAAATGTGGAAATAGGGAAGGGGTCTGAATATTTTCCGAATGCACTGAACGTGTTCGTGAGAGTCATATTAGTGTGTTGCCCAAACTGTTTGGATGCTCCAGGCAAAAGTTGGCAGATCGGATGTACCGGCTTTAGACGAATCCCAAGACGCTTGGGGATCGTAGAGCAAAACGGAGAACAATATTGTGTTCGTGAGAGTTATTATGACCCCTCTTTCCATAGAGGGGTCATAATAGTTTGTAGGCCAAACCGTGCTGAAGCTACAGACAATTTTGTGAAGTCTCACGGTCTGACAAATGCTATAGCTCTGTCACCTGCTAAAAACAGATATCTCTGTCTTAAACTGATGGATTTTTTTTAACTAGGCAAGTTAGTTAAGAACAAATTCTTATTTACAATGACAGCCAAGGAACAATGGATTAACTGCCTTGTTCAGGGGCAGAATGACATATTTATACCTTGTCAGCTCGGGGATTTGATTTACCAACCTTTCGGTTACTGGCCCAACGCTCTAACTACTAGGCTACCTGCCACGCTGTATTATGCTTATTAGTTTTCCGCGGGGCGCGGACATCGACCTTAGGGGGTTTTGAAAGGAGAAACATACGTTTACGCAAGATTGAACACATAAAAAGAAAATACACACCAAACTAACAGGACAACATTTGTGCAATGCGTAATAGATAGTGCTGGGGCTAATTTGAAAGCAGATAACTATTTTAAACATGAAGTTAGAAGAAAACCCAAACCAATTTATGTGTGTGAAATCATCAGACATGTGATAAAACATGTCTAGCAGATATCTCAAAGTTGCATTTTGCCACAGATCTATAAAGATGGGTGCTCTAAAACTGAACTAGGGTCTTGATGTTCTCTTGACAGTGCTA
Organism: Salvelinus namaycush; assembly: GCF_016432855.1. Classification (NCBI taxonomy): domain Eukaryota; kingdom Metazoa; phylum Chordata; class Actinopteri; order Salmoniformes; family Salmonidae; genus Salvelinus; species Salvelinus namaycush. The sequence goes on along the minus strand of NC_052324.1, from coordinate 3,336,828 downwards.
GGGATCAGCCCTCTTTTCACTCTGTGAAAATGTTTGTTACATTTCTGTCTGTTTCCCCTGCTTCACCAAACGATGGGCTCAGCTCCTCAGCAGACCTCCGATCATGCACCTTTCAATCCTAAATCTGATTCTAAGAATGTATATATCTACATAATGTCAGACACACAAGGAGCTGAGCCTTGGAGCATAATGTCTCCTCATTATGGTGGAAGGGGCCACTCACCATCTTTAGCCCCAGATGGAACGCACCATAGTAGCTCATTAGTACTTTCAGGTGAAAGAAATGGTGGGAAAACAACAACAACAACAAGATCATCAAATACTTCACCAACTCTCCGACTCTATCTTAAATCCCCAATATTTTCAATATTTACAGAATTATATTTTGAGAATTGTATTACATTATTGAACTTCAACATCATAACATGCATGTGGATGGTGCCGGAGTGGAAGGCTGCCGTTTTATTGGCTCTTAACCAACCGTGCTATTTTGTTTGTTTTTTCGCATTGTTTGTAACTTAATTTGTATATAATGTTGCTGCTAAAGTCTCTTATGACCGAAAATAACTTCTGGACATCAGAGCAGTGATAACTCACCTTGAATTGGACAAATAAAACTGTAATTAAAAACTGTAATATCTTGTGTTTCACCGCGTCGTACCTGAACGACGACATGGATAACATACAGCTGGCGGGTTATACACTAGAACAGCAGCCTCTGGTAAGACAATGCGTGGCGGTCTATGTATATTTGTAAACAACAGCTGGTGCACGATATCTAAGGAAGTCTCGAGGTTTTGCTCGCCTGAGGTATAGTATCTCATGATAAGCTGTAGACCACACTATCTACCAAGAGAGTTTTCATCTGTACTTTTTGTAGCTGTCTACATACCACCATAGACCAATGCTGGCACTAAGACCGCACTCAATTAACTGTATACCGCCATAAGCAAATAGCAAAACGCTCATCCAGAGGCGGTGCTCCTAGTACCCGGGGACTTTAATGCAGGGAAACTTACATCAGTTTTACCAAATCGCTATCAGCATGTTAAATGTGCAACCAGAGGGAAAAAAACTCTACACCACCTTTACTCCACACACAGATACGCGTAAAAATCTCTCCCTCGCCCTCCATTTGGCAAATCTGACCATAATTATAGCCTCCTGATTCCTGCTTACAAGCAAAAATTTTAACAGGAAGCGCCAGTGACTCGGTCAGTAAAAAAATGGTCAGATGAAGCAGATGCTAAACTACAGGACTGTTTTGCTAGCACAGACTGGAATATGTTCCGGGATTCTTCTGATGGCATTGAGGAGTACACCACATCAGTCATTGGCGTCATCAATAAGTGCATCGATGACGTCGTCCCAACAGTGACTGTATGTACATATCCTAACCAGAAGCCATGGATTACAGGCAACATCTACATTGAGTTAAAGGGTAGAGCTGCCACTTTCAAGGAGTGGGACTCTAACCCAGAAGCGTATAAGAAATCCCGCTATGCCATCTGACGAGCCACCAAACAGGCAAAGTATCAATACAGGACTAAGAACGAATCGTACTACACCGGCTCCGACCCTCGTCGGATGTGGCAGGGCTTGCAAACTATTAAAGACAAAGGGATCAAATTATTATTTGGTAACATTGCCTTTAAATTGCTTAACTTGGGTCAAACGTTTCGGGAAGCCTTCCACAAGCTTCCCACAATAAGTTGGGTGAATTTTGGCCCATTCCTCCTTACAGAGTTGGTGTAACTGAGTCAGGTTTGTAGGCCTCCTTGCTCGCACACACTTTTTCAGTTCGGCCCACAAATCTTCTATAGGATTGAGGTCAGGGCTTTGTGATGGCCACTCCAATACCTTGACTTTGTTGTCCTTAAGCCATTTTGCCACAACTTTGGAAGTATGCTTGGGGTCAATGTCCATTTGGAAGACCCATTTGCAACCAAGCTTTAACTTCCCGACTGATGTCTTGAGATGTTGTTTCAATATATCTACATAATTTTCCTGCCTCATGATGCCATCTATTTTGTGAAGTGCACCAGTACCTCCTGCAGCAAAGCACCCCCACAACGTGATGCTGCCACCCCCGTACGTTACGGTTGGGATGGTGTTCTTCGGCTTGCAAGCCTCCCCCTTGTTCCTCCAAACATAACAATGGTCATTATGGCCAAACAGTTCTATTTTTGTTTCATCAGACCAGAGGACATTTCTCCAAAAAGTACAATATTTGTCCCCATGTGCAGTTGCAAACCGTAGTCTGGCTTTTTTATGGCGGTTTTGGAGCAGTGGCTCCTTCCTTGTTGAGCGGCCTTTCAGGTTATGTCGATATAGGACTCGTTTTACTGTGGATATAGATACTTTTGAACCAGTTTCCTCCAGCATCTTCACCAGGTCCTTTGCTGTTGTTCTGGGATTGATTTGCACTTTTTGCACCAAAGTACGTTCATCTCTAGGAGACAGATGGCGTCTCCTTCCTGAGCGGTATGACGGCTGTGTGGTCCCATGGTGTTTATACTTGCGTACTATTGTTTGTACAGATGAACGTTGTACCTTCAGGTGTTTGGAAATTGCTCCCAAGGATGAACCAGACTTGTGGAGGTCTACAATTGTTTTCTGAGGTCTTGGCTGATTTCTTTTGATTTCCCCATTATGTCAAGCAAAGAGGCACTGGGTTTGAAGGTAGGCCTTGAAATACATCCACAGGTACACCTCCAATTGAATCAAATGGTGTCAATTAGCCTATCAGAAGTTTCTAAAGCCATAACATCATTTTCTGGAATTTTCCAAGCTGTTTACAGGCACAGTCAACTTAGTGTATGTAAACTTCTGACCCACTGGAATTGTGTTGCATAGTCATCTAAGACACTGCATCTCAGTGCAAGAGGCGTCGCTGCAGTACCTGGATCAAATCCAGGCTGCATTTAATCAGGCGGTGTTTGGGAGTCCCATAGGGCGGCGCACAATTGGCCCAGCGTTGTACGGGTGTCATTGTAAATTAGAATTTGTTCATAACTGATTTGCCTAGTTAAATAAAGTTTTTTTTTTTTAAAGTCTAATAAATTGCCTACCCATGTCCTGAATGCTGTAACCTATTCACAGTTTATTCACATTAGTTTGTATACTTGGAAATAAAACAATAGCCAACGACAACAAGAGTATATAGCCGAGTCTCAATTCAAGGGCTGTAGATGCTGGATGTGTAGCCTCACCTCAAACCGCCGTGCAATTGTAATGTCTCCAAAATTGCCAGAGGGCGCAGTTCCTGATCGGGACACAAAACCCTTTACGGCTTTGTTGGATTGGTAAACATGTTTTAACGCGAAATTATAGAGAATGCATTGTCGGATGGGAGGCTATTTGAGGAGCGCTCGGGGCATCTATCTAATTTCTCACTGAGTTGAAGCATAGGTTGGGCTCCATTATAAAGCCAACCTCTCCACTAAAACACGGCCCAATTTGGAGTGTGATTTTATCATGCAGGAAGGATGGATGGTAAAAATAAATTTTTTATGACATCTTTGGTACGCTGAGATTATTATTTGTTTTGTGTCTGCAAGATGGAGCCGCAAATGATTTCCTGCTTCGTTTTCTTGGTTTTTGCGTTTTCAGAAAACGTCGGATGTATTAGAGGAAGGGTTGGACCTAAAGTGACCGAAAAGGTTAGTAGAGCATCGTGCTATCATGTTATTTTATGCGACGTCGGAGAATACACAAACACAGGCTTGCCTCACGGGGGGAATTCGATGGAAGCCTTCAAAGAACAGCTGCATTGTTGAATACATAGCACGAGAACATACATGTTCATAACAGGTATAGCGCAATAACAGCACACTGTATTTATCCTATTCTTACGTTAAACGGCTTGGTAGCCTACACATATCGACATAGGAGCCTCGGGAGCTAGGAATAGTTCACCGGAGATTAAACTCAACATAGCTTTTTTTTATACAAGTAGGCTGGCTACTGCCAAATGGGCGCAAGACATTGAAAGGAAGGAGTCGGACTATAAAAGCCAAGCTATTCCACATAATATGCTACACTCATTCCCCATTGCACCATTTAGGAAAATATCCGTTTATAAATGCAGCTTGTAGGCCTATGTTTATGGGATATCTCAGCCATTCAAATGTGTATAATAAGTATTTACAATCCATAAATGTGTAAATATAAAGTGGGCCTATTTAGGTAAACGTCAAAGGTTCAGATTGTTCTACTCTCAGTGACTTTAAGCCTGTGCAACTAGATGAGACATTTTCTCCAGTTCACCAATATATCATAGGACTCAAATATGATCACTTCTGTTTTACATTTCTCAAAAAACTCTACTCTATAAACTTTACTGTATAACTCTACAGTCTACAGTATATGAATACATAATTGAAGCTAGTATGTTTTGTGTTTGTCTCCCTATCCCAGGTGTTCTTTGACATCACTGTGGCAGGTCATGAAGTTGGCCGGATCGTGATTGGCCTGTTTGGAGATGTTGTTCCCCTGACTGTGAATAACTTTGTGGCTCTTGCCACAGGGGAGGTAAGCCTACTGTATGCTGTCTGTGAAATCTGTTATTGTTGTGTGATTAAACAACACAAAGGAAAGCATCTGAATACCAATATTCATCCATAGATCATAGGTCTTAAGAGTTGACATGATGTTGCTTTGGCAGAGTAGACTGAACATGCCGTCTTCATCTCAAATGGCACCCTATTCCCTAAATTGTGTACTTTTTTTTACCAGGGCCCATAGGGGCTCTTGTCAAAAGTAGTCCACTAAGTTGGGAATATGGTGCCATTTACAGTATTTGATTCTAACACACGGTTGCTAGCTAATAGATCACCAGCATCCTGGAGGGAAATGGATAAGCGATACTCATTTGAATTTCCAAAATCGTTGTTTTTGCAGAAAGGATATGGCTACAAAGGAAGTACGTTTCACCGGGTGATCAAGGACTTCATGATCCAAGGAGGTGACTTCACAGCTGGAGATGGAAATGGAGGTAAGAAAGATTTAAGTATGATCACGTAGAGTTTGACCTGTCTTAGACATTTGATCTCATGTTGAATGTTGGGAATAGTAACAATTATAATAATTCATTTAATTTGTAAAGCGTTTTTCTCATAGGGCATCAACAAAGCAGAAAAGGTGGTTATGTACACTCCCTTAAAGTTCTCAGTGGGCCCGTCCTAGAGGGAACCCTATTCCCTGTAGAGTGCACTACTTTTGACATGAGCTCATAGTCTCCAGTCCCAGTGTCTCCATCTGTCACCACACAGTCCCTAAATGCTGTTTACTCATTTGCTGGCACAGGTAGAAGCATTTACGGGAACCAATTTGCTGATGAGAACTTCAAGCTGAAGCACATGGGAGCAGGTTGGGTCAGCATGGCCAACGCGGGCCCAGACACCAATGGCTCTCAGTTCTTCATCACTGCGTCCAGGGCTCCTTGGCTGGACGGGAAGCACGTGGTGTTTGGGAAGATCCTGGAGGGCATGGTAAGTGAAGGCACACTACTGAAGGCTCACAATTTGCTGTTAGAGTTTGAATTGTATTGTGGCCACAGACATTGCAAAATCATCTGTCACTCACACATACACTCACACTCACACAGACACACACACACACACACACACACACAGGTGATACATAGTTGTCCAATTCAACACTAATACATATTCTAATCTTATTTTTTCAGTCTGTGGTTCACACCATCGAGCTCCAAGACACAAATGACCGGAACCTGCCCTACACAGAGTGTGTCATTGTCAACAGTGGGAAGATAGAAGTCAAAGAGCCATTTATTGTGGATGTGGAGGGTTGGTAGGGTTATCACTATGCGTGTTACTGTATTCAGAGAAATATTATGCAGTTGTTTATGGCTCTCTGATGTGTACACTAACTTTTAACAAAATGAATACAGTCATTATGAGAAGATGTCATTTACAATTTATATCTTAAAACCGTTGTAATTTAGTTTGTTAACCTACACTCATTAACTGCCAAAATTATCAGTATGTCATTTGCACTATCCACTCAGCACTTTGTCATGCTAAGCTGAAATAACTTTTAGTTTTTTACAATGTTGAAAGACTACACAAAGTATACAATACTTTACTTATTTTCACATATCAAATGTAATCACAGCAGCTGTATGTTGTGAAATGTGTTTGAATATGTTAATGAGGTTCCCTTTGTGAGTATGTTTTATTATTTATGAGAAATTAAATTGTGGGGATTAATCTGGACGATGTAGTAGCAAGCTGCAAAGTTAATAATATTTCAAAAACTATTGCACAATTGCATAGAAAATTGCTAGTGATTACATCAGGGCAATTCCACGCTAACCGAATTACACTTTGATTCAGATGTTTCACTTTAAAATGTATGCCAAACAAAAACATAGATTTCCAAGTTTAACAAACCATATAACTCCATGCACAATGAGTACTTTGAACAATTTACACTTACATTTACTTAAAGAACTGTGCAGATGCAAAGTTTGGTAATAGAATTACGGTAAAATCTCCATCAGTTTCTTATGCAACCACGTTTTCCAATAATTAAGATTCAAATATGTATGCAGAAAGAATGGGGTGTCAGTTATGACATGACACCTTCAGTTTGAAATAATTTATTTTGGTTATTGAACTACAGTAGGTGAAGTGGATTTACATCTGGTAACGGAATTACGGTAATGGAATTGCATCATGGATCCCTGATCTGTACTAAACAGAAATGCATAACGAAGGATATGAATATCATTCTCATCATGGTGATGTATCCTGAATAGGTACACATAGGTAGAAATATGCAATATCCTTGTTTTGCATATTAGAGTTTTTTTCTACACACTGGCTATTATTGTAATGAGCATTTGGTTGGTATGGACCAGAGTACAGTACAGTATAGCACAGTAGAGTAGATATGTTCAGCACTCTTCAACATTATTGTGTTTTGATGTACTTTTTCTGGTAGATGTTGTCCAAGACCAATTTTCCATCTGTTTGACCAGAAATCAAAGTCCAACATTTTTGGATGGATTTTTTTGGGGATATATATGTATGTATGTAACCGATGTGAAATGGCTATCTAGTTAGCGGTGGTGCGCGTTTCAATCGGTGACGTCACTCGCTCGGAGACGTGAAGTAGTCGTTCCCCTTGCTCTGCAAGGGCCGCGGCTTTTGTGGCGCGATGGGTAACGATGCTTCGTGGGTGTCAGTTGTCTATGTGTGCAGAGGGTCCCTGGTTCGAGCCCGGGTCGGGGCGAGGAACGGACAAAATCATGTTATGCCATGATTTCTCAAGAATATAGACTCTTAGCTTTGATTTGACACCCAATTTGACATGCTCCTATGAAGTTCACATGTTGGTGCTCATGGATCCTTTTAGATGGAAATGCCCTTTGTCATATGGGAATAACATTCTTTTAAAATTTTCATCCATAGATTAGATGTTTTAAAAACCTAGCAATTCATCAATCTTATCATAAACAGTAGCTCGCCTTTCAGAGATATCCACAAGCATATCATATACAGTTGAACTCGGAAGTTTACATACACTTAGGTTGGAGTCATTAAAACTCGTTTTTCAACCACTCACTTATAGCTTGTCAATGAAAGATGACATTAAAAATAAAAGTTATTTTGTGTGTGCTTGGTCTTGTGTATTCTGAACTATGTAACTCCTATCTTCTGATCATTTCCTCATAATGTTCTTTCCTCATAATGTATTCTTTCCAAATAGACCCAGTTTTGGCATGTCAGAATCATGTAATTACACATGAATAGCAGTTACCTTTGGATATGTCTATTTAGACGGAATTCTAAATTTACATCTAAGAGGTTTTAATGTTCGCCTTGGGGGAGGAACGGGGGCCAGAGCATAAAGCACCGCCCAATACAAGTTGTAGTCTTTCAGAGACTGGAAAAAATGCCTGCTTGTATATTTATCAATGAATCCGCCAATAGGAACACCTCTGAAATACGTCCAATGGATCTATCGAACAAGGACAACCATATCAACACCCACAAAAACGTATAGTGCGATCAGTATAAAAAAGAGCCTTCGTGAAATGCCGCGAAGCAGGACTACATTCATTTTTGGATCACTGACCTGCCTTCCTCCTGGGCAATTACATATCACTGTCCTAGAAATGCCTCAGAAATTATGAAAACAAGCCCAGATTCCCCCAGGGGGAAATTCCCCTTTAAGAACAATTGGGAGGGTCGTGTTAATTTAGTCTCTCTAATGAGTCATGTAGAGGAAATAGGCTCTGCAAATGATGATACATGTAAGGCCTGGGTGTCGGAGTGTGAAGGAAAAAGCGCAGGAGCAGCAATTGCAAAACAAATGCTCTTTAATGAAACACGGACAAACTAGGCCACCCTACTAACACACTGGGTGTACACTAATAAACTACCCCAGACACGTGGGGAATGAATAATGTCCAGAAACATGAAGCACAAAACCAACACCAACTTACATACAAACAATCCCGCACAAAGAAACGTGTATGCCGGCTGATTAAATAAGCCCAACTAATTAACCCTCATACAAAACAGGTGCGCCCAATAAACACATAGGGAGGGGGAGAAAAGGATCAGTGGCAGCTAATAGGCCGGTGACGACGACCGCCGAACGCCACCCGAACGGGAAGGAGAGCCTGCCTCGGTCGAAGTCGTGACAATACAAGGAAGAGTAGCTGCTGCCTTGGCATCCATGAGTGGAGGCTCCTCAGAGGAAGGGGAGGACCATCCTCCTCAGTGAAATTTCATGAAAATAGTGAAACATTTAAAAGGTTATCCTTTTTACATAAAACTATATTAAATATATTCATATGTCACCAAATAATTGATTAAATAAAAATGTTTTGCAGTGAAGGTGTCACGAACGTCGTTGTAAGGATTATCGGACCAAAGTGCAGCGTGGTATGGGTTCAACATTTTATTTAGTGAACCGGCAACAAAAAAATATATAAAGCACAAACGAAACGTGACGCTAGAGGTGCAACATGCACTCACTCCAAACAAGATCCCACAAAACACAGTGGGGAAATGGCTGCCTAAATATTATCTCCAATCAGAGACAACGATAAACAGCTGCCTCTGATTGGGAACCATACCAGGCCAACATAGACATACAATAACCTAGATAACCCACCCTAGTCACACCCCGACCTAACCAACATAGAGATTAAAAGGCTCTCTATGGTCAGGGCGTGACAGAAGGTCTACAATGAAGGTCTACAGTAACTTCAACAGCACGGTTTGGGGTAGCACCGTGGTGCAGCTCCTCCTCTGGCTACATTGACTTTAATTCAAAACCTAAGAGGCTCATAGAACTCACCCCCTTCCATAGACATACATGGTAATTATGACCACTTCCGGAGGACGTCCTCCAACCAATCAAACTTTTGCAGTATGAATTGACATGTTGTCCATCCAATCATATAATTAGGTTCAGGAATGAACCTATTGAGTTGTATTGTGATTGTGCCACAGAACATTATGGGGGTTTTATGTGTTGAGTAGCTTGGTGACATTGTTGGTTAGAGATTAAGAGTGAAAAGTGATACTTGAGCATTGTTTAGATATTATTCAACTCTAATTATTTTTTTCAAATTACAGGAAACTGAGGCATATTATAAATTGTTGTCTTGGTTTTAGAACTTTATTTTTGTGTCCAGTAAGTGCAATTTATTTAAATTTGCCTTGCTAACTTCAGTAGCTAGCTAGCTACTGTACCAGCGTGAGTGTGCAGTTTTCTGTGCCAGAATGGTAGAATGGCCAACGCTGCTGAAAATGTTGTGGAATTTTTGTTGAAGAACCCCTTTCATTCTCTGGGGTACACGGAAAAGGTATGAATTAAAAGCGAGCGTCGACCTCTGCCTGAGATCAGTTTCATGAAGAAGGATGAAAAGGTGAGGGCGTTCAATACCACCTGGTATCAAAAGTTGATAGGGAGCCTTTCATCAAGCCACCTGTATTGCTGGACTTGCCTGTGTTTTTGGGCAGGCAAGAATTTACTTTTAGAGGACACGGCGAGATGGAAAGTTCCGCCGACAAGGGCAACTACAAGGCGCTTGCAGAGGTAACGTGAACTCACTCACTTTTGTACATCGCCTTGGTCCGTACAATTAACCTTATTTTAGAGCCCCAAAAACATAATAGTTCCAGATCAACTGTAATGTTAATACCATTGTTAAGCACAATTTCTCCCCTTTCCAACAGAATCAATTACATGACGTCCACGCTGCCCGTTTCTGCATGATTCAAGAAGGCAATGAACTCCGTTGGGTCTTTTTAATAAAAATGGCGGGTGGGAAAGCGAAACTAATGCGTGATAGTGATCTGTCCAACTTATCACCTTATCACCTCTAAAATGTAAATAAAACACTAAAGAGTTTATATAATGTGTCATTACATACCTATTTGAAGGTTTGTGTCGAATTTGAATCGGGTTTTTAGGGCGATGCTAAAGTGATCTTTGAGAGTCATGATCGCTTGCGGTGATGGCGCAAAAAATTACTAGGTATCCCCCCCTTACCCCCGTCACTGTCCATTTCTTCTTGTTAAACGATGAGAGAAGTGCTACACCTGGTGGAGAGAGATTGTAAGACAGAAATAGTTGCTTTATGCGTGCTGTATGCGTGCTGTACGTTACGGCATGACACGTCACGATGTAATGGAGGGTCAGTTTTTTCAACTTTTCTCCAATACTATAGAGCCATTACCATGTCGATCAACGCTTGAATAGAAACGTAGTTCACACCCCAGATTTTGAAGTCAACACAGTCGCTACAGTCCCATTAGTTTTCTTTGCAGCCTCGTTTGAATGTCGCGGTTGCACACATTTGTACGGAATGGGGTGAGTTTACGTTAATTGCACGTTACAATGCTTTACTTGCTGAACATATCAAACTTTCGACTGTCTTTTCTGGGATGTCAAAAACAATTCCAAATGATTTGATAGCTTCCATCGCATCATCCATTAAAAGATTAAAGAGAGTTTGAAGCAGAGCAATTTTTTGCGTACGTTCAAGTAGACTTTCCACTTTCCTCTGGTATTTATTTAGCAAAGATGATAACACATAATCCCTCCGGACAGACACAAGCAAAAACTCATGATATAAATGTTGCAGCATCCTAGGCTACACCTAAACATTGGAAATCTGACATGCTGTATGGGATGAAAACGAGACTATTTTTCAGTCTGATCAACTGTAGGCTACTAATAAGAGCAGCAGAAATACAGCCTATGTGCCCTGTCCAGCTGGTCAGGGTAAACTAATTGGTAACGTTATGTATTTATAGTCCATTTGTGTGTCAGGAGAACATGTGAATGTGATCAAATATTGTTTATATTCAAAATTGGGCTGCTTAGGCTGCCTATACGTTTTTAATCCATAATGATTAACTGGAATTAATGAATCAACATAATAGTGATGACGGCTGTGAGTAAATGTTTTGTAAGGCCTACAGTTGCATAGGCCTGCATGATGCAAACATGCATAAAGCAAGCTCAGCCCTGTGAGTTCTATCAGTTGTTGTCTGTGTCTGGGTAGAGGAAATCCCCCTCCTAATCTAGTCTAAATATAATTTATATGAACAAATATAAGGTAGCCGCAGTTTGACAGGGTTTTCACTCCCCCAGGGCCAGGAGTTTTTGTGACCTGATTAGGGAAAACTGGTCCCATCATAGCCCATATAAAACCTTTTTACATCTGACTAATCACTGTCAAACCTTATAGGGTCCAGAGTTTTCCTAGTTAGGTTAACATATAAGGAAAAACTCTAGGCCCCAGGGGGTACAAATTGCCCCACCGCTCTGGGACCTATGGTAGCACCAGTCTGCTTGCAGTTGTCAGTTATCGTCAGGTATGTGGATGATCAGGGCTTTATTCATGAACGTTTCTTGGGATACTTTGATATGTCAAGTGGGCGAGATGCGCAGTCTGTGTTTGACTTTATGAATTTTGTGATGTCTGAGTTTAAGTTCATAGAGAAACTCGTTGTTCAAACCTACGATGGCGCAGCTGTAATGGAATATATCTGCTATTTGTATTTACAGCTAAGTCCTCTACTGTTCCCTGATTAAGAGGCGATGACTACTCCACTCCACTACCTTTGTCAACTTTCTCCTGACATGAACTGAAGCCACGTCAAATCCTGTCCTGCACTGGTCAAGCCTCTGAACACTTCAACTCATGCCTCATACCCTCATTCAATCACTGCTGTGATCCCTTTCCAACACGGTGTAAGTATCCCTCTCATTCCCATTCCCCATAATAAACTATAAATGTCTTTATTAAATGATTTAGGTTAAAATAATTAGTCTTTGACGATTTATGAAACACACTTTGTTGTCTCTGTGCATTACGCGCCTATACCGTGGGTCTCCCATCCTCCTCATTTTTTCAAGTCACCAGTCTCCATTGGGATCCATTATAAATACAAATACAACTCTTAGTGAACAATGTCCTGCAACCATCATCTATTTCCCCCTTTATTTACTAGATTTGTTTTCAGGGTATTTGGCCAGTTTCAAGTTAATGGCCCAACCGGTAACAGGAGCAAAGATTTCCTTCCTCCTTGCCTGCACAACTCAAATATTTACAGAATAATAGGCGAATCAAGAGAAGGAATCATTTCTCTTGATTAAGTGATTCGGGTCTCTTGGGAGACAAAGCAAAGAAAACAATTAATATTTTCTTATCGGTGCTGTGCTGGGGCAGCTGTGACTTGGATCAAAGTGGCCCAAAGCTGCGGCAGGCCAGGCAGAGTAATTAGACTTGGCCTGGGAATAAATCGACTTTACTGAGTGGCCATGCTCTGCAGAGATTTTACTTCCAGCAGTGAAATGACCCTTCTAATAATAACCATCAGTGAAAATGACCAATTAACAAGTGCATAATCAAGCAGGGCTGGCCATATTAGATGCAGCAAGCTGTGAAAAACATAGCTGGAGAACATTACATTAAATGCTACAAGTAACAAAGTGTTAATCAGATTAAAGCAAGGCCTACTGTTCTCAGTTGACTTAGCAGCAAAAACCTCTGGTTCAGAAGAAAGACTCCTGTGGTTCAGTGACACAAAATATTAATACATGTGTTGGGCAATACTAATCAAATGTGCCGTTTTGTCACACAACACAATGCCACAGATGTCTCAAGTTTTGAGGTAGCATGCAATTGGCATGCTGACTGCAGGAATGTCCACCATAGCTGTTGCCAGATCATTTTATGTTAATTTCTCTACCAAAGCCACCTCCAACGCCATTTTAAAGAATTTGGCAGTATATCCAACCGGCCTCACAACCGCAGACCACATGTAACCACGCCAGGCCAGGACCTCCACATCCGGCTTCTTCAGCTGAGGGACCATCTGAGACCATCCACCCGGACAGCTGATGAAACTGAGGAGAATTTATGTCTGCAATAATGCCCTTTTGTGGGGGAAAACTCATTTTGATTGGCTGGGCCTTGTTCCCCACTGGGTGGGCCTAGAGCCCAAATGGGTGGGCCTATGCCCTCCCAGGCCCACCCGTGGTGGCGGCCATGCCCAGGAATGTGAAATCCATAGATAAGGGCCTAATTAATTGATTTCAACTGACTGATTTCCTTATATGAACTGTAACTCAGTAAAATCATTGAAATTGTTGTGTGTTGCGTTTTATATTTTTGTTTATATGTGTGGCATGTCCGACAGAACTGAGCCACCTCTTGTTTTAAACCTGGCCAAAAGAAATGTCGAAGGACCCGATCATAAGTCTTGGTGATTCCTAAATGACCGGACCACTGGTGATCATGAGCAAGGGATAACACATTTTGTCTAAAGGCTGTAGGAATCACTATTTGGTAAACAGCATTCCAGTCTCCGCCCACGTCAACATGGGATGTCCATTTACGCATGAGGAGATTACCATCAATGAAGTAAGCCACATTCTTCTTCTTTAACTCTTCCAATGAGACAACCCCAGAAAAGCATTTAGCAAGCCTGTTGTGAACCTTTTGGTTAGCAATCAGCTGCTCACGAGTGACTGGTATTGCATCAGCAATAAGTTCAATATACTTCGATTCTTCCCTGGGCTGTTTGTCAGAGGGGATCAGCTTCCCAGAGGTAGCACACAACCCATCCTCTTGATCAAACTCTTTGAACAGAACAGTGTTCGACAAATCTATCACGTCACTCTCTTGTCGTGCCTGAGCACGAGTGACAGCACAAGCGGGGAACATATGTGGCTAACTCTGTGCCAGCTCATTGGAGAGAGAGTGGTCACTTTCATCCAATACTTCCAATACGGGTACCACCTTTCCTCCGGCAATATCGTTACCCATTATAAAGGTCACACCTTTTACTGGCAACATAGGATGTACCCTGACTCTGAATATTCCACTGATTAACTCAGAGTGTACATTCACAAAGTGCAATGGTACTGGGACAAAACCCATTTCAATACACTGAACTAACGCACTGGAACCACAGTAGGTATTGTCGGATAAGGGCAACACATCAGACAATATAAACGACTGCGCCGCACCAGTATCTCTAAGGATTTTAACCGGACGCTGAGATGCTTCGTCATTCTTTAGGGAAACAAACCCCTCGAAAATGAACGGTTCATAACTGCGGTCGGGGACTGGGACTTTCAAACTACATTTACCCTGAGGCACCTGTTTAGTTTCAGACCTCACAACCGTATGAATTAGCCCAACACCTGTTGGCGGCTTGGCACGAATAGGCATCCCTTGTTTGCGTTTTAGCAGGAAGCAATCGTTAATCATATGTCCCATCTTATGACAATAGAACCAGGGACACTCATTTTTCTGGCGTGCTTGACGTACTGCTGGCGACTAGGACTAAAAGTAGGCAATTCAGTGGCTCTACTCTCAGTATGAGCCGAAAACACGTTCTTGTGCGTCAACACAAACTCATCTGCCAACACAGACGCTTCTGACAGGGAGGATACTTTCTGTTCATTTAGGTCAACTACAATGCATTCGGGTAAGCAACAAGATTAACTCCCGGAGAGAGTTGAAATCAGTTACCTTGCTAGCAGCATGCCATTTATCAAACAGATTTCCCTTGTCTCTAGCAGATTCCACATAAGTCTTACTAGAAAACTTTCTATGAGACCTAAATCTCGGTCGGTATGCCTCAGGAACAAGCTCATAGGTGCGAAGAACAGTAGCTTTGACCACTTCATAATTCAAACTGTCTTCAAGAGGTAGCGCTGACAAAACCTCTTGGGCTTTACCAGTTAATTAACACTGAAGTAATAGGCACCATACCTCTTCAGGCCATTTCAATGCTACGGCTATACGTTCAAAAACACAAAAATAGGAGTCAACCTCTGACTCTCTGAACAAAGGTACCAAGGCAATCTGCCAACTAATGTCAAAAGTGTTGGAAGCTCCAGCTGGTGAGGACGGCTCACTAACAGACACAGCAGGAACGGAGGCTATCCTTGCTGTCTCCGCCTCCAGTTTCATCTGGCGCATTTTGAACTCCAACTGCCGCTGTTCTCTTTCTGCCTCAATTTTACACATTTCCAACTGCCGCTGTTCTCTTTCTTTTTCTGCCTCAAGTTTACACATTTCCAACTGGAGATTTTCTCGCCTAATTTGGGCTCTCTCTTCCGCCTCCAGTTGGAGCTGTGTCAAACGGACATCCCTCATGGCATCACCGTTTGACAGCAGGGAGAGTGGATCAAAACGGGGCAATGTGGCTGGAGCTTTAGCCTCGCCCTCGTTCTCAGACACCAACAGGCTTACAGGAGCAGCAACATCCCCTACATGGGTAGTAGGCTCAGGCAGCGGTAACACAAGCACTTGCTCTTCCAACAAAACATTTAACACCAGTTGTTTAACCTCTGCTTTAACTAAACTCTGCGGAATAGATACAGAATAATGGTCTCTCTCTCTCTCTCTCTCTCTCTCGTTTTTGCTCCTACATCTCACCTTGTCCGTTATCTTGTGAGTATGTATTGCTGTGGTGTATGACTGTTTGTTTGTTGGTGGAAAAAGGGGATACCAAGCCAAGTCGTCCTTGGGCATACATTACCCGTAGGAAAACTTTGTCTAAATACCTCAGTTAGAACTGGGCGGACCACCCACTGTATTTTATTGGTTAGCTGTTCTTTACCCAGTAAGACTAGCTTAGGAGTTTTTGGATATTGATTTTAGTTCTCACTGTTCCTTTTCACTGTTATGATTTGCATGAGATATGTTACGGGTCTCGTTTCATCCCCCCTAGACTGCAGGGCAAAAGGGGTTCGTAACATAATTGGGGGCTCATCCGGGATATGTCTTTACCCATGCCGCTCGTGTAAATTATTGTAGTGGTCTAGTTCAGTGTTGAGCGTCACCGCTGGGGAATAGCTGATGTAGCAGTAGTGTTTGCTATTTGTTGGCTCTTGTGTAGTAGTGGTAGTTTAAAATGGCTACTTTTGATTTGAAATCCTTTTTGGATAACCCTACGTGGGAGGGTTTTGTAAGTCGCTCTGGATAAGAGCGTCTGCTAAATGACTTAAATGTAAATGTAAATGTAAATGTCGTAGACTTGATTTACTGACCTTGGCTGACCATTATTCTGTATCGATTCCGCAGAGTTTAGTTAAAGCAGGGGTTAAAGCTAGTGAGGGAGGTAAGAGTCTCCAGCTTTAGTGATTTTTGCAGTTCGTTCCAGTCATTGGCAGCAGAGAACTGAAAGGAAAGGCGGCCAAAGGAAGAATTGGCTTTGGGGGTGACCAGTGAGATATACCTGCTGGAGCGCGTGCTACGGGTGGGTGCTGCTATGGTGACCAGTGAGCTGAGATAAGGCAGTGCTTTACCTAGCAGAGACTTGTAGATGACATGGAGCCAGTGGGTTTGGCGTCGAGTATGAAGCGAGGGCCAGCCAACGAGAGCGTACAGGTCGCAGTGGTGGGTAGTATATGGGGCTTTGGTGACAAAACGGATGGCACTGTGATAGACTGCATCCAATTTGTTGAGTAGAGTGTTGGAGGCTATTTTGTAAATGACATCACCGAAGTGGAGGATCGATAGGATGGTCAGTTTTACGAGAGCATGAGTGAAGGATGCTTTGTTGCGAAATAGGAAGCCAATTCTAGATTTAATTTTGGATTGTAGATGTTTAATGTGAGTCTGGAAGTTGATTATTGTTCTCCAAACACCGCCGGTTGCCGCCAAGTATGGAACAGGTTACTTTAAGCAGGTCCCTGGCAGTGGGAGGCTTTATGGAGTCCACAAAAAGTGCTCGGAAGCTGTCCGGGTCTTTCCCCAATGCCTCGAGCAGCCCAAGAGAGTTGAGACCATATTTGAACCTGTTACGGTTTAGAGACAGTATGTATATTTAAAATAAGTGTTAAGGACGATATAGTGATGAATATAGATTTAGGGGGGTGGACTGATTAAAAATACTTATATTAGAGGAGGTAATGACAAGTACTTCACAGATTTATGACAGAGTTGACTTAATGCTCCAAGGCCACCTACATGCTCCCTTGGACAAATCTTTGAGCCACCAATTCAACCACACCATCCCTGTCCTCCATTGTCTTTACAACGATCCTTTTCAGCCCCAGTAAGCTCAGCCAGTCTACTGATTCCTCCAATTTGTTCTTCACCTCTGATAGGTCCTCTGCTTTTTTAAATCTAGAATAAAAAAATGTATGACAGTCAATCAAGAATTTTAAACAGCAAAAGAAACCATACATGTAAAAAATGATGATCTATTATTTCCTGTTGCTGTTAGGGAGGACATCAAACTTAAATTTTCCAAATGTGCTCTCAGAGTAATGTGGCTCACCTCCTCCAGACTGAGTGGAGTAGCAGGCTTCCCACACACTGCTGCGAAGAGTCGCTCAGAGAAGAAGTGTGGCCCAACCCCTCCATGGACCACACACACTGATCATTTTCCCAATGGTTCCATACAGGCCCTCATGTGATGCTAAAAATACAATTTCAAATGTGTGCCAGCTTTATTATCCCTATGACATATCGCCCTGAACAAAGCACATGAAAAAGCCTCTTCACTAATTGTTTTGGCTTAACCCTTGTGTAGTCTTAACATTCTGTATACTCCCCTTGTCCTAAGGGTAAAAAATGACCCGCCTTCTCTAAACCCCTAAAATAAAGCAGCTTAATTTCATTGTAAAACCCAAATATATTTTGCATGAAGAAACAACCTGTCATTCAGCACAAACTTTGTGAATATCTGGGTTTTCCCTCTTCACAATGCAGAAAGACTGCATTTAATCAGTGAACACCACTGTTTTCTATTAAAACACACCTGTCAAAATTGTTTTCTTTATTAAAGTAGAGATTTATTATTATTTCTAAAGGTACTGCATAGGCGTAAACAATTTTTTTGCGAGAGATAGCACTTGTATAGCCTAAGAAAGTAGGAGAAATGGGAGGAAATTAGTTTTGAATGCATTTTATTGAAGGGAAACAATAAGTCTTGAACTTTTTTGGCAACATAGTGGGATATTCTTATACACAGTACAATGAGGAAATCAACTACAAAATACTAGTCCTCCCATTGTTTTAACCATTGCCCCCACCCTAAGCTAGTCTTACCTGCTTCAAGAACAGCTAGCTAACTAACCAATAAAATACAGTGGGTGGTCCGCCCAGTTCTAACTAGGGTATTTAGACAAAGGTATTCCTACGGGTAATGTATGCCCAAGGGCGTCTTGGTATCCCCCTTTCCCACCAAACAAACAAACAGCCATACACCACAGCAATACATACTCACATGATACGGACAATGTGAGATGTAGGCACAAAAGAGAGAGAGAGACTGACTGGATTTTTAAACCAAGGGAAAGGGGATGTGATTGGGTAAGGGAAAAGGAGCAGGTGTGTCTTCAGATTGGCGACTGATTTGTAACTGATGACTGTTACCTGTAACTAGGGCAGAAGGAGAGAAAACAAATACATACAGGATACCTGTATCCGTAACAGTATCTTTTCCAAATCTTCACCTGCAGGCAGAAAGGCATCTTGGCGCGCCTGCAGGGTTTTTGATGCCATTGCCCTTCCAAGTGGGGAGTTGTCATAGACTCCTCCGTCACTGTTTCTTCCGAAATCCTCCACTTGAATAGCTGTGAAGTGGTAATTGGCATCCACAAGGGCGAGTAACACCACAGAGATGGTTCCTTTATAATTGAAAAAACGGCTCCCTAAGTTTGGTGGTTTGGTGATCATAATATGTTTTCCATCAACCAATCCCAAACCTTTGGGAAAGTCCCATTTTTCATGAAACTCTTGAGAAGTTTGTCTCCAGGTTTCCTCAGTGAGTTGTGGCAGATGGGACGCCAGCATCCTCCCATCTATTGCCTTACAGGTCTTAATAATGCACTGCGACACTGTTTCGAATCCAAGACGATAGGTGAAGGCCAGGCTGCAAATAGAGTCTCCAGATGCCAAATACCTGTAATGACAAAATAAATGTTTTGTTATTGGTTTACAATCAATTCGATTTTACTCTTCACAGAAGTTGAATTGTGCAAAACCAGATGGAAGTCCCTCCGTAAGGCACCTACGGAAGTCCCAGCCCGGTGGTTCTGGGGGAACCAATCAGAAAGTATGGAAATACATGAAAATATTATCATACTTGATACCTTACGTCCAGCCAAGAAGGTAAGTTATAATGTACATTTGAATTGATTGCCCAGAAATCTGAATCTCAACGAATTGCAGTATTGCTGGCCTTATTTTCTACCTGCTAAGTCACTATGTGATTGGTTCATGTCAGTTGGTATCCCATTTCTGAATGAGCGATTATATAGGCCTATAGATTAAGAATCAGTCTCTTATTACAGAGGAATGATGAAAACCAGCAGTGTTAGACATTGTGGCCCAGATTTGGGAAATATGATTAGTTGAGCCTGAGCTGAGGTTTATAAAGTTGACATAAAACACATTTGACTTTTCATTTATGTTGACCTTTTATCAACTCGAGTCAACCTCAGCTTTGAAAATGCTGATTCACCTCAGCCACAACCTATGGAGCCCGATGACGCTGAAGACGACGTGGTGTCCCTGAGCCATGACCCTGTGCTTCAGATGCCTGAACAACAGTCAAAACCAACCACTACAGACACAGCTCAAGACTGGCAGCCAAGAAAAAGAAAACAGAAGGTCAACTATCAAGATGTGGATGAAGAGCTGCTTGCATTTGTCAGGAAGCCAATCCCTTCTGCTGCTACCTCGGAGGATGAGGATGAGGCATTTGTGCTCAGCCTTGTGCCAGAGGTGAAGAAAATAGGAAGAAACAAGGGACATCTGAAAGTGCAACTACTATCATTGGTTGTAAACTGACCAGCATGCAACATCTCTGCCACCACCTCCACCACCATAATGGCTCTTTGATGCTCCGCATGGAAGAGCTGGACTGCGGCCTACGGTGTACAGCCAGCCCAGGCATCAACACTGCTACTCACCAGGATCTAGGTCTCCAACACATAACTGGGATTGGAGGCAACACCACTGCCACCACCACGGCCCGCAAGTACTCCGCACGGAAGAGGTGGACTGCAGCCAATCATGTGCAATGAGCCGAGGGATCAATACTTACCAGAACCTAGGTCTCTAACACATAGCTGGGATGACAGCTTCAGTACATTCTCTCGAGAGCTGGGACAGAGATTCCCAGTCACATCAATAATCCCCTCCTGAAAGGCAGATCCAAGCCCTGCACATACTTAGGCCTATGTTCTGTTTTAGTATTTTAAAAAGGGAAACATTTATGTATGCACTATTTGCACTTTGTTGTTGCAGTTATATATGCATTGCATTTCACTTTTTTGTTTTTTTTGTTGCTATTCAGTGGATATTGTTATTGGAAGGGATATGCCGAATTTGTTGACATGCCTTGCTGTGGCTGTTCATCTCACCTACAACAGGCCGCCATGCTTTGTTGTGGCTGTTATTGTCACCCATAACAGGTTCACCATGCCTTGATGTGACTGTTAAAATCACCTACAACAGGTGCACCATGCCTTGTTGTGGCTGTTAATGTCATCTTGAATAATTATAAATAAAAAACTAAACAAAGAACGGTGTGTCTTACTTACCTTCAGTATAATGAAGACACTATAACTGGTGATCTGCTTCCTAGATGTAATGGAACATAGGCCTACATCTGTGGAGCATCATGATCACCAGTGTGCTAGAGTTTCTTTACACTACAGTATACTCCTTTTCTCCATGCACCTGCTTACACAATACAACCTTCTCCAATAACTAACCTTAGAGTGACAGCTAGTCTTTGCTTAGGCTCTATTGGGGTCCTGTAGTTGGTCGTCTGCTTGGTGAGGTCTGGGCCAACAAAAGAGTCTCCATCTCTTCTGCACTCATCCAGAAGTATCGGTGATGTCGGGCAGGGTCCAAGTGCAGCTCCTGGACAAGGTGGTAGAATTGCCCCATGCTCCCTTCTCAGCACATTTATGGGATGCACCCATAACCTCCTCCTCCTTCCCTGTCTGCGCCTCAATAATACAAGGGCGACCAACGTTTTTTTTTCTGTTTTAGCAGGTGGCGTCTGTTAATCCATGCTGTTTAGAAAAGCATGCATAAAGTATTGTTTATTTTTACTTGTATAATATTACAGCTTCTTATTTCATGGGCTTTTATTCAGTTGTTCTTTAGATCGGTAGGGCTGAAAAAGTTGGTTGTACCAAATGAAATGGTACTACTGTATTCTAAAATGTTGGTATCATGATGATTTGGTACCTTGATATTATCGTGGTCCTGGTATATCGTGCAACACTAATTTCATCCATTCTAAACTTAACACAATCAATCTGCTCCTCAATTCACACAAATGATATGATAACAGCTCAATAGAAAATAAGCTAAAACCAAAAGCATGTACCTAGGAAGGGCAAAGACAAACATTTCAGTGATAAGGGTACACTGAGCAACGCTGGGTTTGATGAGCGATAGGCCTACACTGTATAAATTGCTATGTGAGAGTTTCAATAGTGAACAATCTGTGTTTAACAATTTAGGACAAATTACATTTTAAACCTAAGCCGATTTCTCTTGGTGTCAGGCACTCACAAACCATTTTACTGTTTAAGTATACAAGTCTTCAGTAAAGCCCCTCGTCAGGTTTACATAAGCACTATGACACCAAATAAGCATTGCCTTTGTTTTACTTGACTTTGACAATTAAACATGCTACAAACAAATATGTGGGGATTCATGTCAGCTTAAATCAAGATGTCTACGCATAGAGTATGTACGGAGACATCTGCTTGTGATAATGTATTTGCATGTTAAAACAAAACATGTGGAGCGAATGAGCGAGAGGGACATAATTCACTTTGTCTGGGTTTGAAAAAAAAACACTAGATTGAATACCCTGTGATTCAACATCCTCACAATTGAAGATACATCTCAGATAATCCCAGTTTGACACATTCCAATTGGCTTAGTTTGATGGCTTTTAAAAGCCTGTTCAATTTAACTCAAAACGATACAAATACAAGTAAAGTTACATTGAAAATCATGTTCTCAGTTAACTGGGTTCATGTTTGGATCAACTCCAGTTCACATGAAATAGTTTAAATACATTTTTCCTGAACTTGCGATCAAAAACAAGATACATATGGGTACTACCAAAACAATTGAATTAATGATTCTCTCTCTTTGCAGAAAAATCTGCAGAGCTGGGATGGTTGTATCCCCCACATATAACATTCTATTGGTTGCAAGAATTTTGTATAATATTTCTAAGTTTTGAATCCGATGTCATTTTGTGCCATGTGCCATGTAATCGGTAAGTGAAAAATCTTTTAAACTATTTTGTAATCTACAGTATATTTTTGCTAGCTGCATGTGAGACACATCATAAACTGGTGGGGTTATCATTTAAAGATTATCCCCCAAAAATTTTAAACAATATTTCTGTTTCCCTTATTTCTAATAGTGTTCTATTGTTTCCAGTACAGTTTTATATTATCTCCAATGTATCATCCATGAAAAAAATTAGGATTATTAGGATGAATAATATCTGACAATTCTGTGCATTTTGCTATTAACTTTAATAAGGGGCCTCCAATTTTTTAAATGGACTGGATCTTTATATTTACAACTTGGGTCCTGTTTAAGTAATAATGAAATCAGACCTTGTTGAGTGTCTGATCATTCTGAGAGAATGATTTATTTCAGCTTTTATTTCTTTCATCACATTCCCAGTGGGTCAGAAGTTTACATACACTCAATAGTATTTGGTACCATTGCCTTTAAATTGTTTAACTTGGATCAAATGTTTCGGGTAGCCACCCACAAGCTTCCCACAATAAGTTGGGTGAATTTTTGCCCATTCCCCCTGACAGAGCTTGCGTATTGGAGTCAGGTTTGTACGACTCCTTGCTCGCACACGCTTTTTCAGTTTTGTCCACAACTTTTCTATAGGATTGAGGTCAGAGCTTTGTGATGGGCACTCCAATACCTTGACTTTGTTGTCCTTAAGCCATTTTGCCACAACTTTGGAAGTATGTTTGGGGTCATTGTCCATTTGGAAGACCCATTTGTAAACAAGCTTTAACTTCCTGACTGATGTCTTGAGATGTTTCTTCAATATATCCACATAATTTTCCTGCCTCATGATGCCATCTATTTTGTGAAGTGCACCAGTTCCTCTTGCAGCAAAGCACCCCCACAACATGATGCTGCCATCCCCGTGCTTCACGGTTGGGATGGTGTTCTTCGGCTTGCAAGCGTCCCCCTTGTTCCTCCAAACATAACGATGGTCATTACGGCCAAACAGTCAGATTTTTGTTTCATCAGACCAGAGGACATTTCTCCAAAAAGTACGATCTTTGTCCCCATGTGCAGTTGCAAACCGTAGTCTGGCATTTTTATGGTGGATTTGGAGCAGTGGCTTCTTCCTTTCTGAGCGGCCTTTCAGGTTATGTCGATATAGGACTCGTTTTACTGTGGATATAGATACTTTTGTACCTGTTTCCCCCAGAATCTTCACAAGGTCCTTTGCTGTTGTTCTGGGATTGATTTGCACTTTTTGCACCAAAGTACGTTCATCTCTAGGAGACAGAACACATCTCCTTTCTGAGCAATTTGATGGCTGCGTGGTCCCATTGTGTTCATACTTGCGTATTATTGTTGGTACAGATGAACGTGGTACCTTCAGGCGTTTGGAAATTGCTCCCAAGGATGAACCAGACTTGTGGAGGTCTACAATTATTTCTCTGAGGTCTTGGCAGATTTCTTTTGATTTTCCCATGATGTCAAGCAAAGAGGCACTGAGCTAGAAGTTTTTTTTTTTTTAAAGGGTAAATTCAGTATTTTACAACTTAATGTTGTCACCATAAAAGTAGTCAATGGGCCAATGGGGTTATCTTTAAAGTTGCAATATCTAACTTTTTGGATGACCTGACAAAATTGGGTGTGATGGTCGAATGTTGGGGAATAAGCGATTTGAAAGTCTAAATTTGAAAGAAAATGTCACCAATTACTGTTCCAAAAGGAATTGTTTATTATTCTTTTTAGTCATGTCTTTTACCTAATGTCGGCGATCCAAACATGCACAAATTCCCATAGAAACACAGCCATTTTAAAAGTGCATGGCTTGTGCAAAGTACCAGTACCATCAATTTTTGTCTTACAGGAATAGTGGCGATGTAAAGGTTGTCGTAGTCGTTCTCCTCCTCAGACGAGGAGGAGCATGGATCGGACCAAGATGCGGAGTAGTAGGTATTCATGTTTTAATGGCAAACCAACAAACACTACAAATTAACAAAACAACAAACGTGACTAACCTGCAACAGTCCTGTGTGGCCCAAACGCTGACACAGGAACAAACACCCACAAACCACCAGTGAAACCCTGGCTGCCTTAGTATGACTCTCAATCAGAGACAAACGATACACACCTGTCTCTGATTGAGAATCATACCAGGCCGAACACAAAACCCCACATAGAAATAGAAACCTAGACCAACCCACCCAATTCACGCCCTGACCAACTAAAACAAATACATAACAAAGGAAAACAGGTCAGGAACGTGACAGAACCCCCCCCTTAAGGTGCGAACTCCAGGCGCACCAGCACAAAGTCTAGGGGAGGGTCTGGGTGGGCGTCTGTCCACGGTGGCGGCTCTGGCGCTGGTCGTGGTCCCCACCCCACCATAGTCAACCCCCGCTTCCGTGGCCTCCTCCCAATATTCACCCTCCATGTCAATCCCGCTATTCCAAAAGGCAGTAACAGACTGAGGGGTAGCAGTTGACTGAGGGGCAGCACCAGGATAAGGGGCAGCACCAGGATAAGGGGCAGCACCAGGATAAGGGGCAGCACCAGGATAAGGGGCAGCTCCGGACTGAGTGGCAGCTCATGACTGTAGGGCAGCTCATGACTGTAGGGCAGCTCATGACTGTAGGGCAGCTCACGACTGTAGGGCAGCTCACGACTGTAGGGCAGCTCACGACCGGAGGGCAGCTCACGACCGGAGGGCAGCTCACGACCGGAGGGCAGCTCACGACCGAAGGGCAGCTCACGACCGGAGGGCAGCTCACGACCGGAGGGCAGCTCACGACCGGAGGGCAGCTCACGACCGGAGGGCAGCTCACGACCGAAGGGCAGCTCATGACTGAAGGGCAGTTCTGGCAGCTCCTGACTGGCTGGCGGATCTGGCAGCTCCTGACTGGCTGGCGTCTCTGGCAGCTCCTGACTGGCTGGCGTCTCTGGCAGCTCCTGACTGGCTGGCGTCTCTGGCGGCTCCTGACTGGCTGGCGTCTCTGGCGGCTCCTGACTGACGGACGGCTCTGGCGGCTCCTGACTGACGGACGGCTCTAATGGCTCGGGACAGACGGACGGCTCTAATGGCTCGGGACAGACGGGCGGCTCAGATGGCGCTGGGCAGACGGATGGCTCAGACGGCGCTGGGCAGACGGATGGCTCAGACGGCGCTGGGCAGACGGATGGCTCAGACGGCGCTGGGCAGACGGATGGCTCAGACGGCGCTGGGCAGACGGATGGCTCAGACGGCGCTGGGCAGACGAGCAGTGCAGGCGGCGTTGGGCAGACGGCCGACTCTGACCTGCTGAGGCGCACAGTAGGCCTGGTGCGTGGTACCGGAACTGGAGGCACTGAGCTGGAGACACGCACCATAGGGAGAGTGCGTGGAGGAGGAACAGGGCTCTGGAAACGCACTGGAAGCCTGGTGCGTGGAGTAGGCACTGGTGGTACTGAGCTGGGGTGGGAAGGTGGCGCCGGATATGCCGGACCGTGAAGGAGGACACGCGCTCTTGAGCACCAAGCCTCCCCAACCTTACCAGGTTGAGTGGTCCCCGTAGCCCTGCCAGTGCGGCGAGGTGGAATAACCCGCACTGGGCTATGCAGGCGAACCGGGGACACCACCTGTAAGGCTGGTGCCATGTACGCCGGCCCGAGGAGACGTACTGGAGGCCAGATACGTTGGGCCGGCTTCATGGCATCCGGCTCGATGCCCAACCTAGCCCTACCAGTGCGGCAAGGTGGAATAGCCCGCACTGGGCTAAGCACGCGTACTGGGGACACCGTGTGCTTTACCGCATAACACGGTGTCTGACCAGTACGACGCCCTCTCACTCCACGGTAAGCCCGGGGAGTTGGCTCAGGTAACCAACCCGGCTTCGCCACACTCCCCTTTAGCCCCCCCCCCCCAAGAAATTTTTGGGTGAGCCTCTCGGGCTTCCAGCCGCTCTGCCTTGCTTTAGCCTCATACAACCTCCTCTCCGCTTTCGCTGCCTCCAGCTCCGCTTTGGGGCGGCGACACTCCACTGGCTCTGCCCAGGGTCCTTTACCGTCCAGGATCTCCTCCCAAGTCCATTCCTCTTTTCCCCATTGCTGTTGTTCACTCCGTCCTTCTCCAATCCGCTTGGTCCTGGTTTGGTGGGTGTTTCTGTAAAGGTTGTCGTAGTCGTTCTCCTCCTCAGACGAGGAGGAGCATGGATCGGACCAAGATGCGGAGTAGTAGGTATTCATGTTTTAATGGCAAACCAACAAACACTACAAATTAACAAAACAACAAACGTGACTAACCTGCAACAGTCCTGTGTGGCCCAAACGCTGACACAGGAACAAACACCCACAAACCACCAGTGAAACCCTGGCTGCCTTAGTATGACTCTCAATCAGAGACAAACGATACACACCTGTCTCTGATTGAGAATCATACCAGGCCGAACACAAAACCCCACATAGAAATAGAAACCTAGACCAACCCACCCAATTCACGCCCTGACCAACTAAAACAAATACATAACAAAGGAAAACAGGTCAGGAACGTGACAGGCGACCAGTCATTCAGCACCGATACCTGTTTTGAGACCCACATTTTTATCTAAAGATTAAAAAAAACAATTAAAAAAAAGTTTTGGGGGGGCTTACCTGTTTTGCATGTTATTTTCAAATAAAATGTTATTTATCACATGCGCCAAACAGTGAAATGCTTACTTACAAGCCCTTAACCAACAATGCAGTTAAGAAAATACAAAAAATAGTAAAGAGATAAGAATAACCAATGATTAAAGAGCAGCAGTAAATAACAATAGCGGGGCTATATACAGGGGGTACCGGTACAGAATCAATGTGCAGGGGCTCCGGTATCGAGGTAATTGAGGTAATATGTACATGTAGGTAGAGTTAATAAAGTGACTATGCATAGATAATAGAGTAGCAGCAGTTTTCCGGGGGGGGGGGGGGGGGGGGGGGGCATGATTTGATTAGCTGTTCAGGAGTCTTATGGCTTGGTGGTAGAAGCTATTTTGGAGCCTCTTGGACCTAGACTTGGCGCTCCGGTACTGCTTGCCGTGTGGTAGCAGAAAGAACAATGACTAGGGTGGCTGGAGCCTGACCATTTTTAGGGCCTTCCTCTGACACCGCCTGGTATAGAGGTCCTAGGAAGCTTGGCCCTAGTGAGGTACTGGGCCGTACGCACTACCGTCTGTAGTGCCTTGCGATCAGAGGCCGAGCAGTTGCCATACCAGGCAGTGATGCAACCCATCAGGATGCTCTCGATGGTGCAGCTGTAGAACCTTTTGAGGATCTGAGGACCCATGACAAATCTTTTCAGTCTCATGAGGGGGAATAGGTTTTGTCGTGCAAGCTTCATGACTGTCTTGGTGTGCTTGGAGCATGTTAGTTTGTTGGTGATGTGGACGCCAAGGAACTTGAAGCTCTCAATCTGCTCCACTACAGCCCCGTTGATGAGAATGGGGGCGTGCTCGGTCCTCCTTTTCCTGTGGTCCACAATCATCTCTTTTGTCTTGATCACATTGTGTTAGAGGTTGTTGTCCTTGCACCACACTGTCAGGGGTCTGACCTCCTCCCTATAGGCCAGGTGTGGGCAATTCCAGTCCTCGGGGGCCTGATGGATGTCACAGTTTTGAGTGAATAGGGAGTACAGGAGGGGACTGAGCACTCAACCCCTGAGTGGCCCCCGTGTTGAGGATCAGCGTGGCGGATGTGTTGTTACCTACCCTTACCACCTGGGGGCGGCTCGTCAAGAAGTCCAGGATCCAGTTGCAGAGGGAGGTGTTTAGTCCCAGGGTCCTTAGCTTAGTGATGAGGTTTGAGGGCACTATGGTGTTGAACGCTGAGCAGTAGTCAATGAATAGCATTCTCACATGATGTTCCTTTTGTCCAGGTGTGAAAGGGCAGTGTGGAGTGCAATAGAGATCTCATCATCTGTGGATCTGTTGGGGCGGTATGCAAATTGTAGTGGGTCTAGGGTTTCTGGTATAATGATGTTAATGTGAGCCATGACCAGCCTTTCTAAGCATTTCATGACAACAGATGTGAATGCTACGGTTTGGTAGTCATTTAGGCAGGTTACCTTAGTGTTCTTGGGCACAGGGACCATGGTGGTCTGCTTGAAACGTGTTGATATTACAGACTCAGACAAGTGTAGTACGATTTGATCTTTGTCCTGTATTGCCTGTTTGATGGTTCGTCGGTGTGCATAGCGGGATTTCTTATAAGCTTCTGGGTTAGAGTCCAGCTCCTTGAAAGCGGCTGCTCTAGCCTTTAGTTTGATGCGGATGTTGCCTGTAATCCATGGCTTCTGGTTGGGATATGTACATACGGTCACTGAGGGGACGACGTCGTCGATGCACTTATTGATGAAGCCGATGACTGAGGTGGTTTAGTCCTCAATGCCATTGGATGAATCTCGGAACATATTCCAGTCTGTGCTAGCAAAATAGTTGTGTAGTGTAGCATCCACGTCATCTAACCACATCCATATTGAGTGAATCACTGGTACTTCCTGCTTTAGTTTTTGCTTGTAAGCAGGACTCAGGAGGATATAATTATGGTCAAATTTGCCAAATGGAGCGCGGGGGAGAGCTTGGTATGCATCTCTTTGTGTGGAATAAACTTTGACTGTGATCAAATATGTTTGCCTGGGGCCTCTGGACACTATATGGTACTTATAAAGCACTGTGCAGGAAAAACAATTGATTGTGTCCATAAAACAGTGGTCCAGTCTGCACTTTTGTACACTCGCTTTAAGGGCTGTAGAAACCTTTTACTGCAACGTTGTATTTAAGATGATTTTTCCACTCTTTTTAAGGGCTGCAGAAGGAGCAGTGACACTCTTCTGGGTGTTAACTCTGTGGGTTTGGAAACTAGAAGTGCTCCTGAGTAGAATGGGCCCCCCTTTAACAGCGACACAGCGTACATCACGGTGCAATAAATGATAGTACATACACAAAAAACATTGTTGACAAAAAATAATTTTATGTATAATGTATAATAACAAGTATGAAATATAAAGATAGTTGTGCATATTTTCCATCATTTTCAACCTAATTATTCATTTACTAAGTATACAGGACTCTTATTCTGAAGGATTCCAAAAATCCATGACCCGGAACTACTTAATTATTCTTGCCTGCTTCACAGCGGTGGATTCGGTCATAGCTTTAGGGTTGCATGCAAACGGAGCTGGAGGAAATGCGAGAGGGGACCAATTAATTCGATTTACAATTCATTGGGTAAGCAACCCTCAAACGAATCACTCGATTGATAATGAAATGCATGGACTCAGACGACCACTAGTTTCCATGGGAGTTATGAGAGTGCATGGGACATTTGTGTATAAAACTGGTTTGTTGTTTGCATTTCGAAATCATGTCAGACAGACCATATACCTTCCCTTCCTTTGTTCGCTTGCGCCGTTTTTGTAAACTGATGCGGGGTTTGTATGTACTGCTGGTTCAACATGGCTGACATTGTTAGAATCAAGTCAATCCACCTATTTGGCACTCAAGCGAATCAGTGCTTCAGGATGCACATGTGTTTACATATGCAACTGCAAGCAAAATAGTTCCTCCCTTTGACTTTTTATTTATTGTATAAATGGCAATCCTATACGTTCTTGGGTCACTCCAGAGAATATTGAGTAGATTTACTTAGCTATAACTGCTTTCCATGTCTGTTAAATAAAAGTATAGTTAGGTCGGGGGAAATGAGACAGATACACATTGTTTCAATGTTATCTGTAGGTAAATATTTTTTGAAAACCATGTATGAACTGGGTGGAGCTAATTCTAATCCAAATTGTGTATACATTTTCAGGAATTACAGCCTATTAGGCTAGTGGCAAGGCTCCCACATTTTCTTGTTACCCCTATCTGAGGTAAAATAAACCACGTTTATCTCATTTATAAAGTGGATGGTTGTGTGACATTTGTTTTTACTGTAAAAGTGGTTAAATTGATAGATATTGTGACACACACCCTTAACTCAAACAGTGCTAAATGATCCTGCCTGATAAAAAATACATACAGTAACACTTTATTTTATGTTGTGGCTATTGTAATCTGCTCTAAAGAAAACATCCCCCTAAACTCAAAAAGTGCAGAATAATGCCTGACTGAAGAGAATGGGCCACATAAACTCATGTAACCCAATATTGCAAGCTCTGATATTGCTCTAATTTGGAATAAAAGTAGTCACCTGTCAGCCCTACATACATAAACAAACAGCATTAGGCTGTCTGAATGCATCTTGGAAATATAGACCTGTAAACACACAGATACAATAGGTGGAAATATCTATAATACACTGCTCAAAAAAATAAAGGGAACACTTAAACAACACAATGTAACTCCAAGTCAATCACACTTCTGTGAAATCAAACTGTCCACTTAGGAAGCAACACTGACAATAAATTTCACATGCTGTTGTGCAAATGGAATAGACAAAAGGTGGAAATTATAGGCAATTAGCAAGACACCCCCAATAAAGGAGTGGTTCTGCAGGTGGTGGCCACAGACCACTTCTCAGTTCCTATGCTTCCTGGCTGATGTTTTGGTCACTTGAATGCTGGCGGTGCTCTCACTCTAGTGGTAGCATGAGACGGAGTCTATAACCCACACAAGTGGCTCAGGTAGTGCAGCTCATCCAGGATGGCACATCAATGCGAGCTGTGGCAAGAAGGTTTGCTGTGTCTGTCAGCGTAGTGTCCAGAGCATGGAGGCGCTACCAGGAGACAGGCCAGTACATCAGGAGACGTGGAGGAGGCCGTAGGAGGGCAACAACCCAGCAGCAGGACCGCTACCTCCGCCTTTGTGCAAGGAGGAGCACTGCCAGAGCCCTGCAAAATGACCTCCAGCAGGCCACAAATGCATGTGTCAGCATATGGTCTCACAAGGGCTCTGAGGATCTCATCTCGGTACCTAATGGCAGTCAGGCTACCTCTGGCGAGCACATGGAGGGCTGTGCGACCCCACAAAGAAATGCCACCCCACACCATGACTGACCCACCGCCAAACCGGTCATGCTGGAGGATGTTGCAGGCAGCAGAACGTTCTCCACGGCTTCTCCAGACTCTGTCACGTGCTCAGTGTGAACCTGCTTTCATCTGTGAAGAGCACAGGGCGCCAGTGGCAAATTTGCCAATCTTGGTGTTCTCTGGCAAATGCCAAACGTCCTGCACGGTGTTGGGCTGTAAGCACAACCCCCACCTGTGGACGTCGGGCCCTCATACCACCCTCATGGAGTCTGTTTCTGACCGTTTGAGCAGACACATGCACATTTGTGGCCTGCTGGAGGTCATTTTGCAGGGCTCTGGCAGTGCTCCTCCTTGCACAAAGGCGGAGGTAGCGGTCCTGCTGCTGGGTTGTTGCCCTCCTACGGCCTCCTCCACGTCTCCTGATGTACTGGCCTGTCTCCTGGTAGCGCCTCCATGCTCTGGACACTACGCTGACAGACACAGCAAACCTTTTTGCCACAGCTCGCATTGATGAGCCATCCTGGATGAACTGCACTACCTGAGCCACTTGTGTGGGTTGTAGACTCCGTCTCATGCTACCACTAGAGTGAGAGCACCGCCAGCATTCAAAAGTGACCAAAACATCAGCCAGGAAGCATAGGAACTGAGAAGTGGTCTGTGGTCACCACCTGCAGAATCACTCCTTTTTAGGGGGTGTCTTGCTAATTGCCTATAATTTCCACCTTTTGTCTATTCCATTTGCACAACAGCATGTGAAATTTATTGTCAATCAGTGTTGCTTCCTAAGTGGACAGTTTGATTTCACAGAAGTGTGATTGACTTGGAGTTACATTGTGTTGTTTAAGTGTTCCCTTTATTTTTTTGAGCAGTGTATATATATTTATTTTGGGGGGGTTTAATGTTCCTTAAAGACTTTTGTATCTTTTAGCCCCTAGTATTTCAATTAAGTCATGGGGCCATCACATATTATCTTTATATTTTGCCTCATTCAATATGCCATCCAAAATTATTATTTTCCCCAGAATTGTGTAGTTTACAACACTTATGACTATAAAGGCTGGTGTGAATCAATTTGATTCTGAATCCAATATGGCCAACATGATTACACTCCAACACCTTCACCTGCACGTAAGTAGCCCTTGTTCATTTTGTATGTGTTATTCTGTCTTTTAAAATGGTTTCATAAGGCTCTTGGTATATCTTACTATGAGTGGCACTGCCATGACTCTGTGTTTCAATAGCCGAAGCCAACTTCAATGTGTTTGTTTTAATCTCATTCACACACTTACAGCATATCAACAATGGGCAATTCTACAAAATATAATAACAAGCCTTTCACGACACAAGCACACAGTAGCGTAACCAAGTTACAGGAAAGCAACCATGATACCACACTCAGCTACTCTAGTAGTGTATATGTACAGCCCTCTTTTACCCACTAAAATTAAGTTTTGCAAGCTTGATCCAAAGTCTGAGGTCTCCAGGAAATGAGTGTGTTTTTAATAAAGGGAGAGGAGACAAAGTAGCTAGTTGTGGTTGTAGTTCTGGGGCCTGACCAGCTTACACAGCTAACTGGTCATTCTGGGCAAGCTGCAGCGGCAAGGGTGGTATCCTTCCTGTATGACTGGCGGGGTATTGGGGCTGTTGGGTGATCAGTTTCCATTTACACGGTTCGCTATAGGCAGTCAGCAGATGCAGCTTGCATACCAAAGAGACCCATTGACTAACTGGAATGTTATCGAAGCCTGAATGACACTGGGGATACTCCAGTATTGGAATGGTTGGTTGTCTGGTTGTGAGGGAAAGCCTGTGAAAGGGCTGTCACAAACAGACTTGCCTTTAGATCTTTCCAATGCCTAATTGGCCTGTGTGTGGAGTTTCTTATGTTGAATGTGGCAAAAGTCATGCTAATCAATACTGTCATGTATGCAGTCTGACGAGATTGTTTAACTTTTTAACTGGATAAATATAAAGAGATCTGCTTACCTGGTAGCCATCTTGAAGGTACTGGCAGATGTGTTGCTTCATTCAAAATCAAACTTTATTTAAAATTCTCAGTCCTTCAAAAATGTTGCGGAGGATGACATCAGTCATGGACACTTGATTTTTCCACTTTTTTCATTATTATCATACATGAATATTCAGTTAATAATTTTTCTGTCATTTGAAAACATCTATTAGAACATCCATTTTTTCCCCCAGGATATTTAAATGTTACTCTGTTTAAATTACAACATAACATACATTCAGACAGAGCTGGACGCGTTGCGGTAATGAGAATTTCATCAGAAAATGCTGTAAAATAATTCATTCCTATGTTGAAATTACTCTTTGTGCAAGGTAGAGAACACATCTTTATTATGATATTTTGTTATATTACTAAATGACATGTTTTATATTTAAAAGCATTACTGCCATGGCATTTTAATGGTTTCATGAGAATGACCCGTGAAGTGTCAGCGTTTTTGTTGCTTGCATGTCATACCTAAGTTTGCTTATCTTGCCAATGAAAAGTCATTAAAGTAGTTGGTAATGTCAGTGGGTTTTGATGAATGAGCCATCTGATTCAATGAATGATGGAGCTGAAATGTCATTTCAAGGTGCTCTAAAGCTTTTTACTATCATTCTTTATATCAATAATTTTTTTGTTTCATAGTATAGTTTCTTTTTATCTAGTTTAGTCACATGATTTCTTATTTGCAGTACGTTTGCCAATCAGTTGGGCTTTCAGACTTATTTGTCATACCTTTTGCCTCATCCCTCTCAACCATACAGTTTTTCAAATCTTCATCAATCCATGGGGATTAAACAGTTGTTAGGTTCTAAATAAAAAGAGTAAAAACTACCGGACAACTAGGACAAGCTCAAACCAAGTTTATTCACCCAATGGTTCAGACAGTTGAACAGACAAAATATATGTTCCCACCAGAACAAGTATGTATTCCCCACTTTAGGTGATGTCTCCTCCTTTTCTCTAAACATTACATCTTTATTGCTAGGCAGGAAGTTTAAGTGTGGGTAATTAACTGTTCCTTCTCCCATAATGTGACCTGACCTCGGCCCCCATTCTTCACTAATCCACAGCTCTCCACCCTTATCAGTGACCACAACCATGTGATTGCCTATCCCTTACTCAGTAACATTCCCAAGCCCCTGGCTCATATCCAACCTGAATTGATCCCCATTCCCCCTACAGATAACCATTAACTTTTGGTGTAGCAAGTATTTCAAATTGCAACCCAACAACTGAAACCAGACTGTGGCCCTTTTCCTTTCCATAGGATACCTGATGTCTAACAATATCATGTTCTGACAGAATGTAAACGTTCTGGATTCCCCCCTCTCCCTTAGTGACTTGATTAGGGATATTTCAAGTTTATAGTCAGAACCCATCAGTTTTTACAGTCATTTTCTTAATGGGTGCGTGCTTATTATTAGCTGGAATAAGCAATTTCATAAAACTGTCAAGTGCAGTGTCTGGTTGCTCCAAATTAAACACCACAGACAAGCAAATATTCTTTACATCAACATATGAATCACTACAAAACGTATTGTATGACCTCTTATTCACTATATTATGCCCAGCCTTTGGAACTTTAGTTTTAGTTTTCCTAGATATGGCTACTATATTGTGATCACTACATCCTATGGATACTGCTTTAAAGCAAATTTCTGCAGCGTTAGTAAAGATGTGATCAATACATGTTGATGATTTAATTCCTGTGCTGTTTGTAACTGCCCTGATAGGTTCACTGACAACACCTTTTCTGGAGTGGGCAGCTTGATGAGAGCCAGTCTATTTAAATCACCCAGAAAATATACTTCTCTGATATCACATGCATTTCACACACATTATCCAGATACTGATTGTTTGCACTTGGTGCTCTATAGCAGCTTCCCACAAGAATGGGCTTTAGGTGAGGCAGATGAACCTGTAGCCAATTAAAACATTTCCCCCCCCCAATGTTGGCACTAAGGCAATTCCACAAAATACACAACATGAGCAGCATCAGATTAGCAAAAAATGAAATGGCACATTATCTAAACAGGTTGTTGAATGGAAGCCTTTAGCCTAGTGTATTTACTTCACAAAAAGTCTGCATAAATTCAAAGCACACACATAATTGAGACTGCCAGGTTGCACATGCGCCCCGAATGCAGCTAACAAACCCTACAGGAAGCCTCTACAGTATAGCTTATAAAAGAATGTGTGCCTCTCTGACCTGTCTCTTCAGACAGTCACAAATTTGATAGGTCAATGAACAATTCACTACATATGCATCTCTGTCATAGACATGAAGTCTTTTAACAATACAGAGAGACATGAGGGAAAATGCTATCTTCACCTGTCCTAGAGCCTAGGATGTTTTCCTTTCCAGTCCCAATCTCACTAAAACCCAAAATCCTGACTCCCGTCTCACATGAAAATCCCAAACTTTATTCTGTAATATGTAGGTTGCATTATCAAAGCATGTCTCTCCCCTATGCATGTTAAAATACCTTGATATTTAAACTTTTTGCACTCTTCATCTCTCTGTTATTCATGAGCTGATCTGCTATCTGTATAATCATCCATTCTATTTTGTCAAATACAGTATAGGAGAAGTTATTCTGTAATTCATTGGAGGTTCTCTAGCAAGCTTAGCAACTTTGGTCATTTTACTTTTGTCATTTGACTGCCGTTACAACATTTGTATAATTCAACAATGCTATACTCTGGGTGCGTCCTGAGCGCGCTCAGTGTCGAGATGAAATGCGATGAATTAACCGAGGAACATAATAACGCTCTGAATTTGTGAATGGCCGGTTTGGCAAAAAGAAAAACAAACACACAATACCCCATAATGACAAAGCAAACAGGTTTTCAGGAATTTTTGCAAATGTATTAAAAATAAAAACATACCTTATTTTGTTAAGTGTTCAGACCCTTTGCTATGCATCCTGTTTCCATTGATCATCCTTGATGTATCTACAACTTGATTGGAGTCCACCTGTGGTTAATTCAATTGATTGAATGATTTGGAAAGGCACACACCTGCACACACAGTTGACAGTGCATGTCAGAGCAAAAACCAAGCCATGATGTCAAAGGAATTGTCCGTAGAGCTCCGAGACAGGATTGTGACGAGGGACAGATCTGGGGAAGGGTACCAAAACATTCCTGCAGCATTGAAGGTCCCCAAGAACAGTGGCCTCCAATATTCTTAAAGGGAAGAAGTTTGGAACCACCAAGACTCTTCCTAGAGCTGGCCGCCTGGCCAAACTGAGCAATCGGGGGAGAAGCGCCTTGGTCAGGGAGGTGA
Source organism: Salvelinus namaycush (assembly GCF_016432855.1). Classification (NCBI taxonomy): domain Eukaryota; kingdom Metazoa; phylum Chordata; class Actinopteri; order Salmoniformes; family Salmonidae; genus Salvelinus; species Salvelinus namaycush. The sequence goes on along the minus strand of NC_052324.1, from coordinate 3,299,777 downwards.
CCAAGAACCCGATGGTCATGCTGACAGAGCTCCAGAGTTCCTCTGTGGAGATGAGAGAACCTTCCAGAAGGACAACCATCTCTGTAACACTCCACCAAATCAGGCCATTATGGTAGAGTGGCCAGATGGAAGCCCCTCACTCAGTAAAAAGGCACTGAGTTTGCCAAAAGGCACCTAAAGGACAAGATTCTCTGGTCTGATGAAACCAAGATTGAACTCTTTGGCCTGAATGCCAAGCGTCACATCTGGAGGAAACCTGGCACCATCCCTACGGTGAAGCATGGTGGTTGCAGCATCATGCTGTGGGGATGTGTTTCAGAGACACAGACTGGGAGACTGGTCAGGATCGAGGGAAAGATGAACAGAGCAAAGTACAGAGAGATCCTTGATGAAAACCTGCTCCAGAGCGCTCAGGACCTCAGACTGGGGCGAAGGTTCACCTTCCAACAGGACAAAGACCTTAAGCACACAGCCAGGACAACACAGGAGTGGCTACGTTACAAGTCTCAATGTCCGGACTTGAACCCGATCAAACATCTCTGGTGAGACCTGAAAATAGCTGTGCAGTGACGCTCCCCATCCAACCTGACAGAGCTTGAGGATCTGCAGAGAAGGATGGGAGAAACTCCCCAAAATACAGGTGTGTCAAGCTTGTAGCGTCATACCCAAGAAGACTAAGCTGTAATCGCTTCCAAAGGTGCTTTAACAGAAGTACTGAGTGAAGGGTCTGAATACTTAAGTAAATGTGATATTTACATGGCTTTTTTATTTATACATTTACAAAAATGTCAAACCAGTTTTTGCTTTGTCATTTTGGGGTATTGTATGTATATTGATGAAGGGGGAAAAACGATTTAATCCATTTTAGAATACGGCTGTAACGTAACAATGTGGAAAAAGTCAAGGGGTCTGAATACTTTCCGAATGCACTGTGTAGCCCAACATTTGTATTACAACTAAAGTAACTTTAATAACTCTAAGCATAACCGCTCAACACAGAATAGCCTCATGTGCGCACTCCCTCAAATCATTTGGAGAAAGTATATTTTCTATTTTATTCAGCTATGTTCAATTCAGCTGTTTTTTTTTTCAAATAAGACAACCAGGTGTGGAGAGTTCCGTACTAATCAGTGACCTTAATTCATCAATCAAGTACAAGGGAGGAGTGGAAACCCGCAGACAACTCGGCCCTCTGTGGAATGAGTTTAACAGCTGTGATATAGGCTATACCCGCATTGTATCTGCAAGCTGTTGGCTAGAGCGCAGGTGCTAATACTAGAGTGGGCACACTCGCCATATACAGCAATATTTTTTTGTGAGAAAACCATCAGAGTTGAAAATGTGGTGGAAACCCATTTAACTTGTATTCTTTTCGATACATGGGAATTTAACCGCAAAATGTATTTTTATGTGCACTACGTCATCACGCACACTACGTCATCACGCACACAGCCTTTTATCCACAACAAGTCAATTTTATGACAATGTTTAAATGCAAATCTTTACGTCTTCGCATGAAAATCTGTCGCCAATTGGGTGGAAACCTAACTAATGAGTTGACATGAGGAATCCGAAGAAATTGTCAAAAGCATGCCACGGACCCAACACATCCCATCCCACAACTAATATATAGTATCATTTCTCTATGTCTGACAAGTCGTATGTAGCTGCGGCTCAGAGTATTGTTTATTCATCCTATGTAATGTATTTCCAGTGAATTTGGTTATTTCTTTCCCCATCATGTTCAGAGACATTAGTAATTGAAGTGGTTACATTTATGTCCAATTCTACATCCTGATATTACCAAGTTCTGAGCACTACATGGTGCTGTTTCAGTTGATTTTATTTTTTAAAGAACCCCCCCCCCCCCCCACCCACCCATTGGATGTGTGCATTTAAAACATTGGCCAGGTAAACAACCAATGCATGGGTTACTGTCATACCTTGTCCATAAACTGCTAACAGGGTAAGGAAACCAATACGGGATTTGGTGAACTATCCCTTTAACATTGGGGGTAGGGGGTGTAATCTTTAAAAAAAAAAATAACATAGTAGGAACAGCACTA